>NC_143033.1:18070000-18392500 GCF_057628025.1 Oncorhynchus mykiss | reverse complement strand
AGACATCAGTAGGACAGGTACAGAGCTACAACACAGAGAAGATTTCAGTAGAACAGGTTTAAGGGCTACAGCACAGGGAAGACTTCAGTAGGACAGGTACAGAGCTACAACACAGAGAAGATTTTGTTCAGAACTAATTTAGGCTTGCCTAAACAAAGGGGTTAATACTTATGCAACAACTACAGATTTCAGTTATTTCATTTGTATCAAAACAATAGTGTAGAATTTTATTTTCCCTTTGACATTATGGAGTATTTTGTGTAGATCAATAACAAAAAACATCTATTAAATGTATTTCAATCCCACTTTATAACGGAACAAAATCTAAACGGGGAATGAATACTTATGATGCATCCCAACAACGGGCTATTTGGTACATTCATTCCATATCAAAGTCTTCACTTTTCAACACACACACACACACACCTTTAGTGCTGATGAGCAGTGCTGCCAGTTTGAACATGTTCTCAGTGAAGGCCTCAGGGTTCTGGGCATCTAGAGCCTCTGTTGTCTGTCCGACCATCAGCCTGGACAGGTCTGACTGGCTACGCACTGCCTTACTGAAATGGATCATACCTGCCACCTGGAGGGAGGGAGGGAACACGAACACACACACACACACACACACACACACAATATTGTTCTGTTGAATAAGGAGGAGAACTATGATAAAGTGTATAAAGGAGAAGTGAGTAGAGTCTAGATCTGTAGCAGTGTCTCTCTGGCATAGTGGGAGTCCTGTCTAGATCTGTAGCAGTGTCTCTCCGGCATAGTGGGAGTCCTGTCTAGACCTGTAGCAGTGTCTCTCTGGCATAGTGGGAGTCCTGTCTAGACCTGTAGCAGTGTCTCTCTGTACCTCTCCGGCATAGTGGGAGTCCTGTCTAGACCTGTAGCAGTGTCTCTCTGTACCTCTCCGGCATAGTGGGAGTCCTGTCTAGACCTGTAGCAGTGTCTCTCTGTACCTCTCCGGCATAGTGGGAGTCCTGTCTAGACCTGTAGCAGTGTCTCTCTGTACCTCTCCGGCGTAGTGGGAGTCCTGTCTAGACCTGTAGCAGTGTCTCTCTGTACCTCTCCGGCATAGCGGGAGTCCTGTCTAGACCTGTAGCAGTGTCTCTCTGGCATAGTGGGAGTCCTGTCTAGACCTGTAGCAGTGTCTCTCTGGCATAGTGGGAGTCCTGTCTAGATCTGTAGCAGTGTCTCTCTGGCATAGTGGGAGTCCTGTCTAGATCTGTAGCAGTGTCTCTCTGGCATAGTGGGAGTCCTGTCTAGACCTGTAGCAGTGTCTCTCTGGCATAGTGGGAGTCCTGTCTAGACCTGTAGCAGTGTCTCTCTGGCATAGTGGGAGTCCTGTCTAGATCTGTAGCAGTGTCTCTCTGGCATAGTGGGAGTCCTGTCTAGATCTGTAGCAGTGTCTCTCCGGCATAGTGGGAGTCCTGTCTAGATCTGTAGCAGTGTCTCTCTGGCATAGTGGGAGTCCTGTCTAGATCTGTAGCAGTGTCTCTCCGGCATAGTGGGAGTCCTGTCTAGACCTGTAGCAGTGTCTCTCTGGCATAGTGGGAGTCCTGTCTAGATCTGTAGCAGTGTCTCTCTGGCATAGTGGGAGTCCTGTCTAGATCTGTAGCAGTGTCTCTCTGGCATAGTGGGAGTCCTGTCTAGACCTGTAGCAGTGTCTCTCTGTACCTCTCCGGCATAGTGGGAGTCCTGTCTAGACCTGTAGCAGTGTCTCTCTGTACCTCTCCGGCATAGTGGGAGTCCTGTCTAGACCTGTAGCAGTGTCTCTCTGGCATAGTGGGAGTCCTGTCTAGACCTGTAGCAGTGTCTCTATGGCATAGCGGGAGTCCTGTCTAGACCTGTTGCAGTGTCTCTCCGGCATAGTGGGAGTCCTGTCTAGACCTGTAGCAGTGTCTCTCTGGCATAGTGGAAGTCCTGTCTAGACCTGTAGCAGTGTCTCTATGGCATAGTGGGAGTCCTGTCTAGACCTGTAGCAGTGTCTCTCTGGCATAGCGGGAGTCCTGTCTAGACCTGTAGCAGTGTCTCTCTGGCATAGTGGGAGTCCTGTCTAGACCTGTAGCAGTGTCTCTCTGGCATAGTGGGAGTCCTGTCTAGACCTGTAGCAGTGTCTCTCTGG
Source organism: Oncorhynchus mykiss (assembly GCF_057628025.1). Lineage (NCBI taxonomy): Eukaryota > Metazoa > Chordata > Actinopteri > Salmoniformes > Salmonidae > Oncorhynchus > Oncorhynchus mykiss. Next base: position 18,390,372 of record NC_143033.1, on the reverse strand, counting down.
CATAGTGGGAGTCCTGTCTAGATCTGTAGCAGTGTCTCTCTGTACCTCTCCGGCATAGTGGGAGTCCTGTCTAGACCTGTAGCAGTGTCTCTCTATACCTCTCCGGCATAGTGGGAGTCCTGTCTAGACCTGTAGCAGTGTCTCTCTGTACCTCTCCGGCATAGTGGGAGTCCTGTCTAGACCTGTAGCAGTGTCTCTCTGTACCTCTCCGGCATAGCGGGAGTCCTGTCTAGACCTGTAGCAGTGTCTCTCTGTACCTCTCCGGCATAGTGGGAGTCCTGTCTAGACCTGTAGCAGTGTCTCTCTGTACCTCTCCGGCATAGTGGGAGTCCTGTCTAGACCTGTAGCAGTGTCTCTCTGTACCTCTCCGGCATAGTGGGAGTCCTGTCTAGACCTGTAGCAGTGTCTCTCCGGCATAGCGGGAGTCCTGTCTAGACCTGTAGCAGTGTCTCTCTGTACCTCTCCGGCATAGCGGGAGTCCTGTCTAGACCTGTAGCAGTGTCTCTCCGACATAGCGGGAGTCCTGTCTAGACCTGTAGCAGTGTCTCTCCGGCATAGTGGGAGTCCTGTCTAGACCTGTAGCAGTGTCTCTCTGTACCTCTCCGGCATAGCGGGAGTCCTGTCTAGACATGTAGCAGTGTCTCTCTGTACCTCTCTGGCATAGCGGAAGTCCTGTCTAGACCTGTAGCAGTGTCTCTCCGGCATAGCGGGAGTCCTGCCTAGACCTGTAGCAGTATCTCTCTGTACCTCTCCGGCATAGTGGGAGTCCTGTCTAGACCTGTAGCAGTGTCTCTCTGTACCTCTCCGGCATAGTGGGAGTCCTGTCTAGACCTGTAGCAGTGTCTCTCTGTACCTCTCCGGCGTAGCGGGAGTCCTGTCTAGACCTGTAGCAGTGTCTCTCTGTACCTCTACGGCATAGCGGGAGTCCTGTCTAGACCTGTAGCAGTGTCTCTCTGGCATAGTGGGAGTCCTGTCTAGATCTGTAGCAGTGTCTCTCTGGCATAGTGGGAGTCCTGTCTAGATCTGTAGCAGTGTCTCTCTGGCATAGTGGGAGTCCTGTCTAGATCTGTAGCAGTGTCTCTCTGGCATAGTGGGAGTCCTGTCTAGATCTGTAGCAGTGTCTCTCTGGCATAGTGGGAGTCCTGTCTAGATCTGTAGCAGTGTCTCTCCGGCATAGTGGGAGTCCTGTCTAGATCTGTAGCAGTGTCTCTCCGGCATAGCGGGAGTCCTGCCTAGACCTGTAGCAGTGTCTCTCCGGCATAGCGGGAGTCCTGTCTAGATCTGTAGCAGTGTCTCTCTGGCATAGTGGGAGTCCTGTCTAGATCTGTAGCAGTGTCTCTCTGGCATAGTGGGAGTCCTGTCTAGATCTGTAGCAGTGTCTCTCTGGCATAGTGGGAGTCCTGTCTAGATCTGTAGCAGTGTCTCTCCGGCATAGCGGGAGTCCTGCCTAGACCTGTAGCAGTGTCTCTCTGTACCTCTCCGGCATAGCGGGAGTCCTGTCTAGACCTGTAGCAGTGTCTCTCTGTACCTCTCCGGCATAGCGGGAGTCCTGTCTAGATCTGTAGCAGTGTCTCTCTGTACCTCTCCGGCATAGTGGGAGTCCTGTCTAGATATGTAGCAGTGTCTCTCTGTACCTCTCCGGCATAGTGGGAGTCCTGTCTAGACCTGTAGCAGTGTCTCTCTGTACCTCTCCGGCATAGCGGTTTCTCAGGTTGAGTGAAGCCATGAAGTTGGAGTAGTCCTTCTTCACACAGGCTGGCCTTTCTGTCAGCTGGGTGATCTAGAGCGGATGACGGAACTTGGTTAGTATGTGTGTGTAATTGCGTGTGTGTGTGTGTGTGTGTGTGTGTGTGTGTGTGTGCGCGTGTGTGTGTGTGTGTGTGTGTCTCCTCACCCCTAGTGTAGTGCTCTGTCTGTTGTAGCCAGCGAAGTGCAGGATGCTCTCTGTAGCCATGGCCAGGCCAGTGTGCTGGGACAGACCGGACACCCAGTTCTGATGCTTGTTTAGGTACTCCTGGAGAACAGGGAGAAAACATACAAAACAGGGGATAGGAGAAGATTCATCTGAAAGGCAATCAAGAAGTTCTTGTTAGGGCCTCCCGGGTGGCGCAGTGGTTAAGGGCGCTGTACTGCAACACCAGCTGTGCCATCAGAGTCCCTGGGTTCGCGCCCAGGCTCTGTCGTAACCGGCCGCGACCGGGAGGTCCGTGGGGTGACGCACAATTGGCCTAGCGTCGTCCGGTTTAGGGAGGGATGTTGCGTACTTGAATAATGATTTGGCAGAACAACTGCAACAAGTTGTCATAAAGATGGGTTAGCTGACAACGTCACGAAAACGATGCGCACGCTTCAATGAGGCAGAAGTCCGTGAGTTGCTGTGATTCCTAATGGAGAGAATAACAATGACAAGCTGCTGCCATGTCTTGAGGTGTTTTAACTGATCTCATGTCAATGCTAATATGGCTAAAATTCGCTCGCTAACCAACAACTGTAACGACGTTTGAGAGACAAGTGCTCATTGTGCAAATATATTTATGTTTTTAATAAACATGGAGGAAATAAAGTTGTCAACAATCCAAGCCAACCCTGTCTGTTTTGCCCAACGCATCGGTTGTGGTGCTAAACAACCAATCCGTCTATGCTTTTCCTTTACGAAATGCGGCGTGTGTGTCTCTCACCTGTAGGTGTGACTTGGTGACAGAGGGGGCCCACTTCATGGCCTCCTTCAGGATCTCCCCGCAGCGAGCAGCAAAGTCCTTCACTATGCTCTACAACCACAGAGAAACATAGACCATTATTTAGAAAACACACACACACATATCACACACACATTCCTACCTCTCTGGCCTCGTATGTGTCTGGCACAGTGATCCTGTAGGGGGTGTCTGGGATGTCATAGTAAGGCTGGTCCTTATGGATGTCCTGCAAACAAGGTAGGAGCACGACACATCAGAACACAATACGTTGTCTAATAACCCCTTTCAGGGACCACAGAGAATAACAATAACAAGGTAGGAGCACGACACATCAGAACACAACCCCTTTCAGGGACCACAGAGAATAACAATAGCAGGTGGTTATGACAAAGAAAGTGTGTGAGTGTGTGTGTGTCCGTACTGCACTGAGGGAAAGGGAGAGAGTCTGCAGGATGTCCAGCATCGTCTTCAGTACACGGCCACTCCACAGTAGGTGAGGGAACGTTTCGGCCAGACCTGACAGGTATTTGTCGGCCACCCTACGGATCCTCTTGTGGACGTGGTTGAAGTTGACCAATAGGAACTGAGCGTGGCGCTCCAACTCCTCCTCATGGGCTTTAGTCTTCGGCTGGGGAGAGAAACAGAGACAGCACTCAGGCAGCCAATCATTGTAGAGGACACGCTCCACAGAAGGTAGTTTGCTCTCGACTTCTCCTAGAGAAGTTTCTCTGTTTTGACCGATGACCTTTACCTTCTCAGCCATCATGTGTAGGAAGACCTCAAACACCTTGTCCCCCACCGCTATCACACACTGCATCATACCTGCACACAGACAAAAAGAGACATTCTCTCACTGTCTACCGCATGAAATATGTGCACAGCACCTGTCTACCACGTGTGTAATGCAGCTCACCAGACTTGTCCTTCTGGATGGCTCTGTCCTCAAAGTAGCGGAACATCACCTGGAAACGGTCAGAGTCCAGAGCGCGCAGCATCCTGGTGAGAGAAGAGAAACGGTCAGAGTCCAGAGCGCGCAGCATCCTGGTGAGAGAAGAGAAACGGTCAGAGTCCAGAGCGCGCAGCATCCTGGTGAGAGAAGAGAAACAGTCAGAGTCCAGAGCGCGCAGCATCCTGGTGAGAGAAGAGAAACGGTCAGAGTCCAGAGCGCGCAGCATCCTGGTGAGAGAAGAGAAACGGTCAGAGTCCAGAGCGCGCAGCATCCTGGTGAGAGAAGAGAAACGGTCAGAGTCCAGAGCGCGCAGCATTCTGGTGAGAGAAGAGAAACGGTCAGAGTCCAGAACGCGCAGCATCCTGGTGAGAGAAGAGAGGAGAAATGAATTGGCAAGGAGGCACAATATGAATGACTAGGAGATTTAACTAACTAACCTCAACTGCTACACTCCAGACCAGGCCTCTCCACCTGCTACACTCCAGACCAGGCCTCTCCACCTGCTACACTCCAGACCAGGCCTCTCCACCTGCTACACTCCAGACCAGGCCTCTCCACCTGCTACACTCCAGACCAGGCCTCTCCAACTGCTACACTCCAGACCAGGCCTCTCCAACTGCTACACTCCAGACCAGGCCTCTCCAACTGCTACACTCCAGACCAGGCCTCTCCAACTGCTACACTCCAGACCAGGCCTCTCCACCTGCTACACTCCAGACCAGGCCTCTCCAACTGCTACACTCCAGACCAGGCCTCTCCAACTGCTACACTCCAGACCAGGCCTCTCCACCTGCTACACTCCAGACCAGGCCTCTCCACCTGCTACACTCCAGACCAGGCCTCTCCACCTGCTACACTCCAGACCAGGCCTCTCCACCTGCTACACTCCAGACCAGGCCTCTCCAACTGCTACACTCCAGACCAGGCCTCTCCACCTGCTACACTCCAGACCAGGCCTCTCCACCTGCTACACTCCAGACCAGGCCTCTCCACCTGCTACACTCCAGACCAGGCCTCTCCAACTGCTACACTCCAGACCAGGCCTCTCCAACTGCTACACTCCAGACCAGGCCTCTCCACCTGCTACACTCCAGACCAGGCCTCTCCACCTGCTACACTCCAGACCAGGCCTCTCCAACTGCTACACTCCAGACCAGGCCTCTCCAACTGCTACACTCCAGACCAGGCCTCTCCAAATGCTACACTCCAGACCAGGCCTCTCCAACTGCTACACTCCAGACCAGGCGTCTCTACCTGCTACACTCCAGACCAGGCCTCTCCAACTGCTACACTCCAGACCAGGCCTCTCCAACTGCTACACTCCAGACCAGGCCTCTCCAACTGCTACACTCCAGACCAGACCGTTCCCGGAGAGCTAATGTCCTGTAGGGTTTAGCTCAAACCCTACGCTAGTACACCTAAATAAGTTGAATTAGGTTAGTTACAACTGGGTTTGGAGCAAAAACCTGCAGCACAGTAGCTCTCCAGGAACAGGGTTGGAGTGAAAACCTGCAGCACAGTAGCTCTCCAGGAACAGGGTTGGAGCAAAAACCTGCAGCACAGTAGCTCTCCAGGAACAGGGTTGGAGTGAAAACCTGCAGCACAGTAGCTCTCCAAGAACAGGGTTTGAGTGAAAACCTGCAGCATAGTAGCTCTCCAAGAACAGGGTTGGAGTGAAAACCTGCAGCACAGTGGCACACCAGGAACAGGGTTGGAGTGAAAACCTGCAGCACAGTAGCTGTCCAGGAACAGGGTTGGAGTGAAAACCTGCAGCACAGTAGCTGTCCAGGAACAGGGTTGGAGAGCCCTAGTCTAGCAGGGGTGCATCTCAATAGTCCTACGTGGTTTCCTTTTCCTTACCTCATGTACTCCAGCCTGTAGACAGACAGTAGGTAGGTAGACATGGCGAAGTCTAGTTTGTTGATGAGAGCAGACACCTCAGGAGGAGGATCTAGCAGGTTTATAATGGTGCTCCTCAGGTCATTCAGCTCCGCCTGAAAACACAACCACCCACCCAGAGAACATCAGTTGTGTGTGTGTGTGTGTATGTCTGTACACACGTGTGTTGTGTGGGCATGCATGTGTACTGTACCGCTGTGACGGTGTCATTCTTCAGGGCAGAGTTGTACTGTAGTTCAGAGCGTAGAGGTTCTCCACTGGGGAAGGTGAGGAGGGGAGACTTGGTGGCGATCTCACACACTCCCTCATACCACTCCTCTGGCCACAGACCTGCACAACACACAAAGCACTTAATAAACCTACAGACTCCTACATAGCAGGATGACTGTTAGCCTGATAACTCACTTCCCTTTTATCTTTCCATCAGATGGGTATTAGTCCACCATTTCAACCATGTTTAGTCAATTCTTTATATTGTATTCCAATCCTGGTGGAATATTGTAGTACAAGTTAACATTGTTAAACAGCCACCTGATCCCTCAACAGCGAAACCCATCACCACAGAGTAGAGCCAGAAGTCTCTGAACAGCTTCTGTAGACGAGGCTTCGCTTCCTTGATGGGCGGCAGACGCTTCGTCAGCTACACAGAGAGAGAGGGGGATCTCGATCAATACTAAGTGTATAGATTATATACGGAGTACTGTATAGACACTCGGGCACAGAGGCACTACTGGACAAACTGTTGAAAGTGAAAAATGTATAGAGGCAACCCACATACCACAGCAATAACAGGAACGAGTACTCCAAGGTTTCCAGCACTGCTCGACGCCTGTAAATACAAATAATAAACCAATGTCAACAAGAAAAAAAGAGTTAACCTCTAAAGGCCGCTACACACTTCACCCAAACAGAGCGACGTATATGGCCCGTTTCCAAAATTGAAACCCACAAAAGTACGTAGAACTAGGTGTGAAAACGACGTTGCGTTTGCGTAGTTTGAATGAAGTGTGTAGAGCCCTTAACACAAGCCTGTTGTCGCTGAACTCTATAGGTCTATCAGAAGTCATGGCTACTGTAAACAGAGTTTACCTTCAGTGCAGGGCCCTTGTCCGAGGCCCTCTCGCTGGCCCTCTTTCCCTCCAGTCCCAGCTGGACAAACAGCTCCAGTAGGTTGACCAGCAACTCATCAACCATCTGCTCTGTTGCCAGGTTGGCAGCTATGTTAGCTAATGCATTGATCACAGCCAGGGAACAGTGTCTGGAACACACAAGATTAACACAGTAGTCTTTAGCAGAGTGGGTCGTGGAGCTGGCTATGGGTAGGGAATTGGGGATAGGGGTAAAGGTGTAGCGGCTAAGGATACCTGTATCCATGGTCCTTGTAGTCCTTGGTGGAGTAGACCATGGAGGAGGCCTTCACACTGATCTGCTGGAACAGGTTCCACACCTCCTGGTAGATATATTGCTGTGAGGAGAGAGAGAAACAGATGACTTTACTGAGAGACGAGAGGTTGATGAGTTTACTGACAGAAGAGACAGAGTGAGAGAGGAGAGTTTACTGAAGGACATATTGCTGAGGGGAGAGGTAAAATAATGAAGTGTATACAGTGCATCAAGTGTGTGTGTGTGTGTGTGTGTCTCACATTCCCAGTGATGACCATGCATCCCAGCTGATCTATAATGAGTACGTCTAGCTGTGACGGTGGCTGGCAGAACTTCTGCTGTAGGATCTGCAGGATGGGCTCCATGACGCGTGGCGTGTCCCTCAGAGCCACCGCGATGTGACCCAGCGCTCTGATGGTGTGGTCTGGGATCAGATGGGCCTCCCTGGGGGAGAGAGAAACAGTGCGTTGGTCAGAGGGGCTGTCAGTCATTGCCACGGACCTGGGTACTGGTCAGAGCAGCTGTCAATCATTGCAGGAGAGTCTAACTAGCGAGATCACCTGAGGTTTCACTCGCTAACATTGACAGTTATTTCTCAGACGTAATCCAGCCTGTGAATAAGTAAAGTACACTAACTGGTAATATTGGAGGGCTCAGGTATGAAATAATACTTACTTGTCATTCTCCTGAGAGATGTAGAGACGGTTGGACAGGCTGGCCAGGAAAGCCTCCACTATAACACTGTCCATAGTCAGACCTGCCTTCAGACACCTGAGAAGCAGAGAGAGGGGGCAGGGGGCAGAGAGAGCAGGAGAAGACAGAGAAAGAGAGAAGGGAGAGGGAGAAGAAAAGAGATTGCTCCATGGTAACCAAATTATGCAAACACAGCTCATATTTCTCTCCTTTCACATACAATATTTTATCTTTCCTCACCTGCAGATGTTGTCAATGGAGATGTCTCGGAGCTGTTCGTACATGGAGGGCTGGCTCTTCTTATTAGCGTGAGCACTGAACGTAGACTGGGAGTGCTCATTGGTCACATGGATCTTGATCTCGCCAGTCCCTGTGGTGTTCTGGCTGTGGTACTTGTACAGCTTTACAAGGACAGGAGAGGGGACCACCAGGAAGTCTCTGAGAGACGTGGTGACAGAGTGGGCCACCACCGGGAACCGCTCACACAGACGACCCAAACCCTACACACACATAGGAAAAATTTGATTAGGTAGGATAATACTGGTATTATGGCGTCTTATCAACACAGTATTGTGAAGACAGATGAAGACATTACAGGCCCAACCTGTAGACAGCAGACGAGCAGGGGAATGTGAGCGATGATAACTTTACTGGACGTCTTGGACTGCAGTTTCTCTGACAGCTTGGTACACAGGTTCTCAGCTCCTGATCAAAATAAAACGCATGAACAACAGTTAGTTTGGTGTTCAATTCAATTTAACAACCCAATGTTTTTCAACACATGGCAAATGCATTCCAAATTCACGACCTGATATTTTTCAATACATGTGCACGGATGGATAGTACACACACAGGTTTGAACACAAACACACTCGTACCCTGCTCCTCAGTGACAGCCCAGACCATGAGGTCGACACAGGCAGCGTTAGCCTGGCAGCGTAGCTTCAGAGGACTCAGTTCACTGTGGAGGTGATCTACATCATGTAGGATCCTCTGCAGCTCTGACTGGCTACTACTGAACTGCTTCAGCACAAAGTCATGAACCTCCTTCACATAGCCTGTCTGCAGGTCTGTGAACACCATCACACCAACATCAATAACATGTTAGTAGCACAGTAATAAACACATGTAATAAACTCTACTGAACTGCTTCAGAATAATCAGGTCATAGTAGAGGGTTTCTGTATATTAGAGATAGTAAAGGTTAAAGTGAGAGAGCAGTGTATTTGTTACCTTTCAGGTTGTACAGCGTGTCTCTGAGCATCTTGAAGATGGTCACATACAGAGGGTCACTGAAGGTCCTATAGTGCAGGTGCATCCCTGGGTTCAACTAGAGGGAGAGAACACAACAAACATGATGTAACATTGAGGAGTACACAGGACAGCGCTTTAATTCAAATATAGGGAAAATTAACCTACCTCCAGAAGTTCCTGCAGGGTGTTATCCAGTGTTTTCAGAAAGGATTCAGAGACAAACTGCTCAACCTGCAAAAGACAAACAGAACACTCAGAAAGGAATTCTGATAAACGATGTTCTACCCATTCTAATTCTATAGTTCTATGCATTCTGATTCTACGTACTGACCATGTTGAGGAGCTGGCGCAGAACGTCCAGAGGGACGTCAAACTCTCCCTGGGCACTGCCCGCAAACAGAGGAGACACAGAGAAACTAGAACTGATGGTGGAGAAGTAATAGTCTGGGTCCACAGCACTACCATCAGGGAGATAGGAGCCTGGAGAGAGAGGGAGGCAGGGGGAGAAAAGGACAGTCAAAAAAGGAGAGACACAGGCTACTTTGTAATAAACTGAAATACTTCAGAAATATATTACCTGTCTAATATATTCTTACCTTCAAAGTACTGTGCTGAGGGGTCAGCTGGGGAGCTGGGGGTGAGTCCTGCTCTCTCTGGACTGGCCTACAGACAGAGGAACAGATCATTTTCAGACATTTCAAATAAGAATTTCCTTTGTCCTCTAGTGGCCGGCTATGGTAGTACAGTTATATTCTCTGTAGTGATAGATATATATATATATATGGTAAAGGAGGAGCCTTTGCATCTTATGGTGTCTCCCTGATACCTGATGAGAATTAGCGGTAGTACTATGGTGTAGTGGTAGTAGTAGAGTACAGTGCTTCCCAGCAGTACACCATTTTTGTTGTAGGCCTAGACAAGCACACCTAAATCAACTTGTCAACTAATCATCAGGTCCTCAATTAGTTGAATCAGGAACGTCTGTCCAGGGCTACAACAAAATGTGTGCTGTTGGGTGTACTGGAGGACCGGAGTTGGGAACCACTGGTCTAGTATAGTAATAGTGCCTGTTGTGATATGCTGGACACGGAGCTTCCTTTGCGTCTGATGGTGTCTCCCTGACAGACTGTGAGCAGCGAGGCAGGCATGATGGAGCGGAAGTCGTTGAAGGAGCGCCGTCGTGATGGGTCGACATCATTGCCAGTGGACACTGGCGGGGCTTCCGCCCGCGGAAACAGCTTGGACAGCAGGGGCTCCTCCGTGTTGCTATAACGACCAAAGGCCCGGGCCACACCCAACAAGCAGGGCACAGTGTACTTGCACAGGTATTCTTGGGAGGGAGGGAGACGGGGGAACAAAGAAAGAAAGACAAGTGAAAGGCTGCCTTTTTCAAGTTTGTGAGGACAAGAGACAACAACTAGATAACTAATCAGTAACTAGCATATTCATTAAACACTGGTGAAGATGAAATGGTGGAACAGAGAGCATGCTGGTACCTTTATCATGTCCCTCTGAGTTCAAGCAGATGTCCAGCAGGACCTGCATTAAGTCCAGGACGGCCTCCACGATCTGTCCTCGCAGGGTGTCATCTCGCTGGGCCACGTCTGAGAGAAGAGTGACCAGACAGAAGCAGAAGTTCTCTGCCACCGGAAGGATATCTACAGGACAAGAAGAAAGATCATCAACCAGTCAGAAAGGTGGAATTAGACATCATCTTGACTGGTGCGAGAGACAAAATGCTGGCATCTCTCTCCTTACCCCGCCCTTTACTTCCAGAGCTTTCTTCGATCCACTGGACTCTGGGAAGTCCCTTCAGCAGCCCCAGCAGGTAGGGGACAATAGAGTCTTTGTGCTACAATAAAAACATAATTCACAAACCACCCGAGCAAAGGCCATTAAACAGCTAAGGGGAGCACAGAAGGTGCCATGGATAGGAGCCAATTATTAGTCCTGAGGAGGTCAGGGAACATCCATCCCAGTGCCTTGCGAAAGTATTCGGCCCCCTTGAACTTTGCGACCTTTTGCCACATTTCAGGCTTCAAACATAAAGATATAAAACTGTATTTTTTTGTGAAGAATCAACAACAAGTGGGACACAATCATGAAGTGGAACGACATTTATTGGATATTTCAAACTTTTTTAACAAATCAAAAACTGAAAAATTGGGCGTGCAAAATTATTCAGCCCCTTTACTTTCAGTGCAGCAAACTCTCTCCAGAAGTTCAGTGAGGATCTCTGAATGATCCAATGTTGACCTAAATGACTAATGATGATAAATACAATCCACCTGTGTGTAATCAAGTCTCCGTATAAATGCACCTGCACTGTGATAGTCTCAGAGGTCCGTTAAAAGCGCAGAGAGCATCATGAAGAACAAGGAACACACCAGGCAGGTCCGAGATACTGTTGTGAAGAAGTTTAAAGACGGATTTGGATACAAAAAGATTTCCCAAGCTTTAAAACATCCCAAGGAGCACTGTGCAAGCGATAATTTTGAAATGTTTGGAGTATCAGACCACTGCAAATCTACCAAGACCTGGCCGTCCCTCTAAACTTTCAGCTCATACAAGGAGAAGACTGATCAGAGATGCAGCCAAGAGGCCCATGATCACTCTGGATGAACTGCAGAGATCTACAGCTGAGGTGGGAGACTCTGTCCATAGGACAACAATCAGTCGTATATTGCACAAATCTGGCCTTTATGGAAGTGTGGCAAGAAGAAAGACATTTCTTAAAGATATCCATAAAAAGTGTCGTTTAAAGTTTGCCACAAGCCACCTGGGAGACACACCAAACATGTGGAAGAAGGTGCTCTGGTCAGATGAAACCAAAATTGAACTTTTTGGCAACAATGCAAAACGTTATGTTTGGTGTAAAAGCAACACAGCTCATCACCCTGAACACATCATCCCCACTGTCAAACATGGTGGTGGCAGCATCATGGTTTGGGCCTGCTTTTCTTCAGCAGGGACAGGGAAGATGGTTAAAATTGATGGGAAGATGGATGGAGCCAAATACAGGACCATTCTGGAAGAAAACCTGATGGAGTCTGCAAAAGACCTGAGACTGGGACGGAGATTTGTCTTCCAACAAGACAATGATCCAAAACATAAAGCAAAATCTACAATGGAATGGTTCAAAAATAAACATATCCAGGTGTTAGAATGGCCAAGTCAAAGTCCAGACCTGAATCCAATCGAGAATCTGTGGAAAGAACTGAAAACTGCTGTTCACAAATGCTCTCCATTCAACCTCACTGAGCTCGAGCTGTTTTGCAAGGAGGAATGGGAAAAAATGTCAGTCTCTCGATGTGCAAAACTGATAGAGACATACCCCAAGCGACTTACAGCTGTAATCGCAGCAAAAGGTGGCGCTACAAAGTATTAACTTACGGGGGCTGAATAATTTTGCACGCCCAATTTTTCAGTTTTTGATTTGTTAAAAAAGTTTGAAATATCCAATAAATGTCGTTCCACTTCATGATTGTGTCCCACTTGTTGTTGATTCTTCACAAAAAAATACAGTTTTATATCTTTATGTTTGAAGCCTGAAATGTGGCTAAAGGTCGCAAAGTTCAAGGGGGCCGAATACTTTCGCAAGGCACTTCGCAAGGCACTGTAAATACAACCCTAACTGTAAATACAACAGTGTCAGAGAGAAGGCATCGCTGCTCCAGTTCAATGTACCTGTAGGTCAGACTTGACCAGGAAGATACCCAGAGCTAGGACCGCATCCCTCCTCCTCTCGTCCAGCTGGAACACCCCTCGGAAGTCCACTGGACACATGCATTGGAGCTTTTGGACCTGAAACAGAGAATAAGCGTGGCTTGCGGCTGACTAATCAAACCATCAGTCCTAACCTTCACAAATACCTTGCCCTGTATTAGCAATTAGGGTGACTTCTACCACGGCCAACTGACATTCACGAGAGGCTAAACGCTTGCCTCTGCTCCAGCTTTACAGATAAAGATAGTAAAGTACCCCTGGATTCCATGGCCTTCAGGAAAAACAACAGACAGTCCTATACCGCATAGTAAACATGGCATTGACAGCGTGACTGCACTCCAGGCGAGGAGCCAAACAACTAGCCCTTAGCATTAATTAGCTTAGCTAACGAGGATCAGCCTTTAAGCTCAGTGAGGAGGATTACAGCCTAATGTCAACTCGCCACCACAGCAGAGAGAGATACAAATCCAGTGATAAAAATTACACTCAGTCACACGCACAGTTGAAGTCGGAAGTTTACATACACCTTAGCAAAATACATTTAAACTCAGTTTCACAATTCCTGACATTTAATCCAAATAAAAATTACCTGGTTTAGGATCGCCGCTTTATTTTAAGAATGTGAAATGTCAGAATAATAGTAGAGAGAATAGCTTTCATTTCTTTCATCACATTCCCAGTGGGTCAGAAGTTTACATACACTCAATTAGTATTTGGTAGCATTGCCTTTAAATTGTTTAACTTGCGTCAAATGTTTCAGGTAGCCTTCCACAAGCTTCCCACAATAAGTTGGGTGAATTTTGTCCCATTCCTCATGACAGAGCTGGGGTAACTGAGTCAGGTTTGTGGGCCTCCTTGCTCGTACAAACGTTTTCAGTTCTGCCCACACATTTTCTATAGGATTGAGGGCAGGGCTTTCTCCAATACCTTGACTTTGTTGTTCTTAAGCCATTTTGCCACAACTTTGGAAGTATGCTTGGGGTCATTGTCCATTTCGAAGACCCATTTTCAACCAAGCTTGAACTTGAGATGTTGCTTCAATATATCCACATCATTTTCCCTTCCTTATGATGCCATCTATTTTGTGAAGTGCACCAGTCCCTCCTACAGCAAAGCACCCCACAACATGATGCTGCCACCCCATGCTTCACGGTCGGGATGGTGTTCTTTGGCTTGCAAGCATCCCCCTTTTTCCTCCAAACATAACAATGGTCATTAAGGCCAAACAGTTCTATTTTTGTTTCATCAAACCAGAGGATATTTCTCCAAAAAGTACGATATCTGTCACTATGTGCAGTTGCAAACCGTAGCCTGGCTTTTTTATGGCGGTTTTGGAGCAGTCACTTCTTCCTTGCTGAGCGGCCTTATGTCAATATAGGACTCATTTTACTATGGATATAGATACTTCTGTACCTGTTTCCTCCAGCATCTTCACAAGGTCCTTTGCTGTTGTTCTGGGATTGATTTGCACTTTTCGCACCAAAGTACGTTCATCTCTATGAGACAGAACGCATCTCCTTCCTGAGCGGTATGACGGCTGCGTGGTCCCATGGTGGTTATACTTGCGTACCATTGTTTGTACAGATGAACGAGGTACCTTCAGGCATTTGGAAATTGCTCCCAAGGATGAACCAGACTTGGAGATCTACACTATTTTTTTCTGAGGTCTTGGCTGATTTCTTTTGATTTTCCCATTATGTCAAGCAAAGAGGCACTGAGTTTGAAGGTAGGCCTTGAAATACATCCACAGGTAAACCTCCAATTGACTCAAATGATGTCAATTAGCCTATCAGAAGCTTCTAAAGCCATGAATTTTCCAAGCTGTTTAAAGAAACAATCAACTTAGTGTATGTAAACTTCTGACCCACTGGAATTGTGACAGTGAATAATAAGTTAAATAATCTGTCTGTAAACATTTGTTGGAAAAATTACTTGTCATGCAAAGTAGATGTCCTAACCGACTTGCCAAAAGTATAGTTTGTTAACAAGAAATTTGTGGAGTGTTTGAAAAACGAGTTAATGACTCCAACCTAAGTGTATGTAAACTGCCGACTTCAACTGTATAATATATCATTCTAACCTCTGTACACTTATATACACAAAGTTTTCTACCCAGAATTCTGGACCTTTATGGCACAGTAGTAAGACTAGTGCACTTGCCATGGTTGCAATAGCAAGGTAATTTAATAGGATCTCTATGGTTTTATCATACCATTCTGAATGTTTGTGTAAAATGGTGCAAACATACATGCATACACAGTAGCAGTCAACGGTTTGGACACACCTACTCATTCAAGAGTTTCTTTATTTGTACTATTTTCTACATTGTAGAATAATAGTGAAGACATAAAAACTATGACAACACATATGGAATCATGTTGAAACAAAAAGTGTTAAATCAAAATATATGTTATATGAGAGATTCTTCAAAGTAGCCACACTTTTCCTTGATGACAGCTTTGCACACTCTTGGCCTACTCTCAACCAGGTTCATGAGGTAGTCACCTGGAATGCATTGCAATTAACAGGTGTGCCTTCTTAAAAGTTAATTTCTGGAATATCTTTCCTTAATGTGTTTGAGCCAATCAGTTCTCTTGTGACAAGATAGATGGTATGCAGAAGATGGCCTTTTACGAAATAGGACTAAGTCCATGTCATGGCAAGAACAGCTCAAATAAGCAAAGAGAAACAACAGTCTTTACTTTAAGACATGGTCAGTCAATACGGAAAATTTCAGGAAATTTGTTTCTTTAAGTGCAGTCGCAAAAACCACCAAGCGCTATGATGAAACTGGCTCTCATGAGGATCGCCACAGGAAAAGAAGACCCAGTTACCTCTGCTGCAGAAGATAAGTTCATTAGAATTACCAGCCTCAGAAATTGCAGCCCAAATAAATCCTTCAGAGTTCAAGTAACAGACTCATCTCAACATCAAATGTTCAGAGGAGACTGGGTGAATCTGGCCTTCATTTTTATTTATTATACCTTTATTTAACTAGGCAAGTCAGTTAAGAACAAATTCTTATTTTCAATGACGGCTTAGGAACAGTGGGTTAACTGCCTGTTCAGGGGCAAAACGACAGATTTGTACCTTGTCAGCTCGGGGGTTTGAACTTGCAACCTTCCGGTTACTAGTCCAACACTCTAACCACTAGGCTACCCTGCCGCTCATGGTCGAAATGCTGCAAAGAAACCACTACTAAAAAGACACCAATAAGAATAAGAGACTTGCTTGGGCCAAGAAACATGAGCAATGGACATTAGACCGGTGGAAATATGTCCTTTGGTCTGATGAGTCCAAATTTGAGATTTTCGGTTCCAACAGCTGTCTCTTTGTGAGACGCAGAGTAGGTGAACGGCTGATCTCCACGTGTGGTTCCCACCTTGAAGCATGGAGGAGGAGGTGTGATGGGGACACTGTCAGTGATTTATTTAGATTTCAAGGCACACAACCAGCATGGCTACCCCAACATTCTGCAGCAATACGCCATCCCATCTAGGGCTGGGCAGTATACTGCTTTATTGCAATATACCAGTATTGATGTATGGACCATGAGTTTTTACTTTACCTTCTATACCAGTATTTGAATGTTTGGTTTGTTAAATGTGATACGCAGTGTATAACGCCCATTTGTATAGTTTACTTCACAACTTGAGTTATATCTCTCCACTTTCTCTATGCCGCTTCCCAAACAGACAGCCACGCCCCCTGTCACTCAAGGATCGCATTTGGTGTTCCTCAACTACCGGACACTTGTGTTCAGTCTGTATGGTCAATGCAGCATATGCAACACTGTTGATGACAACAATGCAGTTGTCACTTGCTTCTTAATTTAAATCTACTAGGATTCTATAATTACATTATTAGCTTTTGTTTCTTACATCTGCAAACAGATAGTTTGTCTTTTCTTAGCAAGTTGTTCCTAAATCGTGTTAGCCGCTGATGCTAATCGCTAGCTAGCTAATAAAATGTACTAAGAGCAAGCATAATTATCTATACAGCCTGAAAATACCAGTGATTGTGTAGACCTAAATCAGCATGTTTGTGCAACAGTGTCTTCTAAATTAAAGAGGTAAACGCAAAGCAAGAATATGTTAGCTACATGAAGTAGCTTAGAGAAAACATTCAATGTAGCCAAAGATTATAGGGTCCTTTAGGAAACAACTATCAACACATAACACAATAACAATAACTCCTCCCTGGTATTTTCATTCGTTGTCATGTCAAACACTATTAAAAGTGCCCACTATTATATTCCAACTACATAATTAGAATAGACATTCTTCCCATGATTCCAACAGTTAACCCAAGTGTTTTGCTCTAAATCGCAAGTCAAATTGCAACATTAGGTTAAAAATAAGGCCCAGATTACTTGCCCATATTGTGCATCCCTATGTGGCAGTGTGGAAATGACCTCAAATGCATACATTTATGAAAATTAGGACTTTTTTGCATTGAAGTTGAACAGTATAAAGCAATAGGAATGGAGAGAGATTAATTGAAATCACTTAGAATAATGTGTTGCCACCCTAGGGTCATGCACTACTCAAAGAAAATGTAGAACTTTTATTATTAAAAAACATAAAATACCATCATATTTTATCACCCAGCCCTAATCCCATCTGGTTTGCGCTTAGTGGGACTGTGATTTATTTTTATTTTTTTCAACAGGACAATGACCCAAAACACCTCCAGGCAGTGTAAGGGCTATTTGACCAAGAAGCAGAGTTATGGAATGGTGCATCAGATTACCTGGCCTCCACAACTACACGACCTCAACACAATTGAGATGGTTTGGACCGCAGAGTGAAGGAAAAGCAGCCAACAAGTGCTCAGCATATGTGGGCACTCCTTCAAGACTGTTGGAAAAGCATTCCATGTGAAGCTGGTTGAGAGAATGCCAAGAGGGTGCCAAGCTGTCATCAAGGCAAAGGGTGGCGACTTTGAAGAATCTCAAATTTATTTTGATTTGTTGAATAAATTGGTTACTACATGATTCCATGTGTTACTTAATAGTTCTGATGTATTCACTGTTGTTCTACAACATAGAAAATAGTAAAAATAAAGAAAAACCCTTGATGAGTAGGTGTCCAAACTCTTGACTGGTACTGTATATACAGTATATGCGTTTGTACACAATTTAAAACGGAGAGCATTCAGAGCAACATCATTGATGACTTCCAGTTTTTGCCTAAAGTTTGGCTGAAAGTTCCTCCCATACAGCTTTCCTACCAACACCTGAATCAACATGATGTAATGTGATATAAGGCAAATGAGCAAACTGTCTGTTGAAATCATAGACCTTATGGTTGAAATAAAGAATACAAAACTTTCAAGTAAATAGTGACCAATCAATGACCAGAAATAAACGGGGGCGTTACCTTGGTTGAGGTTTGAGAGCTAGCTAACTAATGGGTATGCCAACTTCCTCATTCTGATGGAATGACAATCCACCATATATCATAATCGACAGGACAGATAGCTAAACGCGTAGTTAGCAAGTGATTTGTTAGTTATTAAACTAGGTTGTCAGTATGTAAAACTGCCTAGTTTTTGTGTCGTGTTCCGGTGTGAAATTACAAGCCAATTAACTAAGGGCCTCTACTTGTGAATGAATGTCTACAGTGGCTAGCATTGCTGTCCAACAGCCGTGTGCAGCTCTTGGAAAACGAATAATTAGCTAATAGCTAATTTCGATAGCATCGCATATCACTGCCATATAACGTTAGCCATAGCGAAACGTTTTTTTGTAAATAATGTACATTATTCTGTGGCGATACTGTAAAACATGTATGTTTACGGAACTGTATAGACAACTTAGCTAGCTAGCATACGCTCACTTTACGTTAACGCTAATAACATAACTCACCTTATCTATCGGCGCTGGGCGGTGTGCGGCCAAAGAGCGCGCCAGGGACAATACAGTGTTGAAATAAAAACCCCTCGTTCCTACTCCTTTTGCAGACATGTTTACGAATCAAGACAAACGGGTAGTAAGAACATTATACAGCTTTTACCGCTGCGAAGAGGACAAGTTAACACCCAACGTTGGTGCCTAGTAGACGGCCGTCACTAGTTACCACAGCCACAAGGTCTTAATTATGGCTAAGCCCCGCCTATTTCCAATAGGGTCCCGGAGGGTCTCTATGCTGCCACCTACTGATATGTAAATCTCAGTGCACAGCATCTCTTAGGAAAAGTGGGGGCTTTCGAAACTAACCACATAAAAAGTGGGGGTTTCGAAAGGGGCCATGTAAGGAGAAGTGGGGATTTCGAAAGGAGTATTTTAACACTAGAAGCGCTGGGAATTCCATAACTACTAGAACCGCAATGACTTGATATTTCAATTATATATTATTATTTCAAATATTTAAGTGATAATGTCCGAGAAGCCGGTGTTTGGAGGATATATTATCACGGGTGTTGTTATGGGCCAATATATTCTCCAAACGGGTTACCAACATATTCAAACAATGATTTACATATTTTCAGAGACAGACAGCAAGGTTTATACAAATCTCCGCTGTTGAAAACTAAATGTTAGTCTAAAAGAAATGTGAGATCATGTCTAAATGCTTTTTATAGTGGAGATCAAGTTTATAAATTGCCTGGCTGGGCTGATGAGACAGGGGATTGCGGTGGTAATTTGTGGAATAGACACCGACTGGAATGCGGTTTTAACCCATCAGCATCAAGGATTAGACCCACCCGTTGTATAATCAATAATAAATCATTCATTCTAAAATTAATGCATTTTTATGTTAAAATAAATTATAACAGACCTTCCCGGTGGCGCAGGGGTCTAAGGCACTAGCAGCTAGCTGTGCCACCAGAGATTCTGGGTTCGAGCCCAGGCTCTGTCGCAGCCAGCCGCGACCGGGAGGCCCATGGGGCTCCTATGGCGGACAGGGCGCAGTGCACGCCGACCAGGTCGCTAGGTGTACGGTGTTTCCTCCGACACATTTGTGTGACTGGCTTCCGGGTTGGATGTGTGTTGTGTCAAGAAGCAGTGCGGCTTGGTTGGCTTGTGTTTCGGAGGACGCATGGCTCTCGACCTTCGCCTCTCCCGAGTCCGTACGGGAGTTGCAGCAATGAGACAAGACAGTAACTACTACCAATTGGATACCATGAAAAAGGGGGTAAAATAATAATAAAAAATAGATGTAATTTAAAAAAATCATAAACTTCAGGACACCAAATGTAAATTGTCATCATTTAGAAAATGTATTGATTGATCCGGAATTGTTCTCCTGCAGCACAACCCATTCCTCACTGAGTATGGCTATATGGGCTGCAATGCAGGCAGGCAATTTAGTAGCCTTTCAATTTTTTTGGGGGGGGTTATATTGTTCTAAATGTAAAATATGTAGGCTTATGTGTTTACTGTGGTAGGGCATGTGTTTGATGTCTTCTAAATGAACATGTTGATTTCATTGGCATGGAGCAGCAAATAGCCTGGCTAAGCAGCACATATCATATCATGCACACATATCATGCAGCACATATCATGTTCTTTTGAAATACATTTTCTTAATATAATACTGTTTTTATGACACTCCTAAACAAAATATGAATGTATTTCTTTGGGACTACATACAAAACAAGATTAAATTAGCCTACCTGAAGACATTTTTATTTAATTTATTTTATTTAACCTTTATTTAACTAGGCAAGTCAGTTAAGAACAAATTCTTATTTACAATGACGGCCTACCAAAAGGCAAAAGGCCTCTGCAGGGACGGGGGCTGGGATTAAAAAAATGAAATGTAAATATAGGACAAAACACACATCACGGCAAGAGAGACAACACAACACTACATAAAGAGAGACCTAAAGACAACAACATAGCAAGGCAGCAACACATGACAACACAGCATGGTAGCAACACAACATGACAATAACATGGTAGCAACACAACATGGTAGCAGCACAAAACACGGTACAAACATTATTGGGCACAGACAACAGCACAAAGGCGAGGAGGTAGAGACAACAATACATCACGCAAATCAGCAACAGCTGTCAGTAAGAGTGTCCATAACTGCTCGTTCCAGTCGTTAGCGGCAGCGAACTGAAAAGACAAGCGACCCAGGGATGTGTGCGCTTTTGGGACATTTAACAGAATGTGGCTGGCAGAACGGGTGTTGTATGTGGAAGATGAGGGCTGCAATAGATATCTCAGATAGGGGGGAGTGAGGCCTAAGAGGGTTTTATAAATAAGCATCAACCAGTGGGTCTTGCGACGGGTATACAGGTATAGAGTGCAGTGATGTGTCCTATAAGGAGCATTGGTGGCAAATCTGATGGCCGAGTGGTAAGGAACATCTAGCTGCTCGAGAGCATCCTTACCTGCCGATCTACAGTGCCTTGCGAAAGTATTCGGCCCCCTTGAACTTTGCGACCTTTTGCCACATTTCAGGCTTCAAACATAAAGATATAAAACTGTATTTTTTTGTGAAGAATCAACAACAAGTGGGACACAATCATGAAGTGGAACGACATCTATTGGATATTTCAAACTTTTTTAACAAATCAAAAACTGAAAAATTGGGCGTGCAAAATTATTTAGCCCCTTTACTTTCAGTGCAGCAAACTCTCTCCAGAAGTTCAGTGAGGATCTCTGAATGATCCAATGTTGACCTAAAGAACTAATGATGATAAATACAATCCACCTGTGTGTAATCAAGTCTCCGTATAAATGCACCTGCACTGTGATAGTCTCAGAGGTCCGTTAAAAGCGCAGAGAGCATCATGAAGAACAAGGAACACACCAGGCAGGTCCGAGATACTGTTGTGAAGAAGTTTAAAGCCGGATTTGGATACAAAAAGATTTCCCAAGCTTTAAACATCCCAAGGAGCACTGTGCAAGCGATAACATTGAAATGGAAGAGGTATCAGACCACTGCAAATCTACCAAGACCTGGCCGTCCCTCTAAACTTTCAACTCATACAAGGAGAAGACTGATCAGAGATGCAGCCAAGAGGCCCATGATCACTCTGGATGAACTGCAGATATCTACAGCTGAGGTGGGAGACTCTGTCCATAGGACAACAATCAGTCGTATATTGCACAAATCTGGCCTTTATGGAAGAGTGGCAAGAAGAAAGCCATTTCTTAAAGATATCCATAAAAAGTGTCGTTTAAAGTTTGCCACAAGCCACCTGGGAGACACACCAAACATGTGGAAGAAGGTGCTCTGGTCAGATGAAACCAAAATTGAACTTTTTGGCAACAATGCAAAACGTTATGTTTGGCGTAAAAGCAACACAGCTGAACACACCATCCCCACTGTCAAACATGGTGGTGGCAGCATCATGGTTTGGGCCTGCTTTTCTTCAGCAGGGACAGGGAAGATGGTTAAAATTGATGGGAAGATGGATGGAGCCAAATACAGGACCATTCTGGAAGAAAACCTGATGGAGTCTGCAAAAGACCTGAGACTGGGACGGAGATTTGTCTTCCAACAAGACAATGATCCAAAACATAAAGCAAAATCTACAATGGAATGGTTCAAAAATAAACATATCCAGGTGTTAGAATGGCCAAGTCAAAGTCCAGACCTGAATCCAATCGAGAATCTGTGGAAAGAACTGAAAACTGCTGTTCACTTAATGCTCTCCATCCAACCTCACTGAGCTCGAGCTGTTTTGCAAGGAGGAATGGGAAAAAATTTCAGTTTCTCGATGTGCAAAACTGATAGAGACATACCCCAAGCGACTTACAGCTGTAATCGCAGCAAAAGGTGGCGCTACAAAGTATTAACTTAAGGGGGCTGAATAATTGTGCACGCCCAATTTTTCAGTTTTTGATTTGTTAAAAAAGTTTGAAATATCCAATAAATGTCGTTCCACTTCATGATTGTGTCCCACTTGTTGTTGATTCTTCACAAAAAAATACAGTGTTATATCTTTATGTTTGAAGCCTGAAATGTGGCAAAAGGTCGCAAAGTTCAAGGGGGCCGAATAATTTCGCAAGGCACTGTATAAATTATGTTTCCGTAATCTAGGGTAGGATGGTCATCTGAATCAGGGTTAGTTTGGCAGCTGGGATGAAAGAGGAGCGATTAAGATAGCGGCAACCATGTCTAGTTTTAACTTTAGCCTGCAGCTTTGATATTTTTATTTATTTAACCAGGTAGGCCAGTTGAGACAAGTTCTCATTTACAACTGTGACTTGGCCAAGATAGAGTAAAGCAGTGTGACACAAACAACAGAGTTACAGAAGGGATAAAAAAACATACAGTCAAAGACACAATAGAAAAGTCTATATACAGTGTGTGCAAATATAGTAAGATTAGGGAGATAAGGCAAAAAATAGGCCATAGTGGCAAAATAATTATAATTTAGAAATTAAACACTGGAGTGATATATGTGCAAGTACTAATTTTAAAAATTACTCTCTCCAGAAATAAGTCTCTCACTGTTGCCGCCTGCTACCGACCCCCCTCAGCTCCCAGCTGTGCCCTGGACACCATTTTTGAATTGATCGCCCCCCATCTAGCTTCAGAGTTTGTTCTGTTAGGTGACCTAAACTGGGATATGCTTAACACCCCGGCAGTCCCACAATCTAAGCTAGATGCCCTCAATCTCACACAAATCATCAAGGAACCCACCAGGTACAACGCTAAATCTGTAAACAAGGGCACCCTCATAGATATCATCCTGACCAACTGGCCCTCCAAATACACCTCCGCTGTCTTCAACCAGGATCTCAGCGATCACTGCCTCATTGCCTGTATCCGCTACGGAGCCGCAGTCAAACGACCACCCCTCATCACTGTCAAACGCTCCCTAAAACACTTCTGTGAGCAGGCCTTTCTAATCGACCTGGCCCGGGTATCCTGGAAGGACATTGACCTCATCCCGTCAGTTGAGGATGCCTGGTCATTCTTTAAAAGTAACTTCCTCACCATTTTAGATAAGCATGCTCCGTTCAAAAAATGCAGAACTAAGAACAGATATAGCCCTTGGTTCACTCCAGACCTGACTGCCCTCGACCAGCACAAAAACATCCTGTGGCGGACTGCAATAGCATCGAATAGTCCCCGCGATATGCAACTGTTCAGGGAAGTCAGGAACCAATACACGCAGTCAGTCAGGAAAGCTAAGGCCAGCTTCTTCAGGCAGAAATTTGCATCTTGTAGCTCCAACTCCAAAAAGTTCTGGGACACTGTGAAGTCCATGGAGAACAAGAGCACCTCCTCCCAGCTGCCCACTGCACTGAGGCTAGGTAACACGGTCACCACCGATAAATCCATGATTATCGAAAACTTCAACAAGCATTTCTCAACGGCTGGCCATGCCTTCCGCCTGGCTACTCCAACCTCGGCCAACAGCTCCGCCCCCCCCCCCGCAGCTACTCGCCCAAGCCTCTCCAGGTTCTCCTTTACCCAAATCCAGATAGCAGATGTTCTGAAAGAGCTGCAAAACCTGGACCCGTACAAATCAGCTGGGCTTGACAATCTGGACCCTCTATTTCTGAAACTATCCGCCGCCATTGTCGCAACCCCTATTACCAGCCTGTTCAACTTCTCTTTCATATCGTCTGAGATCCCCAAGGATTGGAAAGCTGCCGCAGTCATCCCCCTCTTCAAAGGGGGAGACACCCTGGACCCAAACTGTTACAGACCTATATCCATCCTGCCCTGCCTATCTAAGGTCTTCGAAAGCCAAGTCAACAAACAGGTCACTGACCATCTCGAATCCCACCGTACCTTCTCCGCTGTGCAATCTGGTTTCCGAGCCGGTCACGGGTGCACCTCAGCCACGCTCAAGGTACTAAACGATATCATAACCGCCATCGATAAAATACAGTACTGTGCAGCCGTCTTCATCGACCTTGCCGAGGCTTTCGACTCTGTCAATCCCCATTTTCTTATCGGCAGACTCAGTAGCCTTGCCTGGTTCACCAACTACTTTGCAGACAGAGTTCAGTGTGTCAAATCGGAGGGCATGCTGTCCGGTCCTCTGGCAGTCTCTATGGGGGTGCCACAGGGTTCAATTCTCGGGCCGACTCTTTTCTCTGTATATATCAATGATGTTGCTCTTGCTGCGGGCGATTCCCTGATCCACCTCTACGCAGACGACACCATTCTATATACTTCCGGCCCGTCCTTGGACACTGTGCTATCTAACCTCCAAACGAGCTTCAATGCCATACAACACTCCTTCCGTGGCCTCCAACTGCTCTTAAACGCTAGTAAAACCAAATGCATGCTTTTCAACCGTTCACTGCCTGCACCCGCACGCCTGATGACCTATAGATGACCTGGAGCCAGTGGGTTTGGCAACGAATATGAAGCGAGGGCCAGCTGTCATGGTTGTCATAAGAACGGGACCAAGGCGCAGCAGAGGTTGAGTTCCACATATTTATTTCAAAAGTGAAACTTAAAGCAAAAACAATAAATCAATAAACGAACAACGAAACGTGACTACGTGGTGCACAGGCACAAACACAAAATAATATCCCACAAACACAGGTGGGAGAAATATCTACTTAAATATGATCCCCAATTAGAGACAATGATTACCAGCTGCCTCTAATTGGGAATCATACAAAACACCAACATAGAAAATAATATACTAGAATACCCCTAGTCACGCCCTGACCTACTACACCATAGAGAAACAAGGGCTCTCTATGGTGAAGGGCGTGAAAATCCCCCTGTTGAAGGATTTTTATCAATAATGACTAAATGATGTATACATTTAACATAGAATTATAACTAATAGAATTATATCCTCTCTGATGAAGAATATTTGTACATAGGCCAAGAGGAAGGGTTAACAGACAACTGTTGAAGGATTTTTATCAATAATGACTAAATTATGTATACATTTAACATAGAATTATAACTAATAGAATTCTATCCTCTCTGATGAAGAATATTTGTACATAGGCCAAGAGGAAGGGTTAACAGACAACTTGTGATCACTACGAAACTAACAACAGGAAGGATGTCTGGTCCCCAACCAGGGACGGGAGAAACCGTTGGGCTTGCAGTAGATTGTGTAACATGTGGTAGCATATGATAAGCAATATGTATGTGTTGGAATGGAATTGAAAAGCAGCTTTGTCATTGTCTTAGAGGAGGAGGGACATTTATGACGAAATGAGAGGTATATAAACCAATGTACATGAAATGATGGGTAGAGCTCTCGAGAATAAACGCTATTGGCCAATTTTGATGGCTGGTCTCTGTCCATTTTATGCAAATATGAACCCTTACAAATTCTTAGAGATGGACAGTGTTTTAATCGAATTGGTTAATGAACACATAAGAACTAAATTGATCTAACACCCCCCCCCAAAGGTGCAGACTCCGGCCGCAAAACCTGAAATCAAATGGGGGGGTTAGGGGGAGTGACTAGTGTCGGTGGTGGCTGGGCACCGGTGCAGAGGAAGGCTCCTGCCATGGAGCGGGACTGGGCGCCGTGCCTGGACTGGGCACCGGCGCAGAGGAAGGCTCCTGCCATGGAGCGGGACTGGGCGCCGTGCCTGGACTGGGCACCGGCGCAGAGGAAGGCTCCGGCCATAGAGCGGAACTGGACACTGTAACTGGACTCTGGACCGTTGACCCTCGCTGGAGGTTCCGGACCGTTGACCGTCGCAGGAGGTTCCGGACCGTGGACCGTCGCAGGAGGTTCCGGACTGTGGATCGTCGCAGGAGGTTCCGGACTGTGGACCGTCGCAGGAGGTTCCGGACTGTGAAACATCACTGGAAGCTCTGGACTGTGAACCGTCGCCGGAAGCTCTGGACTGTGAACTGTCGGCGGAAGCTCTGGACTGTGAATGCGCACTGGAGGCCTACTGCGTGGAGCCGGTACAGGTGGCACCGGACTGGTGACATGCACATCAGGGCGGTTGCGAGGAGGAGGCAAAGGACGTACCGGACTGGTGAGGCGCACTGGAGGCCTGATGCGTGGAGCCGGCACAGTTGGCACCGGACACCGTAGAGAAACAAGGACTCTCTATGGTCAGGGCGTGACACCAGCCAATGAGAGCATACAGTTCGCAGTGGTGGGTAGTATATGGGGCTTTGATGACAAAAACGATGGCATTGTGATAGACTACATCCAATTAGCTGAGTAGAGTGTTGGAGGCTATTTTGTAAATTACATCGCTGAAGTCAAGGATCGGTAGGATAGTCAGTTTTATGAGGGTATGTTTGGCAGCATGAGTGAAGGAGGCTTTGTTGCGAAATAGGAAGCCGATTCTAGATTTAATTTTGGATTGGAGATGCTTAATGTGAGTCTGGAAGAAGAGTTTACAGTTGAACCAGACACCTAGGTATTTGTAGTTGTCCACATATTCTAAGTCAGAACTGTCCAGAGTAGTGATGCTAGACGGGCGGGTGTGTGCAGGCAGCGATGGGTTGAAGAGCATGCATTTAGTTTTGCTTGCATTTAAGAGCAGTTGGAGGCCACGGAAGGAGAGTTGTATGGCATTTAAGCTTGTCTGGACTCTTGTTAACACAGTGTCCAAAGAAGGGTCAGAAGTATACATAATGGTGTCATCTGGGTAGAGGTGGATCAGAGAATCACCAGCAGCAAGAGCAACATCATTGACGTATACAGAGAAAATAATTGGCCCGTGAATTGAACCCTGTGGTACCCCAATAGACTGCCAAGTCCAAGATCCAGTTGCAAGGGAGCTGTTCAGTCCCAGTCCGGACAACAGGCCCTCCGATTTGACACACTAACCTCTATCTGAGAAGTAGTTGATGAACCAGGCGATGCAGTCATTTAAGAAACCAAGGCCGTTGAGTCTGCTGATAAGAATGCGGTGATTGACCGAGTCGAAAGCCTTGGACAGGTCGATGAAGACGACTGCACAGTATTGTCTTTTATTGATGGCGGCTATGATATAATTTAGGACCTTGAGCGTAGCTGAGGTGCACTCATGACCAGCTCGGAAACCAGATTGCATAGCGGAGAAGGTACGGTGGGATTCGAAATGGTCGGTGATCTGTTTGTTAACTTGGCTTTCAAAGACTTTAGAAAGGCAGGGTAGAATAGATATAGGTCTGTAACAGTTTTGGTCTAGATATTTAAAAAAAATGTATGACCCTCCTAAACAAAATAATAATGGATTTATTTGGAATTGTGTACTGTATATTAAGCTACATGGCTTTACAGACAGATGGCTGCTGCAAATCAATATGGTCTATTCCACTGTTAAATATGCATACGGTGACCGTCATGACGGTCAAAGTAGTGCTAGACTGTAAAATACATATGTGTAGAAAAAGTCAAGGACAGGTGGGTTCAAGGCAATATGATGAAACTTCCACCTAGCGATCAGAGTTCAAAACTGAGCTATAAAGTGTGTTGAGTCACTAGGGGCAGGGAGGAGACATCCACCCTAGAGAGCCTGTTATGCTGCATGCAAGTAAAGTGAGCTCTGAAATAATGAGTGTAATACTATCAGATAGGCCTATGTGGAGGCTGTGCTATTGCTGTGTTAATTAATTCATATGGTTATGTTGTTACTTGTGTTTGTTTTCTGTTATTGTTACGTTCCTCTAAAACTGCTAGTGAAATTATTACATAAAAATGCCGGTTGAAATGTACATTGGTCTGTTTAATATATTTTCCTTCCTCCCACAAAGAAACACTTTATTGACAATACATTCTTAGATGAAAAAAATTATTCAGCTAACATTATCTAGCAATTACATCTGCGAAAAACGTAACGTTCTACACATATGTATTTTACTGTTGGTAGACTTTTTTTTTTGCATAACTGAAATTCCTTTCTGTCATCTCTGCAGACCATGACTAACGTCCGATAATTCAAACGACGTCTTGAGTGGCACCTTTCGAAACCCCCACTTCTTCTTATATGGTTATTTCCAAAACCCCCACTTATCCTTATATGGTTCCTTTCGAAACCCCTACTTTTCCTGAGAGATGTCATTTGTGCAACCCATATATGTAAGCATAGAAAACCTGAGGGATGCCTGCTCTGAAAGATGATGTCGCAGCTGGACCCCTCTCCCCATTTCTACAGTTTCTCTTCTTAAAATCTGATTTTAAATATTATCCTAATCTTAACTCTGCTAGCCTTAAATTAAGATTAAGATTTAATAATTGTTTGTCTTTGTGGCTGTGGTAATTAGTGACGACCCTAGCAGACACCAACATCTACAGCGAGCATGTGAGTTCAAGGTCAACAGAAAAATGTGTTGTTAATGGTATGTCAACATTGTAAAGGTTTTGACTTCAAACAATTTGAGAACTCAACTGAATGGCAAATCATATCTGTTCAGAACCAGATATGTAAAAATGTAGGAATCACTTAAAAAAAATATTGTTGGTTGACCATGAATATTTTTCAGTTTGTTGACGATGAGGGATTATTAGAAGCTTTTAGCAAAGCTAGTATTTACACACTAGCATTGCTTGGAATTAGCTGGCAAAAAAACCCAGAATAGTTTGCTGAAGCTAGATCCTTGTGCTGCGGAGAATGAGAAAACATCTAATGGAATGTATAATTAAACAGAATTTCCAAACGTGGGTCTGTTGTAGACCCATGCTATCAGAACTCAGGATAAGACCCAGATGCAGACAGCTAGAGTCACAGATGTTTATTGACAGGGGGCAGGCAAAAGACAGGTCAAAGGCAGGCTGGGGTCTGTAATCCAGGGCAGAGTCAATAAGGTACAGAACAGTAGGCAGGCTCGGGGTTAGGACAGGCAGAGGTACGTAAACAGGTCAGAGTCAGGCAGGTACAGAACGGCAGGCAGGCTCAGGGCAGTCAGAATGATCAGAACCAGGGAAACAGAACTTGAGACGGCAGGGCGCCGGGAAACTACACTGGTAAGACCTGACAAGACAAACTGGCAACAGAGAACACGGGTATAAATACACTGGGGATAATGGGGAAGATAGGCAGCAGCAGGATGGGGGTGGAGACAAGCACAAAGACAGGTGAAACAGATCAGGGTCTGACACATGCAGTTTCTCAGTGAGGTCAGTTCCTCTCTGCTTACCTTATGTGAAAATAAAAGCCACCCACAAGTTCTTGCCTTTTTTTGTGCAGATATGGCACAAGTAGATCTGAAGCAAGGCATATGTGTCACACACAAACATCTTCATAATGTAAGACATTAATGGAGGTACTGGTGAGGTAGGAGGATTCCGCTGGTAGGATCTAGAGGATAACTGCTGCTTCAGTTTTTATTTATTTAACCTTCATTTAATAACTAGGCAAGTCAGTTAAGAACAAATTGTTATTTACAATGATGGCCTACACCAGCCAAACCCGGACGATGCTGTGCCAATTGTGCGCCTCCCTATGAGATTCCCAATCACAGCCGGTTGTGATACAGCCTGGGTTCAAACCAGACTAAACAGACTCATCTTGTACACAATCCTTTATACTCTTTAATGCACACATGGCATATTCACAATCCCAAAGGCAAATGTTCCAAATGTCTCTCTTCAGGCAAATACAATCTGCAATGACTGTGTACGTGATCTTTCAATCAAACATGCTTACACAAGATCTTGTCTAAGAGCATCAAAAATTGATGTATTTTACATTGGGTAGACATAACAGTGGCAAATGTCTTGTTTCATGTAAAACATCTATTAGGTTTTGCTAAATATAAACAGGGTCGGTTCTTGCCTTTTGGGGGCTAATTGCTAACAGTGGAGCAGGTTGAGAGCTTCAAGTTCCTTGGCATCCACATCACCAACAAACTAACATGATCGAAACACACCAAGACCGTCGTGAAGAGGGCACGACAAAACATATTCCCCCTCAGGAGACTGAAAAGATTTGGCATGGGTCCTCAGATCCTCAAAAAGCTTTTACAGCTGCACCATCGAGAGCATCATGACGGGTTGCATCACAGTCTTGTATGGCAATTGCTTGGCCTCCAACCGCAAGGCACTACAGAGGGTAGCGCGTATGGCCAAGAACATCACCGGGGTCAAGCTTCCTGCCATCCAGGACCTCTATACCAGGCGGTATCAGAGGAAGGCCCTACAAATTGTCAACGACTTCAGCCACCCTAGTCATAGATTGTTCTCTCTGCTACCACACGGCAAGCGGTACCAGAGTGCCAAGTCTAGGTCCAAGAGGCTTCTAAACAGCTTCTACCCCCAAGCCATAAGATTCCTGAACAGCTAATCAAATGTCAACCCGGACTATTTGCATTGCCCCCCCCCCCTACGCTGCTGTTACTACTCTGTTATTATCTATGCATAGTCACTTTAATAACTCTACCTACATGTACATATTACCTCAATTACCTCGACACCGGTACCCCGTGTATATAGCCCCGCTATTGTTATTTACTGCTGCTCTTTAATTATTTGTTATTCTTATCTCATACTTTTTTTTGTTGGTATTTTCTTAAAACTGCATTGCTGGTTAAGGGCTTATAAGTAAGCATTTTACTGTAAGGTCTACACCTGTTGTATTCGGCACAACATGTGAATTGATTTGAATGACTGTCAGTGACTGACATAAGAGATAAATTGTTGATGCACAACCAAACTTCGACTTACGCTGACTGTATTCTACTATTCTAACTCAACAGTAAATTGAGACCTCGACTGAGTAAAAAAAACGTTAAAAAAACATGGTGCAGTTTGAAAGTGTTCTTCAGTTCTACATATTTTGCCATAGAGCGGAGAGAAAATGTTACAATTTTATAAAAAATTTCATGCAATTCTACTTATTTTGCAATGGGACAGAGAGAAATAAATTTCAATTTCACAGCAAATTTCCAGCAATTCTACCAATTTTGCCATGGGGTGGAGACATTTTTGACAGTTGAAAGCAAATTTCCTGTAATTCTACAGGGGGAGGGGGGTGGCCTGGAGGTCAGGGACCCTGGGTAGGGTCGGTATTCGGACATGATTATTAAAAGTTCAGATAGCTGGTTAGACTAATTTACCAACCTGACAATTGCTATCTGACATGGCTAATTGAGTGACTGTCATTAACCATGTTTCAATCCACAGTTTTCAAGCGAGTAAAGTCTTATCATATAAAAAATGTACACGACAGCTGGAAACGGGAAGTGTCGGTGTAATTTTATAAATGCCGACACATAATTTGTTCGTTCGACATAGTGGGATCTTTTTGTGTCTGTAAAATGTATTCTACTCGAAATGTCAATGGAACGCCTTCATGCCCAAATATTGATATAATAACCATCATATCGAAGTAAATTTAGAGTCACGCTCCCACTACGACTTGGGAAACTATGCAGTTTATTAGGCTACAGATGACATTAGTTAAGATAAACTTCACAGGGTGGTGAAAGTGCAAGGTGATGAGCTTGATGCTCCTTTCCATTAAATATCGAGGGTCTAATTCTGGTGATACGATGATCGATGCTTGACTGCCGTTTGACAAATAAAAATATTCTCACTCGTATCCATAATAATCTCATCATGTAGACTATACTAGATATATACACTGCTCAAAAAAATAAAGGGAACACTTAAACAACACAATGTAACTCCAAGTCAATCACACTTCTGTGAAATCAAACTGTTCACTTAGGAAGCAACAGTGATTGACAATACATTTCACATGCTGTTGTGCAAATGGAATAGACAACAGGTGGAAATTATAGGCAATTAGCAAGACACCCCCAATAAAGGAGTGGTTCTGCAGGTGGTGACCACAGACCACTTCTCAGTTCCTATGATTCCTGGCTGATGTTTTGGTCACTTTTGAATGCTGGCGGTGCTTTCACTCTAGTGGTAGCATGAGACGGAGTCTACAACCCACACAAGTGGCTCAGGTAGTGCAGCTTATCCAGGATGGCACATCAATGCGAGCTGTCGCAAGAAGGTTTGCTTTGTCTGTCAGCGTAGTGTCCAGAGCATGGAGGCGCTACCAGGAGTCAGGCCAGTACATCAGGAGACGTGGAGGAGGCAGTAGGAGGGCAACAACCCAGAAGCAGGACCGCTCCGCTACCTCCGCCTTTGTGCAAGGAGGAGCAGGAGGAGCACTGCCAGAGCCCTGCAAAATGACCTCCAGCAGGCCACAAATGTGCATGTGTCTGCTCAAACGGTCAGAAACAGACTCCATGAGGGTGGTATGAGGGCCCGACGTCGACAGGTGGGGATTGTGCTTACAGCCCAACACCGTGCAGGACGTTTGGCATTTGCCAGAGAACACCAAGATTGGCAAATTCGCCACTGGCGCCCTGTGCTCTTCACAGATGAAAGCAGGTTCACACTGAGCACATTTGACAGACATGACATAGTCTGGAGACGCCGTGGAGAACGTTCTGCTGCCTGCAACATCCTCCAGCATGACCGGTTTGGCGGTGGGTCAGTCATGGTGTGGGGTGGCATTTCTTTGGGGGGCCGCACAGCCATCCATGTGCTCGCCAGAGGTAGCCTGACTGCGATTAGGTACCGAGATGAGATCCTCAGACCCCTTGTGAGACCATATGCTGGTGAAGTTGGCCCTGGGTTCCTCCTAATGCAAGACAATGCTAGACCTCATGTGGCTGGAGTGTGTCAGCAGTTCCTGCAAGAGGAAGGCATTGATGCTATGGACTGGCCCGCCCGTTCCCCAGACCTGAATCCAATTGAGCACATCTGGGAGATCATGACTCGCTCCATCCACCAACGCCACGTTGCACCACAGACTGTCCAGGAGTTGGCGGATGCTTTAGTCCAGGTCTGGGAGGAGATCCCTCAGGAGACCATCCACCACCTCATCAGGAGCATGCCCAGGCGTTGTAGGGAGGCCATACACACTGAGTCTCATTTTGACTTGTTTTAAGGACATTACATCAAAGTTGGATCAGCCTGTAGTGTGGTTTTCCACTTTAATTTTGAGTGTTACTCCAAATCCAGACCTCCATGGGTTGATAAATTAGATTTCCATTGATAATTTTTGTGTGATTTTGTTGTCAGCACATTCAACTATGTAAAGAAAAAAGTATTTAATAAGAATATTTAAATCATTCAGATATAGGATGTGTTATTTTAGTGTTCCCTTTATTTTTAGGAGCCGTGTATATATATATAGTATACTACAGAAATACTATCTTATTACATTAAATTAAAAATAAGTATCTCGTTGTTTTTGTCTATTACTGTTCTGTCATGTATTTGTCCGTTTTATGTGGATCCCAGGAAGAGTAGCTGTGAGCTGTTGATCAGAGCGCATGTCTCAAGAACAAAGCAGGCACATTCATTATTTAATGCAACAGTTTTTGTGATAAACCTATCGGTAGAGTTGAAAATGCTATGGAAACAAAACGTTTTATTCGGTACACGAAAACTTAAGTGAAAAGGTACATTGTGTGCACTACGTCATCACACTGATTTTTTTCCCGTCCAAAATGACCATATTTTATTTCTGCAGATTCTAGAATATTCACATGAAAATCTGTCGCCAATTGGATGGAAACATAGCTAGTGACTGACATAATAGAAAAATTGTTGATGCACAACCAAATTTGGAACTTGCAAATTGACAGCTGGACTGAGTTTATGCTGCTTGTGCCTGGAGCCGCCCTGAAGATAAATCTAGTCATTTTAAATAAAAATCAGTGTCCCCACCCCTCCACACTACCAAGGAAATTTGTAATCATAAATTGTAAATCAAAGACATTTATACATACTCTATAACTGACAGGGAACATTACGAGACAACATCTCATCACATTGAATTACTCAAGGCTGCATTATGATAGTGTCTGGTGAGCTATACTGTCAACCAGTACATCTAATCATATTTGCCAATAAAAACATCTCAGCAAGGCCTCATTGCACTGTGTTACTGTCTATATTAAATAAAAACAATTCAGTTATTGTATCATATGACAGTAATGAAGAACTGACCCAGGTAAGACATTCAACTATAGACATTAGTAACACTAGACATCTTATACCAGATTTCTAAAACAATCATGAGATACACTTGCAGGCACTTTCATACAACAATCAACCCCCCCCAATAAACAATCATTATGTAAATATATTTCTGATGTTTCACATTTGCAATTGCAAAGTTCATCACCCTCACCAGCATCATCTCAATCTTGGTCATTGTTTTTATGGAATTAACTTAAAAAAGTGTTGGTGCATTCTGCAGAATGTCTGAGTATACTGTATGACATGTACATCTCTGTATTTGACTGACACCAAAAACAGGCTATTCACCACTACAGAATTAGTAGAATGAATAGCAATTAAACACAGAGTTCTAATTCTATGGTCACAACAATTATGGTTACTACATATAGGGTGCGTTTGTAAATTCACTCTGTCTACTCCGATTTCAGAGCACTCTGGTCTGAATGTGCCACAGAACAGAATAACTGACACATTTACGAACGCACCCATAATAGCATTCTACCATAAAGATATCTCTGAATATAACAATCTATAAGGCATTGTGATGTAATAGCACTCAGGTATGTAAAGCAGCTAAAACATTTCAGACCTGCATTAAACCTGGACAATAAGACTCATATGACCCGTGAACAAACAGACATGTCTGTTATACTGCTATTAGGGGAAAACGCTGGTCTCTACCAGACCCATTTCACCGGGTAATACCATTTCCTGTTAAATGTTAAATGCCCTTGGAGTTAAAAGCCTCTGAGATCCTCCTCTGTCATTTCAAGTGTTTTCTGTTGATCTACATCACATTATTTGGGGTTTTATAAGTATCATTTCATTTTTGATTAAGTCAAGTATGTTAACGTATAACATAAGATGATAACAATAGCCATTAGTGAACTGAAGCACTGTCCGTCTACTACACTTCTCTGGAATGACACACCGTGTTCCCATATTTCAGTCACATAGGCCCAATTCCTCACCCTGCCCCCTGTGCCCTTGCTAAATCCCCCCCTAAATCCCCCTACAGTAGGTATAACCAATATTATAGTAGTGTCCCTGATAGGATCCTATAGCACCCTAGGTGAAGTGCACTCAACCATCAAAGTAAACAAGGGTAGGGGACAGAGAACAACTTTCTGGAATGAAATACAGAGAGTCGTGTCAGATCTGTGAGGAGGTTGCTAGACATGGTAAACCTAAGGAAAGGGCAAAGGGATTGGGTTTGGAATCAGGCCATAGTTATGATGTCAACAGGCCTTCCCGGCCGTTCCCTGCTCCGCTGGTCGTCACAGAAATGTGGTCTTAGTCCGTCTTCCAGACTTTGTTGAGGACTTTCACCACCTCCTCATAGATGATGAAGACGATAGCTACGTCCATACACACCCTACCCAGCCTGGGGACTGTACCCTTATAGAACCTGGGGAGAAAGGGAGGAAATAATGAAGGAAGGAAGGAGGCAAAAGGCAGAGTCAATACCATTATCAGTCTGATAAAAATAGATGAAAATGAGACAGTGTGTACAGAGATACTTACGCTTTAGGTCCCTCATGCTTCATGATCTTGACGGCACAGTCCAGGGTACTTTTGTACTTGTGAGCCTCCAGACCCTGTTAGAGGAGAGACTGACGCGGTTCACTTAACAATATGATACAATACATGTATAGAGAAATATCTACAATTCACTGCATGTGAACAGGTCATTAATCATGGAAGTGTCTACCTGCATCCTGGTTTTGATGACATCAAGAGGAGTGTTTCCAAACACACTGACAGCTCCAGCGAAGGCTCCGAATGCTCCCGTGACCAGAGGGTTAATGGCCTTGTTAGGGTCATCACCTAGGAAACGGACACGGAGAGACAGAGCAGTAAGACTCTCTGGATACACACACACACAGGTAAACAACACACACATACACACAGGAGACAAGGATTCAAACTAAGTCGGTCACACACACACCTTTGTACCAGTTCCTTAGAGAGGTCATAACGTAGAAGCGGATGGCCTGGTTGGATCCCTGTTTCAGTACCGTAGCTGTCAGACCCTGGTACGTCCCCCTCAGGCCTGGAAGAGATATTGACAGCACAACACCATAACACATCAACACACAGCCAATAACCATCCCACAATCTTCCGTCCAATTACCATAAAATAACCATCCAACGGCCATTTCAGTTATGGTGAGACCAGAACAAATAACTGTCCAGCAGATGGCAGTAACTACTCCCTCTTCTCTTCACTAGTCTCTTTCAACCAGTAGAGAATGACTCCCCTCTCATTGAAGCCACGGAAGTTCAAGGCCAAACTCAGTACCACAGATAGAACAATGAGTCAGATATTTCACCTGATGTATAAGTGTGAAGCATCCGCTTGGTGTTTCCACTCATTACCAAATATGGTGATGAGAGGAAGGCCAGTGGCCGGCAGTGGGAGAAGACATAGCGAGATGGATTTTGGCTGACATAATGCTAATTTTCTCATTGAGGAAACATTTTATCTCAATACAGTTTTTTGTTCCCTAAACCAGAATCTGTTACGAAAAGACTGGACAAAGTTGTGTAGATTTTACCATTTGCCAAAGGAAAAAAATGCAGTTGTTTAGAAAGAGTGCAAGGGCTAATTGAGTTACTGCACATGCACATCAGAGTAGACGTTCCTTAATGGAAATATGCAAATACATGCTAGAACGCGCCAATAGGATCTCGCTAGCTCGTTCTTGGCTCTGCACCCCTCCTTGCTTGCTCTGCCCACTATGACTAATTTGTTCCCATTGGAAACGACAGGCTGTGGTGTATCTTGGATTAGTTATAAAAATTGGTGGTACTGCAGGCATTGTTAGCAGAAAACAGGATCCCCCCTATTAGGTGAATGGAAAAATGTAAATCATCCTGTTACCTTCGGTTCTGATGATCTCCCCGACTCCATGGAAAAATCCCCGGTACTTTGGGTTGGCTGATGACTGGTCATGGATGAACTTTACCTGAAATGACACAAGTGGACGACACGGATTCAAATTATATGCAGATCTTTATTGATATCGACACCAACACACATGCAAATAACTGTTTTAAGATTTCCTAAAACATTTTAAGACACACATACCTTGACCGTCTCCATGGGGCAGACCACCACCACAGCCTCAGCCATTCCTGCCCCCAGACCACAGAAAAGACCCCGGGTACTGTCCAGCTTCCCATTCTCATCACGCATCTTATTACTGAGGAACTCAAACATACCAAACCTGATAGAGAGAGCGGTTGTCAGGGACATAGAAAAGATATACAGAGACAAATAAACAGTGTGTGGTGTAGCGTGGTTGTATGTCTGTGTGTAGTACCTGACAGCTGCTTTGGGTATGGAGCCATAGAGCAGTGAGCTGAGCCCTCTGTACAGACCCCTCACCCCATGACCATCTACCGTCTGCTTCACACAGTCAACTACAGGGAGGGAAAGGAAAAGGGACAGAGAGAATCAGGCTGAGAAATGACAAACATACACAGTCAACTGCAGATATTTCAACTCGGCTTAAGGTATTTTGTGCATAGTGTTTTGTGCACGTTACATGTGCAACATTCAATAGTATCACCAAAAAGTAATGCATGGATATAGAAAAGTGTTAGTGACAGTCATGGTGCTTGCATCTATGTAGGTTGGCATTTGTTGTCATGACTCATGTACTGGAGGCAGCTCTGCAGAGTGGTCACTACCTGGCACAGCCACAAAGCTCTGATGTTATCCCGAGTGGCGCAGAGGTCTAAGACAATATATCTCAGTGCTAGACGCGTCACTACAGACCCTGGTTCGATTCCAGGCTGAGTCCGCATAGGGCCACGCACAATTGGATCAGCTTCGTCCGGGTTAGGGGTTGACCGGGGTAGTCATTGTAAATAAGAATTTGTTCTTAACTGACTTGCCTAACTAAATAAAAGGTTAAATAAAATACATTTAAAAAAAATGGTTGTGCCACACTGCTAACCTAACTTTAAAATTAAGACAAAAAAGCGAACTTTAGTCTTCATAAATGTTTACAATTTAAACAATTTTGACTTTGAAGCCGGCCCATCTAGCAGAGGTCGATGAGTTTTACCCTGAAGGCAGAACTGATGACAAACATCAACTTGCAGCTTCTTCAGTTAACAGTTCATGAGTATGAACTCAGAACTGACTGACAAACATGTTGCTCAGGAGCGACTCCAACCAAAGTCCACTGACTCTAAACACACAGATAACACAGCTAGGCACACACACACCCCCCTCAGGAAAGTGTAGACCCATTTAGTACAGATCCCTGGTTCAAGGCTTTTCATTAATCTGCCATGTAAGGTCTACTGCAAACAGCTATCTCTGTTTCAATGTGTGCCAATGATGGACTGTTACTGCTATTACTGGTAACAATATAGGAAATCATGTAAACGTAACAAAATAATTCCCTTTCCTGTTTGGGAGAAACTGTTGGAACAGATACCCACCAATGCCTTTATATCTGGGAGGGTTGGCCTTCTCATCCAGCTGCAGCTGAGTCTTCACATACTCTGTAGGGAATGTAATACAGATCTCTATTCCTCCAGCAATACCACCTAGAGAGAGCGAGAGACAGAGAAAGTGTTAAGGTTGGGCTGATCACTATACCCCCTGGACAATCTGAAACAGTCACAAGTTCTCAGTTAAAGGTACAGTGCCTCCCAAAAAGTATTCATATCCTTTGACTTATTCCACATTTTGTGTTACAGCCTGAATTCAAAATGGATTAAATAAAATAAAAGTCTCACCCATCTACAAACACTCCATAATGACAAAGTGAAAACATGTTTTTAGACATTTTTGCAAATGTTTTGAAAATGAAAATGAAATACAGAAATATTTAATTTACATAAGTATTCACACCCCCAAGTCAATACTTTGTAGAAGCACCTTTGGCAGCGATTACAACGGTTTTCCTGGGTAAGTCTCGAAGAGTTTTCCACACCTGGATTGTGCAACATTTGCCCATTATTCTTTTCAAAATTCTACAAGCTCTGTCAAACTGGTTGTTGATCATTGCAAGACAATTTTCAGGTCTTGCCATAGATTTTCAAGTCGATTTAAGTAAAAACTAACTAGACCACTCAGGAACATTCACTATCTTCTTGGTAAGAAAATCCAGTGTAGATTTGTTCTTGTGTTTTAGGTCATTGTCCTGCTGAACAGGTGAAGTCAACTCAGTGTCCGGTGGAAAGCAGACTGAACCAGCTTTTCCTCTAGGATTATGCCTGGGCTTTGCTCCATTCCGTTTATTTTTTATCCTGAAAAACTCCTCAGTCCTTAACGATTACAAGCATACCCAGATCACGATGCAGCCACCACTATGCTTGAAAATATTGAGAGTAGTATTCAGTAATTTGTTGTATTGGATTTAACACTTTGTATTCAGGGTAAACGTGAATTTCTTTGCCTCATTTACAGTTTTACTTCAGTGCCTTGTTGCAAACAGGATACATGTTTTTGAATATTTTTATTCTGAACAGGCTTCATCTCTTTTCACTCTGTCAATTAGGTTAGTATTGTAGAGTAAGTATCATGTTGTTGAACCATCCTCAGTTCTCTCCCCTATCACAGCCATTAAACTCTAACTATTTTAAAGTCACCATTGGCCTCATAGTGAAATCCCTGAGCAGTTTTCCTTCCTCTCTGGCAACTGAGTTAGGAAGAACGCCTGTATCTTTGTAGTGACTGGGTGTATTGATACACCATCCAAAGTGTAATTAATAACTTCACCTTGCTCAAAGGGATATTCAATGTCTTTTATTTTTTATTAATCCATCTACCAATAGGTACCCTTCTTTGCAAGGCATTGCAAAACTTCCTTGGTCTTTGTGGTTGAATCTGTGTTTGAAATCCCCTGCTCGACTGAGGGACCTTACAGATAGATAATTATATGTGTGGGGTACAGAGGTGAGGTAGTCAATCAAAAATCATGTTAAACACCATTATTGCACACAGAGTGAGTCCATGCAACTTATTATGTAACTTGTTAAGACATCATCCCCCCCCCCCCCCCCACGAACTTAAGGCTTGACACAACAAAGGGGTTGAATACTTATTGACTCTAGACATTCCATCTTTACATTATTCTACTTCGACATTATTGGGTATTGTGTGTAGGCCAGAGACAAACAAATCTATATTTAATATATTTTAAATTCAGGCTGTAACAACAAAACATGGAAAAAGTCAAGGGGTGTGAATACTTTCTGAAGGCACTGTAGATGGGTCTTCTCTGCTAGCTGAATGATGTCATCCTTTTATGTATAGCATGTGTTATTACCGCATTCACAAATAAAATATGTAATAATATTATAAAGAATCAAAGTGTTTCAATAACTTAACAATTCAAAAAGATCAACAGTGTAGGACTTTTCTCTGTAACTATAGTTTTATTGGTAACCTCCTAGTTCCACCTTAACAGCAGTAGCTCCACACATCTGCAGTTGAACAGCAAACAGAAAGAAGGTCTCTGATTGGTTCAACTGGGATTCTGCCCACAGGATACTCCTCTCTGTGCTGTTCCTGATCAGTGGGGGTGTGACTAGTCGTCTCTAGTTACCACAGCCACAGTCATATACCTGCCTATTTCTACAATGCATCTTCTTTAAATGTCATTTTAAACCTAACAATAACCTTAACCACACTGCTA
This sequence comes from Oncorhynchus mykiss, assembly GCF_057628025.1. Lineage (NCBI taxonomy): Eukaryota > Metazoa > Chordata > Actinopteri > Salmoniformes > Salmonidae > Oncorhynchus > Oncorhynchus mykiss. The sequence goes on along the minus strand of NC_143033.1, from coordinate 18,349,264 downwards.
ACCTTATGTCGAAGCCTAACCTTAAATTAAGACCAAAAATCTTACGATAAATCCAATTTTGACTTTGTGGCTGTGGTAACCGGTGTTCTCCACTGGAACAGAGAAAGTAGTACACACATAGGGTGCGTTCCTCTGCCTGGGCATTAGTGACGCATGCCAGATCTTACAATGCCGGATAGGTATTTTACATATCAGCTAACCACATCATGCTGTATGTTATAGCAATCTGGCGCCCGCGGCACAGGCAATGATGTGGCACACAACCAGCAACAGAGCTTCATCAACCTCCGGAGGCTGAAGAAATTCGTCTTTGCCCCCGAGCCACAGCCTGTTCCCCCGCTATCATCTAGAAGGCGGAGACAGTACAAGTGCATCAAAGCTGGGACCGAGAGACAGCTCCTATCTCCAGGCCATCAGACTGTTAAATAGTCACTACTAGCCAGCTTCCACCCAGTACACTGACCTGAACTTTAGTCACTGTTACTAGCCAGCTACCACCCAGTACTCTACCCTGCACCTTAGAGACGCCTGCTCTGTGTATATAGTCCTTGAACTGCATTCTAGTCAAGGCTTATCCTGTATAACTACTGCTGTATACAACTTTTCTAGTCATATACAGCCAATAACTGTCTATACAAACCATCATATACATAATACAGTTGAAGTTTACAAGCCAAATACATTTAAACTCAGTTTCCCAATTCCTGACATTTAATCCTAGTAAAAAATCCCAGTCTTAGGTCAGTTAGGATCACCACTTCATTTTAAGAATGTAAAATGTCAGAGTAATAGTGGAGTGATTTATTTCAGCTTTTATTTCTTTCATCACATTCCCAGTGGGTCAGAAGTTTACATACACTCAATTAGTATTTGGTAGCATTGCCTTTAAATTGTTTAACTTGGGTCAAACATTTTGGGTAGGCTTCCCACAATAAGTTGGGTGAATTTTGGCCCATTCCTCCTGACAGAGCTGGTGTAACTGAGTCAGGTTTGTAGGCCTCTTTGCTCGCACACGCTTTTTCTGTTCTGCCCACACATTTTCTATAGGTTTGAGGTCAGGGCTTTGTGATGGCCACTCCAATACCTTGACTTTGTTGTCTTTTAGCCATTTTTCCACAACTTTGGAAGTATGCTTGGGGTCATTGTCCATTTGTGACCAAGCTTTAACTTCCTGACTGATGTCTTGAGATGTTACTTCAATATATTCACATAATTTTCCTTCCTCATGACGCCATCTATTTTGCAAAATGCACCAGTCCCTCCTGCAGCAAAGCACCCCCACAACATGATGCTGCCACCCCCGTGTTTCACGTTTGGGATGGTATTCTTCGGCTTGCAAGCCTCCCCCTTTTTCCTCCAAACATAACGATGATCATTATGGCCAAACAGTTCTATTTTTGTTTAATCATCCCAGAGGACATTTCTCCAAAAAGTACGATCTTTGTCCCCATATGCAGTTGGACCGTAGTCTGGCTTTTTAATGGCGGTTTTGGAGCAGTGGCTTCTTCCTTGCTGAGCAGCCTTTCAGGTTATGTCGATATAGGACTCGTTTTACTGTGGATATAGATACTTTTGTACCAGTTTCCTCCAGCATCTTCACAAGGTCCTTTGCTGTTGTTCTGGGATTGATTTGCACTTTTCACACCAAAGTACGTTCATCTCTATGAGACAGAACGTGTCTCCTTCCTGAGCGGTATTACAGCTGCGTGGTCCCATGGTGTTTATACCTGCGTACTATTGTTTGTACAGATGAACGTGGTAACTTCTGGCATTTGGAAATTGCTCCCAAGGATGAACCAGACTTGTGGAGGTCTACAATTTATTCTCTGAGGTCTTGGCTGATTTCTATTGATTTTCCCATGCTGTCAAGCAAAGAGGCACTGAGTTTGAAGGTAAGCCTTGAAATACAGCAACAGGTACACCTTCAATTGACTCAAATTATGTCAATTAGCCTATCAGAAGCTTCTAAAGCCATGACATTTTCTGGAAAATTACCAAGCTGTTTAAAGGCAGAGTCAACTTAGTGAATGTAAACTTCTGACCCACTGGAATTGTGATACAGTGAATTATAAGTGAAATAATATGTCTAAAAAATTGTTGGAAAAATGACTTGTGTCATGCACAAAGTAGATGTCCTAAACGACATGCCAAAACTGTAGTTTAACGATGAATTTGTGGAGTGGTTGAAAAACAAGTGACTCCAACCTAAGTGTATGTAAACTTCCGACTTCAACTGTACATGTATATATTTTTATTCCGGACTCTGACATTGCTCATTCTAATAATTTAATATTTCTTAATTCATTTCTTTATTCTTTTTTTTGGGGGGGGGGTTTGCTTATATCGTCAGGCATTTTCTTTTAAATAGCCTAGTTGTTAGAGCGTTGGGCCAGTAACTGAAAGGTTGCTGAATCGAATCCCCAAACTGACAAGGTAAAAATCTGTTGTTCTGCCCCTGAAGAAGGTGGTTATCCCACTGTTCCCCAGTAGACCCTCATTGTAAATAAGAATTTGTTATTAACGGTCTTGCCTAGTTAAATAAAAGGTTAAATGTATTAAATTTATTAAACCTTTATTTAACTAGGAAAGTCAGTTAAGAACAAATTCTTATTCACAATGACGGCTTACCCTGGCCAAACCCGGACGATGCTGAGCCAATTGTGCGCCGTCCTATGGGACTCCCAATCACGGCCAGATGTGATACAGCCTGGACTCGAACCAGGGACTGTAGTGATGCCTTAGACCACTGCGCCACTCGGCAGCCCAATGGCACTGCACTGTTGGGCTAGGAACATAAGCATTTCGCTACACCTGCGATAAAATCTGCTAAATATGTGTACGCGACCAATAGAATTTGATTTGATGCATGCAATGTCTTAGCAGGGGACCGCGAGCTAGAGCTACACACACACTCAGTGACACAGAGTCATCACAGACATAGAGTTTGTTGCCGGTAGCAACCTAAAAGTTATTTGATAATTTAGCATTCTCAACCACTGATCTCTAACCAGTTGTAACTAGGCTAAAACACTCACCATGGAAAAAAACTGTTAGATTTGGAGTTGGGAAAGCTGACCCTAAACCTGTGTGTGTTTGGGAAACGTCCTGGTTGAACCTCAACTGCAACCCAATGCTGCGGCTTCTGAAAGAGACATTTGTTGAGGCTCTGAACTCCAAGCATGCATTTCACCTGAACACACAGACATGCTGGTCTGTCAGTCCCACACAGGAATGGACATGCAACAATCTCCACAAACGCTCACGCAAATGATCTTGTTATTACACAGTAGGCTCTAAATTCTGCCCAGCGCCTTCCGTCATAAAGTTAGATATTTATAATTAGACATGTCTAACGGTTTCCTCATAACAGGACAGGAGAAAGACAACCAGTTTGTCAGGTCTGACTACTGAGATTGCAATCGTCTCTGGGCTAATAGACAGCTTTGCTGACTGGTCTCTGGTGGGAGGGAAACATTCGAGCACACACACACTTATTTTCTTGCAAAGGAAAGTGTGCAAGCAAAACACGCTGAAATAAGTGATCGTGCAACAATGATACTTCAATATGAGTTGACTTTTTAACTGACCTACTACAACTCTCTATGTTGAGAAAGAAAGGCTCAGATTTAAAGATGAGGAGCAAGCCAAAATACTGCATAGCCAGATATAACGTAATCTGTGTAGATGAGGGTGTTGAAGACCATAGTTTATGCTCAACAACATTACCAATGAATTGATTTACATGTATGACACATTTTACTGGGTCTCAGAGTGCTTGCATTCTATGGGGGTAATCTAGTACAAAAATTGCACTAAAAAGTGAACAGTGAAGAAAGAAAATAAAAAATGAAAGGACAACCCTACCTTCTGCATGCGTCCCTGGCCCTGGTCTGAGCTGGTCGGGTGAAAGGATGTTGTAATCCAGCTGCACGTGTGCATGTGTGTGTGTGTGCTCTCTGAACTGCAGAAGTGTGTGGATTTATGCTGTGTCATCATGGTTCATGGATTCAGTAACACAGCACTGCACTGCAGGCCCCAGCCCCCTGCCAAGCACTCACTTTATTGGGTGAATCTCACTGTATTCCTTTCATCTCCTTTCCATTTCGGTTTGACTGTGAAAGCACTATCATATTGCTCTCATCTATTCTGTGAGTTAAAATGAGTGGGCCCCTATAACTCCTGTATCACTCCAGGTGAAAGCATAGTAGTTGACTAACACCGATAGACATACAAATTTTAAAAAATAGTCCTGAAAAATGTGCCAGAGATCTGAGAGACAGACAAATTATTTCAGTCACCTAAAGTAGATAGTGATATTTCCAGTCAATCAGTGGTATTTCCAGTCAATCAGTGATATTTCCAGTCAATCGGTGATATTTCCAGTCAATCGGTGATATTTCCAGTCAATCAGGGCATTGGAATGGGTCTGTGTTCACTTGTTCTGAAATAGCTTCTGTAGTTAGAAACATAAGCATTCCGGAAACATTATTTTGTTGAAATATACATTTGATCTCTGAGAAATTAAGTTCCTTGATTGCACCCAAATTGGACATATTTATTTACAAGATTTACAGATGAAGTCGGAAGATTACCTTAGCCAAATACATTTAAACTCCGTTTTTCACAATTCCTGGCATTTTATCCTAGTAAAAATTCCCTGTCTTAGGTCAGTGAGGTTCATCACTTTATTTTAAGAATGTGAAATGTCAGAATAATTGTAGAGATAATTATTTACTTCAGCTTTTACTTCTTTCATCACATTCACAGTGGGTCAGAAGTTTGCATACACTCAATTAGTATTTGGTAGCGTTAAATTTCAATTGTTTAACTTGGGTCAAACATTTTGGGGAGGCTTCCACAAGTTTCCCACAATAAGTTGGGTGAATTTTTTGCCCATTCCTCATGACAGAGCTGGTGTAACTGAGTCAGATTTGTGGGCCTCCTTGCTCGCACACGCTTTTTCAGTTTTATGTTCTATAGGATTGAAGTCAGGGCTTTGTGATGGCCACTCCAATACCTTCACTTTGTTGTCCTTAAGCCATTTTGCCACAACTTTGGAAGTATGCTTGGGGTCATTGTCCATTTGTGACCAAGCTTTAACTTCCTGACTGATGTCTTCGGATGTTGCTTCAATTTATCTAAATAATTTCCCTTCCTTATGAGGCCATCTATTTTGTGAAGTGCACCAGTCCCTCCTGCAGCAAAGCACCCCCACAACATGATGCTGCCTCCCCCGTGCTTCACAGTTCGGATGGTCTTCTTCAGCTTGCAAGCCTCCCCCTTTTCCTCCAAACATAACGATAGTCAGTATGGCCAAACAGTTCTATTTTTGTTTCATCAGACCAGAGGACATTTCTCCAAAAAGTATGATCTTTGTCCACATGTGCAGTTGCAAACCGTAAACAGTTTTTTTTTATGGCGGTTTTGGATCAGTGGCTTCTTCTTGCTTAGCGGCCTTTCAGGTTATGTTGATACAGGACTCCTTTTACTGTGGATATAGATACTTCTGTGGTGTTTATATTTGCGTACCATTGTTTGTACAGAGGAAATTGGTACCTTCAGGCATTTGGAAATTGCTCCCAAGGATGTACCAGACTTGTGGAGGTCTACAATATATTCTCTGAGGTCTTGGCTGATTTCTTTTGATTTTCCTATGATGTCAAGCAAAGAGGCACTGAGTTTGAAGGTAGGCCTTGAAATACATCCACAGGTACATCTCCAATTGACTCAAATGATGACAATTAGCCTATCAGAAGCTTCTAAAGCCATGACATAATTTTCAGGAATTTTCCAAGCTGTTTAAAAAGGCACAGTCAACTTAGTGTATGTAAACTTCTGACCCACTGGAACTGTAATACAGTGAATTATAAGTGAAATAATCTGTCTGTAAACAATTGTTGGAAAAATGACTTGTGTCATGCACAAAGTAGATGTCCTTACCGACTTACCAAAACCACAGTTTGTTAACGAGAAATTTGTGGAGTGGTTGAAAAACGAGTTTTAATGACTCCAACCTAAGTGTATGTTAACTTCAACTGTATATAATATTCAAGAATTATAGTACCTAACATCCAATTTGGACCAAATGTTTTGCTAACAATGAGTAAGACATGAGGAGTCCAAAGAAGTGGTCTAAAGCCCTCCACCCCAAGCCAATCCCACCTCAACAATGAGTATATAGTATCATTACTTATCTTTGACAAGTAGTATGGAGCTGCGGTTTGGAGTATTGTTTCTTTATCCTATGTACTGTATTCTCAGCAACAACAACAAAAATATGTTTTATTCATGTTTAGAGAAATTAGCCATTGAAGTTGTTGGGTTTATGTCCCAAATTACATATTGGTTTTCTTACAGGGTAAGTCTCTGAACCAGGTATGACAGCAACCCATTGTTTGGTTTTGTTTACCTGGCCATTGCTTCAAATGCTAACTTTAAATAATTTGTGGCACAAATCCAATGCAAGTCAATGGTACCTATGTTAGCATTTTTGCGCTTTATATCCAAATCATCTATAAGTTACACAATACATTTTTAGATAAGTTAGGTAGATTTGGACATGAAGCATCAACAACATACATTATTTCACAAGAATCTGAGATGGTGGGTGTCAAAATCTATCTTTTTGGTGCTTTTTGAGGTTGAACAACACTCTTGCAAAAAGCAAGATACAGAAGCAATATAGGCAGTTAGGCACAAATGTATGCCCTCAGCTATCACCCATGTATGCCCTCAGCTATCACCCATGAATGCTCTTAGTTATGATGTAAAAGAGACAAAACAAGTAGTAGAACTGCATTCAAGGGTTCCTTGATTTTTTTATCTGTTGCATGTGCTGCAATGTTTCCATCCAAGGACCTTCCTCCTCAGGCTGTATAAGAATACATAAGTATTTTGCTGCACCTGCGATTACACCTGCAAAATTATGTGTACAACCAATAAACTTTGACTTGATTTACATGTAAACTTAGATAAGCCTTACTATGACTACAAATATCTACACAGCCATGCAACACAAGGCAATAGCCAGGTTCAGCGTATACAGTCATGACCAAAGGTTGAGGATGACACAAATATTAATTTCCAAAGTTTGCTGCTTCAGTGTCTTTAGATATTTTTGTCAGATGTTACTATGGAATACTGAAGTATAATTACAAGGATTTCATAAGTGTTTTAGGCTTTTATTGACAATTACATGAAGTTGATGCAAAGAGTCAATATTTGCAGTGTTGACACTTTTTCAAGACCTCTGCAATCCACCCTGGTATGCTGTCAATTAACTTCTGGGCCACATTCTGACTGATGGCAGCCCATTCTTGCATAATCAATGCTTGGAGTTTGTCAGAATTTGTGGGTTTTTGTTTGTCCACCCGCCTCTTGAGGATTGACCACAAATTCTCAATGGGATTAAGGTCTGGGGAGTTTCCTGGCCATGGACCCAAAATATCGATGTTTTGTTTCCGAAACACTTAGTTATCACTTTTTCCTTATGACAAGGTGCTCCATCATGCTGGAAAAGGCATTGTTCATCACCAAACTGTTCCTGAATGGTTGGGAGACGTTGCTCTCGGAGGATGTGTTGGTACCATTCTTTATTCATGGCTGTGTTCGTAGGCAAAATTGTGAGTGAGCCCACTCCCTTGGCTGAGAAGCAACCCACACACATGAATGGTCTCAGGATGCTTTACTGTTGGCATGACACAGGACTGATGGTAGCGCTCACCTTGTCTTCCCCGGACAAGCTTTTTTCCGGATGCCCCAAACAATCGGAAAGGGGATTCATCAGAGTAAATGACTTTACCCCAGTTCTCAGCAGTCCAATCCCTGTACTTTTTTGCAGAATAACAGTCTGTCCCTGATGTTTTTCCTGGAGAGAAGTGGCTTCTTTGCTGCTCTTCTTGACACCAAGCCATCATCCAAAAGTCTTCACCTCACTGTGAGTGCAGATGCACTCACACCTGCCTGCTGCAATTCCTGAGCAAGCTATATACTGGTGGTGCCCCGATCCTGCAGCTGAATCAACTTTAGGAGACGGTCCTGGCGCTTGCTGAACTTTTTTGGGTGCCCTGAAGCCTTCTTCACAACAATTGAACCGCTCTCCTTGAAGTTCTTGATGATCCGATAAATGGTTGATTTAGGTGCAAACTTACTGCGAGCAATGTCCGTGCCTGTGAAGCCCTTTTTGTGCAAAGCAATGATGATGGCACGTGCTTCCTTGCAGGTAACCATGGATGACAGAGGAAGAACAATGATTCCAAGCACCACCCTCCTTTTGAAGCTTCCAGTCTGTTATTCGAAATCGATCAGCATGACAGAGTGATCTCCAGCCTTGTCCTCGTCAACACTCACACCTGTGTTAACAAGAGAATCACTGACATGATGTCAGCTGGTCCTTTTGTGGCAGGGCTGAAATGCAGTGGAAATGTTTTTTTGTGATTCAGTTCATTTGCATGGCAAAGAGGGATTTTGCAATTAATTGCTGATCACTCTTCATAACATTCTGGAGTATATGCAAATTTCCATCATACAAACTGAGGCAGCAGATGTCGAAAATGAATATTTGTGTCATTCTTGTGTCCCACCCACCCACCACCCGCCAAACCTTCTTTTACACTACTGCTACTCTGTTCATCATATATGCATAGTCACTTTAACCATATCTACATGTACATACTACCTCAATCAGCCTGACTAACTGGCCTCGCTACATTTATAGTATCGCTACTGTATATAGCCTGTCTTTTTACTGTTGTTTTATTTCTTTACTTACCTATTGTTCACCTAATATATTTTTTGTACTATTGGTTAGAGCCTGTAAGTAAGCATTTCACTCTAAGGTTGTATTCGGCGCACGTGACAAATAAACTTTGATTTAATGTGATTCTCAAAACTTTTGGCCACAACTGTACTCCGAGAAAGGGATAGAACAGCCAACCATTATCTGTGATGGCACCAAGTGTTCTACAAAATCCAAACAAACTCTTTCCTAGATTGGAACTTTGTAAACGTTTTGTGTCTGAAACCAAGTTTGCCAGATTCTGTAACTTTAGTGTTACGGCACACTCCACTCAGCCCCCATTCCTGTGAGAGGAAAGCCTGCCTAACTTCCATTCATAAGCCATGTTAACCAAGCTCTGCTGGACTGAGGAGAGGGGGATTCAGTAGGATCGTGGGGTTAGTAATTATCAGAGAAAAAGGACCACCACATGCATCTAATTAACTTTATACACCCTGGAACTTTCAGCCAGAGCATGTGTCCTTGATTAGAACAGACACACCACTCGCTCACACACATTGAAGTAAAGGCTCAAAGGGCAAATTGATAGTAGTAGTTCAACAGATGGAGACAGAACCATAGTCAAAGTGAGTAGGATTTTGCTGAACACTTTGAGGTTACTACAGTTTAAAGACAACCCAGGCTTAGACATGGTGGACTCTTATTTTAGGTTTAATTTCCAAACAATTCCATACTGTCTTGTATTCCTTAAGTCTCATATGCGTTCAATAATTCTCATATTGCAGCACCCTGTCAAGAACAGCACATGATGTGGGTTGCTATATTGTAATCAAAGTCTGACCCTCGAAGATGCCGTCATGAACTGACGCTAAAGGTGGTTAGCGTCTATGAATGGGCTACTTACTCCCTAGCAACTGAATGACATGTAGTTCATGACTAAATTAAGAAAAAAATGACTGAATGGATTAGTACTCTCAAATAACTCACTACACTAACAAAGCTCACCTCACTACTCCCATAGCAAGCACTATAGGCAGGCAATCGTGTTTAAATATATTGCTACAATATAACACTCGACAAAAGTAAAAAGAAACCCATGTAGAAAACCCTGCATTGTCACTGTGACAATGACTTGCAGTGTTATTCGAGTGTAGCAAGGCGCTGGAATGAACACTGTATGAAAATGTGATACAAAGTCAGCAGCTTACACAAGGAAAGATGAATGACTTCATCCTTACCTGCTAGAATGGCTTTGCCCGGGTGGGTGAGTTTGGCTTTCCCTGCTGGCGCGGCTGCGGCCAAACAGCGGGGTCTGTGGAAGGGACTCACAAATGTGGGATTCCCGGACATATTGGCAACAATCGCGCCCCAAAAAACAAGCTAGAACTTGTTCTATTCTACGACGACACTCGTTCTCTCTCCCGATCGTCAGCCTCCGTGCACTCTACTGCTCTGTGCACGAATTGCTGTGCGATCATTTACAAAGGCGGTGTTGATCATTGGACTTGGCACGGTACAAAAGATAATGTTGAATCTGCACTTTTGACAGGCGAAGTTTCCTCACTCCTCCATTGCCAGTAGGCTAGTGTATCGGCCCATCGTGGTCAGTGTTTTTAGGGCGGAGCGCGGTGTTTTCACCCTCATAAAAGCGCCATATTTTTCACAAACGCAAATCCGATTTAAGGTGGAACGGGACTTGGTTTTATATTCACACATTCAATAGACATTCAATAGACATTCAACAGACATTCAACAGACATTCGCCAAAAGCCGAAAGCCATTTAAAAATGTACAAATCTATAACTAATTCACCGTTTGTCACAGAATCGTCAAACTAGATATGATTTATTCTATAAATGTCTGGCATACGTTTACAACCTTTGTTTTGAGTAGAAATTCCAGTTTTGACTTGATAGAAATACATAAAATATATAAATGGCATTTAAAGCAGTATAAATCAATAACAAATTCACCGCTTGTCACAGAATCGTCAAACTATGTATAATGTATTCTATAAATGTCTAGCATACTTTTACAACTTTTGTTTTGAGTCAAAAAATCCAGTTTTGATTTGATAGAGGGCATGTAGTCCGTCTAAAGGGTGTGTGGTCAAAGTTCTAACCAGTCTGTTATACCCTATTAGAAGCGGCCTGGCATACACTTCTGCATCTTCAGTCATATTAAAATAGATAACTGGAATAAACTACGGGATGAAGGGGTCAGGCCTGACTAACAAAGACAGGTGGATGGACCAAGAGGATCAACATGGACATTCCACATGTTAGAATTGCGTCAATTCGAATCTGGTATCAGGATAAATATGACAATGAGTCACCGATTGTATACTATGTATTTTTTATTAGCTAAGCAATAAGTGGTAAATGCAATTTTCGTATATACGGGCTCTCTGTCCCACCTCGCAGGGCAAGCAGAGAACTGACTTGTTCCTGACAAAGATATTATAATATACCCAGATGACAGTAGTAGTTCCTGCTTCCGCGCGGCCTGTCAGAGTAGAGACTGGGCGTGGTTTAAACTCACCCAGCCTATTATTGATTGTTGTCGTACGAGCTGGTACCAGCCCCCGGGCGCTCCAGTTGATAGATGTAACTTGCTGTGTCGAGTATCAATGCGCTCATTCCCTAGATACCGTTATCACATATCTGGTTTCTGTTATTGTTAAGTTTGAGTTCTAACAAAAACAGTCTGTGGTTTGCTACACTACGTTCTGTATGTGTCCGTTTTTATGTTATTCTGTATTTTTCCATCATGAGAAAGGCCCATGGCTTTGAAACTGTTAACAATGTTTCAAGTCAGCTATGTTGCATAACACATACATACATCCACACAAGCCAACAGCAGATAATACATATATGTGGTAATGGGCTATAGTGCATAACACAGAAACCTCATACACAGGGACACAGAAGGTCACAAAGGAGATAAGGAAAGCTAAGATTGAACCATAACATACACTACCGTGCAAAAGTTTGGGGCCAATTAGAAATGTCCTTGTTTTTGAAAGAAAATACTAGTTTTTGTCCATTGAAATAACATCAAATTGATCAGAAATACATTGTAGATATTGTTAATGTTGTAAATGACTATTGTAGCCGGAAACGGCTAATGGAATATCAACATAGATGTACAGAGGCCCATTATCAGCAACCATCACTCCTGTGTTCTAAGGGCACGTTGTGTTAGCTAATCCAAGTTTATCATTTTAAAAGGCTAATTGATCATTAGAAAACCCTTTTGTAATTATGTTAGCACCGCTGAAAATTGTTGTTCTGATTAAAGAAGAAATAAAACTGGCCTTTAGACTAGTTGAGTATCTGAAACATCAGTATTTGTGGGTTCGATTACAGACTCAAAATGGCCAGAAACAAAGGACTTACTTATGAAACTCACCAGTCTTTTCTGGTTCTGAGAAATGAAGGTTATTCCATGTGTGAAATTGCCAAGAAACTGAAGATCTCGTGCAACGCTGTGTACTACTCCCTTCACAGAACAGCGCAAACTGGCCCTAACCAGAATAGAAAGAGGAGTGGGAGGCCCCGGTGCACAACTAAGCAAGAGAACAAGTACATTAGAGTGTATGGTTTGAGAAACAGACACCTCACGTTCTCCCAACCAGACTGTAAAAATAGCTCCCAATGCTGCCTCTCCAAATATCCTGCTGTAAACTTTATCAGGGTGGCCACAGGCCTAAAGTGCAGGTGTAAATGACAACAGCAATTGTGTTTTTCACCAATCTGGCCCTCAAACCATCATGGTAACCTAATAATCCCCAGTTTACAATTGGCTCATTAATCCCCCTCCTCTCCCCTGTAACTATTCCCCAGGTCGTTGCTGCAAATGAGAACGTGTTCTCAGTCAACTTACCTGGTAAAATAACGGATAAATAAAAAAATAAAATAGAAAATTATTTTGACCCTAACACAGCCATTGGGCCCTTTGTAAGCATTACATTCCCCATTTCCTATCCCAGTGAGCACAAGACTATTTTCAACGTTTTTTCAACGTATTTTGATCATAGGGGGGGGGGGGGGGGGGGGATGATGATTTATCTTTCTCATCTTATTATTGGGCACAAAAAAATCTATTTTCGTCCGAATATAATGATGTTTCAAACTGTAAGCAGTAAAAAAAAGGCTGTAAATTGCTGACATTTGAGATGCACTTCGACTAATATAAATACAATAATTGAAACTACTACTGTTTTAGAAAATGCTGGAATTAATTGAAGAAATGTGGATTATGTACCGGCAGGTAAATTGCATATTTCTGCAGTCGTTCAAACAGTCGCCCCTGTGAATTGCGCATGCTCCCTGTGTCTCCTTCACTGTGCCCTATCTTTGCCAGGCCGGCAGATGCTAGCTTTGACAGGGTGAAAAAGGACCAGACATCTCCTCTCCTTGCTTCACATCATAAAATCGGTAGCTATGAACATTTAACTGTTGATGTAGCTAATATAAAACATGAATGTTTTTTTTTTTTAATAATGCCATTCATCGCATGAATGAATCATTGACAGTAAATGTCACTACAATAGTCAGCGCGGTTGTCCAAGGTTAGCCACTGCACCAACTAGCTAATGTTAGGTAGCTCGCTACAAGGGCCTATTCCAATGTCCATCTGTTTTAGCTAATGTGGTTAACATGCTAACCTTTTAGCTAGCAAATATTACATAATGTTGTGCTGTATAATCCCAGGTAGAGTTGTGTTGCAATTAACGAGATGAAACTATTTAACGTTTTAAAGGATTAACAGTTGTTTTTTTAAAGAAATAAGGGGCGTGTACCATTATTTTTCCACTATTAGCTACTGTTAGTTAACTAGCTAACGAGGCTAACTAGCTGCAATATTTATCAAATTAAGTACTTAACTTTTTATATATGATACTTTTTGTCGTTGTTGGCATATTTACTCTTACTGATTCCAGTGCATCATGCAGCTGTAACGTTATCTACGCTAGCCAACATTTCAGCTGGCTAATGTTAACCAGTTTGACTAGCCTGGCTAACCACCACAACTGACTCTCTTAAACGGCCCCATCTACAGTCCTTTGTCAGAAATAGACAGTGCACAAAATATGTTCGCCCGCCACTCGTCTTGCAAACAATAGAAAAATGAAAATGTAGCTGTGGAAATATATAAACTAGCGAGCCATCTAGGTACTTTCATTTGTGCTGGTGGCGTTCATTTACAGGAGAACTCTCACCTTGGTAACTGATAGCTATGACCCTCACCTTCAAGATGAACACACATTTTTCTGGTTGAGTCTATCTTGCTAAACTAAGTTGCGTAGCTGTCGTTGCGTGCTGAAATTAGAAGATAATCAGCCAAGTGAATTAACCAGTGCCTTACTGTTAGCTGGTTGGAAGGATGACATAACATTAAACTTAAAAAAAAAAAAATGTATTCATTATTAGATGCATCTAGCTAGTTATCTACAATTGGCTCATTCATCCCCCACCCTGTGTGTTCTGTCAACTTACCTGGTTAAATAAAAAAAATAATTACTAACCTGACATATATTTTGGCTTTGTGACAGATCAAGGTAACTCAAAATCCACCTGAAAATAAAATTCTAAGTAAAAATCAACTATCTATTTGTTTGGTATTGTGATAACTGCAAATATTGTTACAATATGTGCCTATGCCCAGTCCTGTCAAATCACAAGGGCCTAGATGTGTAAATACTGCAGCCTGTTCTGCAAGCTCCTGTTGTCCCCAGTCAAGAAAATACATGCCACCTCTGACTTCAGTTTATCCTTGAGATGATAGGTTTGGAAACTTGCCCAGAATGGCATGTAAAAGCATCTCCTTACGGTTATGTAGGTCAATCAAAGCTATAGGCTAATCCAGTGCTGTGTGTGATGCTGGTGTCGGCCTAGCTAGCTTCCTGCCAGAAGAAACAATCTGTTCTCCAGCTGAGCTCACTCACTGGGAAACCGGTCACATGACCTAGGTACCCAGCCTCCCAGCACTCTGGTTGCCAAGGATATGTGACAGGGCATCTATACTACACTGATGATTCACTAGGAAAAAAATGTCTGCTGCAGGAAAGTCATGCTGCAGAATAGTCACTGGCACACTGCAGTCCTTCTGGACTGCTTTGCAAAATGGAGAGTCCTGAGATTTCTAGTGACAACTTCCAAATCAGTCCTGAAGGTATCATGTCAGCTGTATGCAACATTCTAGAACATCACACACTGAGTCAAGTATTGCAGTGGGACATAGTTACGGCCAAATATATTGGCAGCCTTGCACTTCTTAAACATCTCTTATTGATCCATTCCAGGGTGCTTTTTGATTTGTGTTTGGTGTTGCTGTCCAGCTGGAAGAAGACCCACAACATTTAATGAAGACCCAGTTTTTGGACACTGGGTCGGTCCAACATTGGACTACAAAACACCTAATAATCTTCTGATTTCATGATGCCTTTTGCACGTTCAAGGCCCCCCGTACCAGAGGCAGCAAGGAAACCCCACAGAATTATCAATCCTCCCCGTCTTTGATTGTTGGAGGGTGTTCTTTTCATTGACTGCTTAATTTGGTTGTCAGTAAACACAGTGCTCATCTGTATTGCCAAAGAGCTCTGATTTTGTTTCATTGGTCCACAGAACATTTCCACAGGATTTAGGCTTGTTTAGGGGAGTTTTTGAGAAGTTCAATTAGGCTTTCTTGTGTCTCCTTCGGCAGTGGGGTCTCATGTTTACCAACGACTAAATAAAGCATTCAAAGGAAATAACACCCTCCCTAAAATCAAACGTGGGGCGGTTTGGTAATGCTGTTGGGTTGCTTTGCTGCCTCTGATACTGGGAGCATTGAATGTGTGCAAGACATAAAATCAGCAGATTATCATTGTGTTTTGGAGTGTAATGTTCAACCCAGTGTCCAAAAACAGTGTCTCTGTTGATGGTTGTGGGTCTTCCAGCAAGTCAACAACCCCAAAAATACAGCAAAAGCACCCTGAAATGGTTCAAGAAGTATCACTAGACTGTTCTGGAGCGGCCAGCGATGATCTAGATCTGAATCACACCCATAACCTATGACGAGAGCTGAAAACAGCACATGGAGGGCTCCCCTCAAACATAGAAGAATTAGAGCAGTTTACTGCTAAAAAGTGGGACAAATTGCCAGTAGAAAAGTGCAGCAAGGTCATTGATGGCTACAAGAAACATTTGTTGGCAGTTCTTTTGGCCAATGGCTGTGCAACCAAGTACCAGCTATGGGTTGCCAATAATTTTGTCCATTTTCTCCATGTCTTTATTTTCGAAAATCTAATTGTTAACTTAAGTTTACAAAAATAAAAATAGTTCTGCAATGTTAAATCGATTAGCAAGGTAAGGAGGCCATTTTCCCCCCCAACTTATTTTAGAAGAAATGGGGAATATATTGTCAAGGGAGCCAATATATCTGGCCACAACTGTATATGACTTGCATGTGTTGACCTTCCTGACTTGTCTCCTCCTCTCCAGGTACAATGGCTGTTCCTCCTTCATACTCAGACCTGGGCAAGGCTGCCAAGGACATCTTCAGCAAGGGCTATGGTGAGTTACTATCTTCAGCAAGGGCTATGGTGAGTTACTAACTATCATCAGCAAGGGCTATGGTGAGTTACTAACTATCTTCAGCAAGGGCTATGGTGAGTTACTAACTATCTTCAGCAAGGGCTATGGTGAGTTACTAACTATCTTCAGCAAGGGCTATGGTGAGTTACTAACTATCTTCAGCAAGGGCTATGGTGAGTTACTAACTATCTTCAACAAGGGCTATGGTGAGTTACTAACTATCTTCTGCAAGGGCTATGGTGAGTTACTATCTTCAACAAGGGCTATGGTGAGTTACTATCTTCAACAAGGGCTATGGTGAGTTACTAACTATCTTCAACAAGGGCTATGGTGAGTTACTAACTATCTTCAACAAGGGCTATGGTGAGTTACTAACTATCTTCAGCAAGGGCTATGGTGAGTTACTAACTATCTTCAGCAAGGGCTATGGTGAGTTACTAACTATCTTCAGCAAGGGCTATGGTGAGTTACTAACTATCTTCAGCAAGGGCTATGGTGAGTTACTAACTATCATCAACAAGGGCTATGGTGAGTTACTAACTATCTTCAACAAGGGCTATGGTGAGTTACTAACTATCTTCAGCAAGGGCTATGGTGAGTTACTAACTATCATCAACAAGGGCTATGATAGGTTACTAAATAGTAAAACCATTTGCACACCTGAACAGTTAGCTTACCAAGGAGAAGCCAAAATTCCACACATGACAATGAATGACAGTCAGAGGAGTTAGCTGAAGCATGAAATAACAGATAAAGTTACTGTTTTATAGTCTGGTCGTGCTAGAATTTGATACACCAAAGTCACCTGGGAATCAGCCAATGTGATACATAAAAATGTTAAGTTGCACTTGGCTGGCGAGGTTATGGACTGTTGCAAAGCAGATAGGGATGTAAGGATTCACCAATATGCCTTGATCTCTGTTTTAAAATGTTTTAGATGCAGCTGCATTGGTCAGAAAATATATTCAAACGTTATGAATCACTAATTCACTCTTTGTGCTTACTTTCTACCTTCTGAAAATATATATTTTTTTGTAACACCTGATGCGTCTTCTTCTTCAGTGTGGAACTAAGCATGTAACTGCGTTGACAGTCATTGCTCTTCAAGTCCTTTTACCTGCTGAATGATCCCAGGGACTATCAGTAGCCTAGTCAAACTACATACGGTGTCTGGCACCTTCAGCATTAAAATCCCCAAATGACTAGCGCAATATAAGGTTTTATTAGTTAACTGACAACCAATGTAATTTTCTAGGTTATTATCTATGCGCTGTTGAAAAATGTATTTTACCAGACTAAAAGTAAGCTGCCGGAGACAACTCTCATCTGGCTATAGGCTCTACCTGCTACAATAGATTTTATTTTGATTATTCAGGTTCACCAACAGCAATAATTTTGTTAGTTTTGCAATTAGTGTAATAGTGTAATATGGTATTATTTTTGATATATAGAGCAGTGGCGATATTAGCAGGTAAATCTTGGTGGGACAAACTCAAAACATTTTAGATGCATGCCAGCAAAGCCACAACACGAAACAATACATTCATTGCACTATAACACTGACAAACGGTGGCCATAAACTGTTAGGTACTACAGTACATAAAACTGTGCCAACAGCAGAGCTTTCCTTTCAGCTAGAGGTCGACCGATTAATCGGAATGGCCGATTATTTAGGGCCGATTTCAAGTTTTCATAACAATCGGAAATCGGCAAAAACATTTTTAACACCTTTTATTTAACTAGGCAAGTCAGTTAAGAACACATTCTTATTTTCAATGACGGCCTAGGAACAGTGGGTTCACTGCCTTGTTCAGGGGCAGAATGACAGATTTTTACCTTGTCAGCTCGGGGATTCAATCTTGCAACCTTACAGTAGTCTAATGCTCTAACCACCTGCCTCACGAGGAGCCTGCCTGTTACGCTAATGCAGTAAGAAGCCAAGGTAAGTTGCTAGCTAGCATTAAACTTATCTTATAAAAAACAATCAATCAATCATAATCACTAGTTATAACTACACATGGTTGATGATATTACTAGTTTATCTAGCGTGTCCTGCGTTGCATATAATCAATGCGGTGCGCATTCGCGAAAAAGGACTGTCGTTGCTTCAATGTGTACCTAACCATAAACATAACATTGAAGCCTTTCTTAAAATCAATACACAGAAGTATATATTTTTAAACCTGCATATTTAGCTAAAAGAAATCCAGGTTAGCAGGCAATATTAACCAGGTGAAATTGTGTCACTTCTCTTGCGTTCATTGCACGCAGAGTCAGGGTATATGCAACAGTTTGGCCCGCCTGGCTCGTTGCGAACTAATTTGCCAGAATTTTACGTAATTATGACAACATTTAAGGTCGTGCAATGTAAAAGGAATATTTAGACTTAGGGATGCCACCCGTTAGATAAAATGTGGTTCCGTATTTCACTGAAAGAATAAACATTTTGTTTTCGAGCTGATAGTTTCCGGATTCGACCAAATTAATGACCTAAGGCTCGTATTTCTGTGTGTTATTATGTTATAATTAAGTCTATGATTTGATAGAGCAGTCTGACTGAGCGATGGTAGGCACAATCAGCACTTTCATGCGTTTTGCCAGCAGCTTTTTGCTGTGCTTCAAGCATTGCGCTGTTTATGACTTCAAGCCTATCAACTCCCGAGATTGGTGTAACCAATGTGAAATGGCTAGCTAGTTAGCGGGGTGCGCGCTAATAGCATTTCAAACGGCACTCGCTCTGAGACTTGGAGTGGTTGTTCCCCATGCTCTGCATGGGTAATGCTGCTTCGAGGGTGACTGTTGTCGATGTGTTCCTGGTACGAGCCCAGGTAGGAGAGGGACGGAAGCTATACTGTTACACTGGCAATACTAAAGTGCCTATAAAAACATCCAATAGTCAAAGGTATATGAATACAAATCGTATAGAGAGAAATAGTCCTATAATTCCTATAATAACCCCAACCTAAATCTTCTTACCTGGGAATATTGAAGACTTATGTTAAAAGGAACCACCAGCAAGGAACTTTAACATTAGCTTTTTTACATGGCACATATTGCACTTTTACTTTCTTCTGCAACACTTTGTTTTTGCATTATTTAAACCAAATTGAACAGGTTTCATTATTTACTTGAGGCTAAATTGATTTTATTGATGTATTATATTAAGTTTAAAAAAGTGTTCATTCAGTATTGTTGTAATTGTCATTATTACAAATAAATGTAAAAAATAGTCAGAATAATCCGTATCGGCTTTTTTTGATCCGCCAATCATCGGTATCGGCGTTGAAAAATCCTTTTCGTTCGACCTCTACTTTCAGCACCATGGAGTGAATCCTTAACACCGCTACACTTGGCTATCAGCGGAGCCTTGTCTAGCAGCACAACAGTTCATCAAGCCTTATTTACTGCCTTTTTAAAAACTATAGCTGATATGACTGACTTGCTTAAACAAATGTGGTTACTACTGACTCCTTGTGGATATGTGTAAGTCTATAAATCTAGAACCGCATTCTCTTTAAATAATAACGAACGCCAAAATGAGTTTTGACTTTTGAACCATACACAAACATGATTTAAATGTATGTTCAGTAAATTCACAATGTTTATTCTTATCATTAACACTTAGCCTTAAATATAAGCAAGTGCAAGCAAACAAGGGCCTATCCATTCAGCACTTTCAAAATGGACACCAACAGAAATTCAGATATTAGTTCAAATAAATTCAACAAGATGTTGAGCCCTTAACTTTACTCTCACACAGAGAGGGAGAGCGAGAGAGACTTGGTTAGCCTACCATTTTAAGTATTTTCTTAGGCCTATGTGGTCTAAAAATGGAGGAAAATACAATCGCGAGGATCCACTTATGTACAATATACCGACGCACAGTCAGCGCAGTGCGCAAACAAAACAATCCTTGCATTATCAACTGGAATTACATGGGTCAATTACTGAACTTTTTGTTGAAAACAAATATTTTAATGGTAGATTGTCACTGGCAAATATGGTTAGACACAACAACATTATATAGTATCTGCTCCTCGTCAAGAAAAGCACACGAGCTAATTATAATACACAAAGTAAGCAAAACAGTTAAATCATTCCAACATTGCCTAACATTTGAATAAGATAATGAGATGGGCCTACACTACATTCGGAAAGTATTCAGACCCCTTGACTTTTTCCACATTTTGTTACGTTACAGCCTTGTACTAAAATTGATTAAATCAGTTATTTTCTTCATCAATCTACACACAATACTGTTCCTAGGCCATCATTGTAAATAAGAATTTATTCTTAACTGACTTGCCTAGTTAAATTTTAAAAATGTAGTGCCCCATAATGACAAAACAAAAACAGGTTTTTAGAAATGTTTAAAAAAATAAAAACAGAGACCTTATTTAAATAAGTATTCAGACCCTTTGCAATGAGACTCGAAATTGAGCTCAGGTGCATCCTGTTTCCATTGATCATCCTTGCTGTTTCTACAACTTGATTGGAGTTCACCTGTGGTAAATTCAATTGATTGGACATAATTTGGAAAGGCACACACCTGTCTATATAATGTCCCACAGTTGACAGTGCATGTCAGAGGAAAAACCAAGCAATGAGGTCGAATGAATTGTCCGTAGCGCACCAAGACAGGATTGTGTCTCGGCACAGATCTGGGGAAGGGTACGAAAACATTTTTGCAATTTTTAAGGTCCCCAAGAACACAGTGGCCTCCATCATTCTTAAATGGAAGAAGTTTGGAACCACTAAGACTTTTCCTAGAGCTGTCCGCCCGGTCAAACTGAGCAATCGGGGGAGAAGGGCTTTGGTCAGGGAGGTGACCAAGAACCCAATGGTCACTCTGATAGAGCTCCATAGTTCCTCTGTGGAGATGGTAGGACCTTCCAGAAGGACTACCGTCTCTGCAGTACTCCACCAATCAGGCCTTTTATGGTAGAGTGGCTAGATGGAAGCCACTCCTCAGTAAAAGGCACATGACAATCCGCTTGGAGTTTGCCAAAAGGCACCTAAAGGACTCGTGAGAAACAAGATTATCTTGTCTGATGAAACCAATATTGAACTATTTGGCCTGAAAGCAAAGCATCACATCTGGATGAAACCTGGCACCATCCCTACAGTGAAGCATGTTTTTTTTGCTGAGTTTACTTAAACATCCTGTGTTGTATAATTGTTCTTTTACCAGGTACAGCAAGAATGTCTACAATTGGCATGCCCATCTTTTTGTGAGAAGTTATACTGGTCACTCAAAATGTAGTAGTTTAAATTGCACTCACTCTAGATTAGGGACTGCAACAATGCTTTACTATTGGTTAGTAAATGGTTTATTATTGTTTGAGTAGCGAGTTAATACATGGGGAATACCCAATTTATAAATGCCTTATATAATTGGTTTATTATGGACCCTTAAAGCAATGTTACCAATGTGAGGTAACTGGGTTTATGCAGCATATGTTAGTGCATCGAATCGCATGGAGCTGAAATGGCACCGAATCGATTCAAACTGAAGCATATCGTTCCTGTATCATGTTGGAGCCCATGTATCTGGATACGAATCGAAACGTCTTGAAGGGGAAAGATGCACATCCCTAAATGCAAACCATGATGTAACTCAACACATCATAAGCAAATTGTCATTGTTCTTCAAGTCTGCTCAAATATATACTTAGCTCCTCAACCTCTTATTTAACCCTCAAGGCTTCGGCATCGTGAAGCTGGACTTGAAGACCAAGTCTCAGAGTGGAGTGGTGAGTCTTCTGTTTCTGTCCTCCCCTTTTCCACTTCTCTCTCTCTCCCCCCCTCCACTGTACCAGCTGCGCTTCCTCGGCTGCTCTTTCTCTCTCTCTCCCCCCTCCACTGTACCACCTGCGCTTCCTCGGCTGCTCTTTCTCTCTCTGTTAATGTTAATCAGTCATTAACATTCCTTCTTGCTTAGTAGAACATCTTAGTAGAACATTTTTCTTTCTTTGAGGAAAAAGTAGATGATTAGTAGTGATTAGTAGTGATTCTGTGACTAATTTTAGAAATAACCCTTGTCTCTCTATGGTACTGTAATAACGACCCTTCTAACGGTTTGTAATTCTGGGCTCTAAGGTTCACAGGTTGCTAGGTGATGTTGCTGGCTCTGCTTGGCTTTATGCTTCAGGATAAAGAGATATGACAGGCTGTGTGTGTGAGAGGCAGCTTGTGTTTAAGACTGTGTGTGGGGCCTGTTTGTCTCCATCTGCTTATCCTAACCCCTGCTCTGTCCCCCTGCCTCCTGGACTGCACTCTATTTTAGATGGTAAGACTCTCTCCCACAGTGTGCTGATGTCTCTATGTATGTACAACATGATACGTGCTGGAAGATGCATCGACAGACTCTGATTTCACTGTTAAGTCTTGTTTTAGCATCCTTGTGTCCAGCAGATGGTACTGTTAGTCTGTTTGCATCTACATCACTGTCCAGTGACTATTATAATTTTGTCCAACTAATTTACATGTATTTCACATCCATTTCTTTGTCCATCTGGATTGACTGGTGTCAATGTTTTAATTCTTGTCTCTTCAACTAATTTAATTTTGTCATCCATTTCTTTGTCCAGCTTCAACCACTGACTGCCATTCACTGCTTTGCTGCACCTACACTACATGAACAAAAGTATGTGGACACCTGCTTGTCGAACATCTCATTCCAAAATCATGGGCATTAATATGGAGTTGGTCCCCCATTTGCTGCCTCCACTCTTATGGGAAGGCTTTCTACTAGATATTGGAACATTGCTGCGGGGACTTGCTTCCATTCAGCTACGAGCATTAGTGAGGTCGGGCACTGGTGTAGGGTGATTAGGCCTGGCTCGCAGACGGCGTTCCAATTCATCCCAAAGGTGTTCGATGGGGTTGAGGTCAGGGCTCTGCAGGCCAGTCAAGTTTTTCTACACTGGTCTCGACAAATTATTTCTTTATGGACCTCACTTTGTGCACGGGAGCATTGTCATGCTGAAACAGGGAAGGGCCTTCCCCAAACTGTTGCCAAAAAGTTGGAAGCACAGAATATTCTAGAATGTCATTGTATGCTGTAGTGTTAAGGTTTCCCTTCACTGGAACTAAGGGTCTGACTCTGGAACTAAGCCCGAACCATGAAAAAACAGCTCCAGACCATTATTCCTCCTCCACCACCAAACTTTACAGTTGGGACTATGCATTGGGGCAGGTAGCGTTCTCCTGGCATCTGCCAAACACAGATTTGTCCGTTGGACTGCCAGATGGTGAAGCATGAGTCATCACTCCAGAGAATGCATTTCCACTGTTCCAGTGCAATGGCATTTCCTGTTCCAGTCCAATGGTGGCGAGCCTTTGGTTCACTCCAGACCTGACTGCCCTTGACCAGCACGAAAACATCCTGTGGCGGACTGCAATAGCATCGAACAGTCCCACGCAAAATGCAACTGTTCAGCGACGTCAGGAACCAATACACACAGTCAGTCAGGAAAGCAAACGCTAGCTTTTTCAAACAGAAATTTGCACCTTGTAGCTCTAACTCCAAAAAGTTTGAGGACACTGTAAAGTCCATGGAGAACAAGAGCACCTCCTCCCAGCTACCCACTGCACTGAGGCTAGGTAACATGGTCACCACGGATAAATCCATGATAATGGAAAATTTCAATAAGCATATCTCTACGGCTGGCCATGCTTTCCTCCTGACTAGCCAAATCCCAGCCAACAGCTCCGCACCCCCCGCAGCTACTTGCCTGAGCCTCCCCAGCTTCTCCTTCACCCAAATCCAGATCGCAGATGTTCTGAAAGAGCTGCAAAACCTGGACCCGAACAAAACAGCTGGGCTAGACAATCTGGACCCTCTCTTTCTAAAATGATCCGCCGCCATTGTTGCAACCCCTATTACCAGTCTGTTCAACCTCTTTCGTATCGTCCGAGATCCCTAAAGATTGGAAAGCTGCCGCGGTCATCCCCCTCTTCAAAGGGGGTGACACTGTAGACCCAAACTGTTATAGACCTGTATCCATCCTGCCTGCCTATCTAAAGTCTTCGAATGCCAAGTTAATAAACATATCACTGACCATTTCGAATCCCACCATACAGTGCCTTGCGAAAGTATTCGGCCCCCTTGAACTTTGCGACCTTTTGCCACATTTCAGGCTTCAAACATAAAGATATAAAACTGTATTTTTTTGTGAAGAATCAACAACAAGTGGGACACAATCATGAAGTGGAACGACATTTATTGGATATTTCAAACTTTTTTAACAAATCAAAAACTGAAAAATTGGGCATGCAAAATTATTCAGCCCCCTTAAGTTAATACTTTGTAGCGCCACCTTTTGCTGCGATTACAGCTGTAAGTCGCTTGGGGTATGTCTCTATCAGTTTTGCACATCGAGAGACTTACATTTTTTCCCATTCCTCCTTGCTAAACAGCTCGAGCTCAGTGAGGTTGGATGGAGAGCATTTGTGAACAGCAGTTTTCAGTTCTTTCCACAGATTCTCGATTGGATTCAGGTCTGGACTTTGACTTGCCCATTCTAACACCTGGATATGTTTATTTTTGAACCATTCCATTGTAGATTTTGCTTTATGTTTTGGATCATTGTCTTGTTGGAAGACAAATCTCCGTCCCCAGTCTCAGGTCTTTTGCAGACTCCATCAGGTTTTCTTCCAGAATGGTCCTGTATTTGGCTCCATCCATCTTCCCATCAATTTTAACCATCTTCCCTGTCCCTGCTGAAGAAAAGCAGGCCCAAACCATGATGCTGCCACCACCATGTTTGACAGTGGGGATGGTGTGTTCAGCTGTGTTGCTTTTACGCCAAACATAACGTTTTGCATTGTTGCCAAAAAGTTAAATTTTGGTTTCATCTGACCAGAGCACCTTCTTCCACATATTTGGTGTGTCTCCCAGGTGGCTTGTGGCAAACTTTAAACAACACTTTTTTTATGGATATCTTTAAGAAATGTCTTTCTTCTTGCCACTCTTCCATAAAGGCCAGATTTGTGCAATATACGACTGATTGTTGTCCTATGGACAGAGTCTCCCACCTCAGCTGTAGATCTCTGCAGTTCATCCAGAGTGATCATGGGCCTCTTGGCTGCATCTCTGATCAGTCTTCTCCTTGTATGAGCTGAAAGTTTAGAGGGACGGCCAGGTCTTGGTAGATTTGCAGTGGTCTGATACTCCTTCCATTTCAATATTATCGCGTGCACAGTGCTCCTTGGGATGTTTAAAGCTTGGGAAATCTTTTTGTATCCAAATCCGGCTTTAAACTTCTTCACAACAGTATCTCGGACCTGCCTGGTGTGTTCCTTGTTCTTCATGATGCTCTCTGCGCTTTTAACGGACCTCTGAGACTATCACAGTGCAGGTGCATTTATACGGAGACTTGATTACACACAGGTGGATTGTATTTATCATCATTAGTCATTTAGGTCAACATTGGATCCTTCAGAGATCCTCACTGAACTTCTGGAGAGAGTTTGCTGCACTGAAAGTAAAGGGGCTGAATAATTTTGCACGCCCAATTTTTCAGTTTTTGATTTGTTAAAAAAGTTTGAAATATCCAATAAATGGATATACTGTACCTTCTCCGCTGTGCAATCCGGTTTCCGAACTGGTCATGGGTGCACCTCAGCCACACTCAAGGTAGTAAACGATATCATAACCGCCATCGATAGAAAACAGTACTGTGCAGCCGTCTTCATCGACCTGGCCGAGGCCTTCGACTCTGTCAATCACCATATTCTTATAGGCATACTCGATAGCCTTGGTTTCTCAAATGACTGCCTTGCCTGGTTCACCAACTACTTCGCATACAGAGTTCAGTGTGTCAAATCGGAGGGCCTGTTGTCCGGACCTCTGGCAGTCTCTATGGGGGTACCACAGGGTTCAATTCTCGGGCCAACTATTTTCTCTGTATATATCAACGATGTTGCTCTTGCTGATTGTGATTCCCTGATCCACCTCTACACAGATGACACCATTCTGTATACATCTGGCCCTTCTTTGGACACTGTGTTAACTAACCTCCAAACGAGCTTCAATGCCATACAACACTCCTTCCGTGGCCTCCAACTGCTCTTAAACGCTAGCAAAACCAAATGCATGCTTTTCATCTGTTCGCTGCCCGCACGACTAGCATCACTACTCTGGACGGTTCTGACCTAGAATACGTGGACAATTCCAAATACCTAGGTGTCTGGCTAGACTGGAAACTCTCCTTCCAGACTCATATCAAACATCTCCATTCCAAAATCAAATCTAGAATTGGCGTTCTATTTAGCAAATAAAGCCGCCAAACTTACCCTAGTAAATACTCGACTTTGTCGATGTCATCTACAAATAGCTTCCAATACTCTACTCAGCAAACTGGATGTAGTCTTTCAGTGCCTTCCGTTTTGTTCCCGACGTGCCTTATACCACCCACCACTGCGACCTGTATGCTCTAGTCGGCTGGTCCTTGCAACATATTCGTCGCCAGACCCACTGGCTCCAGGTGATCTACAAGTCTATGCTAAGTAAAGCCCCGCCTTATCTCAGCTCACTGGTCACGATAACAACACCCACCCGTAGCACGTGCTCCAGCAGGTGTATCTCACTGGTCATCCCCAAAGCCAACACCCCCTTTGGCCGCCTTTCCTTCCAGTTCTCTGCTGCCAGTGACTGGGGGGGGGAGAGACTCCAGACGATGCTTGTCATTGGGCATGGTGATCTTAGGCTTGTGTGCGGCTGCTCGGCCATGGAAACCCGTTTCATGATGCTCTCGACAAACAGTTCTTGTGCTGCTGTTGCTTCCAGAGGCAGTTTGGAACTCTGTAGTGAGTGTTGCAACCGAGGACACACTATTGTTGCGTTCTACGCTCTTCAGCACTCTGCGGTCCTGTTCTGTGAGCTTGTGTGGCCTACCACTTCGCGGCTGAGCTGTTGTTGCGCATAGATGTTTCCACCTCACATTAACAGCACTTATTTGACCGGGGCAGCTCTATTAGGGCAGTAATCTGACAAACTGACTTGTTGGAAAGGTGGCATCCTATGATGATGCCATGTTGAAAGTAACTGAGCTCTTCAGTAAGGTAATTATCTTGACAATTTTTGTCTATGGAGATTGCATGTCTGTGTGCTCGAAGTGAGGGATGCAACTGCTGTGTCTGAAATGGCCGAATCCACTCATTTGAAAGGGTATCCACATACTTTTGTGTATATATATAGTGTTTCTGTCTATACTTCCTCCCACCCACCTATCCACCCTCCTTACCTTGCATCCCTCACTTTCTTGACCTTTATTTTCCTGGTGAACCTTTTCATGCTCTATTACCTGTAATCTGTTTTCTGTGTTTCTCCTTACATAGTTCATTAATCATACAGGGTGTCCTTTTTTGCTGTAAGCAAAAAACTTCCCTTTTCAAAAATCTGCTTTTCTAGATCTCACTCACTCACTTTAAACTATTTGACCAACTCTCTCTCTACCATCTCTTGCCTCATACATTTTCCTCTTTTTCTCACTCTCTCTTCTCTCCCCATCAGGAGTTCAACACATCAGGTTCCAGTAACACAGACACAGGGAAGGCAGCTGGTAACCTGGAGACAAAGTACAAGATGAAGGAGCTGGGCCTGAGCTTCAACCAGAAGTGGAACACCGACAACACTCTGGCTACAGAGGTCACTGTGGAGGACCAGCTGGCTCAAGGTCTCAAGCTGGCTCTGGACACATCCTTCGTACCAAACACTGGGTGAGAGAGGGACATCAAACTGTTAATGACATACCACGTTATTCCTTTTGACAAAAAAATATGAAATGATTTAGGATTTATTAATGAAATATGTTATCGCCTTTCTTTTTTTGGAGTGTGAAGGATCAGATATGAAAGGTTATTTGTTGGGTGTCTAATTTTCCTGTCTCCTCTCCATCTGTCCTCAGTAAGAAGAGTGGCAAGCTGAAGACTGGCTACAAGCGTGAATTCCTTAATGTGGGCTGTGACGTCGACTTCGAGGGTCCCATCATCCACGCAGCAGCCGTGGTGGGCTATGAGGGCTGGCTGGCCGGGTACCAGATGGCCTTTGACACGGCCAAGTCCAAACTGGCCCAGAACAACTTCGCCCTGGGATACAAGGCTGGAGACTTCCAGCTCCACACCAACGTGTGAGTATCTCAATGCAGTGGATCTTGCCCAGAAACACTGGTTTTGTTTTTGAGTGAGTCATCAGAAATGTGGAATGTGTTAGATGGTAAAGTTTGGGAACCGTGGCTGCAGTTGCCCCGTGTCTCTCAGCAGTAATGGTATGGAGGTTAGAGTAGGAAGGAGTTTCTGTGTTACCTTCCCTCTCTTTCAGTAATGACGGAACATAATTAAGAGGGTTCCACCCACCAGAAGGTGTCTAGGAGTATGAACTAGGGGTTGATTTGGGCATGTCTGTTAACTGCTCTCTCTCTCCTCTCTCAGTAACGATGGGACTGAATTTGGGGGTTCTATCTACCAGAAAGTGGATGACCAGCTGGAGACGGCAGTCACTCTGGCCTGGACGGCCGGCAGCAACAACACACGCTTCGGCATCGCAGCCAAATACGCTCTAGACAAAGATGCTTCCCTGTCTGTGAGTAACACACACTTCCATTTACACGCTTTACCCTGGCGGGACTTCAGCCAGCTTTACAGACTAACACACATTCTCTGGCTGTCTCTGTCTCCCCCTGCAGGCCAAAGTGAATAACGCCAGCCTGATTGGAGTCGGTTACACCCAGAGCCTCAGGCCAGGTGAGTAACAATCACAACAGAGAAGGTTATGATCTAAGCACAACCGTCGTGTTAGGTCTAGCTGTAGTGTTTAACACCTCCAGTAATATTATTCTCCTCTGTGCGTGTAGGTGTGAAGGTGACTCTGTCAGCCCTGATCGATGGGAAGAACTTCAACACCGGCGGTCACAAGGTTGGCCTGGGCTTCGAGCTGGAGGCATAAAGCAGGAACAAAACCCACCAACCAAGAGAAGAGCTCAGAACCAATCACACCTCCATTCCCAACCACATGCAAATCCTACCACAGCCCTTATCCAAAACCATCTTCATGTAGCCTCTCCATTCCTACACCTCTGTCTCTCACACACACACACACACACTAAGTGTTTAGGCAGGAATAGTCAAACCCGTGGCAGCCATGTCCGTCATGACTGAAGTAGCTAAATAACCTGAATGAATTCTGAGAGACATTCTGTAATGTCATGGCCATTATATATTCTAGTCCTTTGGTTTAGATAGTTAGCTACCACTACCGTTCATCTTGTTTTAAAGAAAGTGTTTCAGTCTTAGAGGGGAAAGGCAGGCACATAAGATGGATACCTCCCCTTTAACTGACGTTGTACAGAAGCGCAGGGGAGTTTTGTCATCTGACTGGTAACTGAAGAGTCACCTCTCAGTAGGGGTTTAGGGGAGTAGTCCTTGGGAAACTTGTAGCTCATGTATGCTTATGTACGTGTATATATTCCCCTTCGTCTTTCATTGTAAACATGTCTGAATGAATATCTGGGGTAGAACGGAAGGCTTGGTAAGAATGGAAGCCTCATGCATTTGAAGTCTAGTGTTCCCTTGGTAAAAAAAAAGTGCTCCGTCTGTCTGTTTCTTTTGTATTGGTTTGAGTATCAAATGTTGTATTTTGGTTGTGCTGTTGTCAGTCGTGGACCATGGTATCAGTTAAACTAGGTGTGATCATATGATGTTTTAGTGATGTTGGACATTATGTACGACTCAATTGTATGTTTTCATATCACGGATGTAAACCGTTGTTGGTTTTGGTCGGGCTGGGTGGGTGGAAAGAGACCGGTTAAAGCCACAAGAAACAGGGTTGGCGTAAGAACTCATCTCATTTCAGACAATTTATGTTTTAATTCCTCATTTGACTGAAGTGAGATTTTAATTGAGTCCAACCTTGAGAATGAATCCACCATTTGACCACTGCTACCATCTGCTGTTACTGTAACCACTGAACAATAGGGGCGTCTGCAGGAGAGTTTCAGTA
This sequence comes from Oncorhynchus mykiss, assembly GCF_057628025.1. Taxonomy (NCBI): domain Eukaryota; kingdom Metazoa; phylum Chordata; class Actinopteri; order Salmoniformes; family Salmonidae; genus Oncorhynchus; species Oncorhynchus mykiss. The sequence continues at coordinate 18,318,945 of NC_143033.1, read as the reverse complement.
AGATTTTAGCGAAGGACCTGTCAGGAGTATCGTCCGCTGAATGCAGTTCTACATGTGTCCCGAAACACTCAAATATTTTCCTCTCCTTTGAAACACTCATATTTTCCTCTCCTTTGAAACACTCATATTTTCCTCTCCTTTGAAACACTCATATTTTCCTCTCCTTTGAAACACTCATATTTTCCTCTCCTTTGAAACACTCATATTTTCCTCTCCTTTGAAACACTCATATTTTCCTCTCCTTTGAAACACTCATATTTTCCTCTCCTTTGAAACACTCATATTTTCCTCTCCTTTGAAACACTCATATTTTCCTCTCCTTTGAAACACTCATATTTTCCTCTCCTTTGAAACACTCATATTTTCCTCTCCTTTGAAACTTGCCACACTTCTGTATATACCAGCTGGTAGGTGAAAATAATATGGTGGAATCTTCCAGTAGGTTAGAATAGGTGGCATTTCTACAGTGTTGCTTTCATCTATCTAGTTAAGATCTGTGGTCACGTGAAGAGGGACGTGGACATGGAGCTATTTGAGAGTATTTTGAGCGACTCATGAGTTAGAATTTCTGTTCAGGGATTTATTTAGTCTGTTCTAAAATGAGTGTCTTGGTGCCATTCTAGAATGTTGTTGCTCATGCTACTTTGGACCGACACCCCTTCCTGGCTGCCATCGGTCCCATTGGAAGCTAATCAACACTCCCTGTCATTCCCACTCTCTGTACATGGTATACATATTCTCCTCTTAGTTTCACCACTCCTACAGTCAGAAAACACTTGAAGGGATCATGTCACAGGCTGTTGTGTGGAACTCAACTGTTTCCTTCACCAAGTCATAAACCAGTTATCCATTTATCTTTGTTTTCTTTCCATTTGTTGACATAATTGTGAATCACTTTGATTTTGTGTGTTTAGACACAGTACCACATTTTTTCCAACTTCAAGTAATGGAATTCTAATAAACACATTGACTTGATCATGTCTTTTGTTTCTCATTGTCCGTTAACGCTGAAGTGAGAAGTAGTGATAGTAGTAGTGATAATTTCAGTATTTGGTTCAGTTGTAATACTTTCCATATGTATTTTGAATTTCTAATTGTGGGGGTTCCAGAGAAAGCTGCTCCTGCAGTCTGTCCCAAACCCTTGGTCACTGTTGACCAGACAGACTAATCATTTAGACAGGATGATAGTTTAATCAATACATTATTTTTGTTAACAAAATGCATCAAATACTGCATCACATTTTCCTGATCTGCTGTTGTCAATGCCACAGCCAGACTCATTTGGTCCAATCACTTCTCTCGTCCTCTATCAGGAGTGGGTCTGTCTATTACCGTCAGTATTTTGACTAACAGCATCGTGGGAGAAGGGCACAGCCGTGTCTCACCATAACATCTGATTGTGACTTCACTCTGGATATTATCCCAACCTCACCTCTCTCTTTTCCCTCTCATACCAAAATGGTAATTATCTATTCGTCCAGTAATCAAGGGTCTTGTTTGGGAGGTTGTTACAGAACGTAGAAAACATGATTATCGGACATGATTAGCCGTCATGGAGATACTCCTCATTCTCAGACACACACCTTTTTATTTTAAAATGTTTTTCAAGGATGGGTTCTGGCTTGTAACGTTGGTAATGTTTGCTTGGTGGATCATAAGAAACACCAAAAGGATATGGACCAGAACTGTCTTTTCTCAGTAGACATCTCATCTAATCACAACATTTCCCTGCAGTTCTAAGTCTCTCATAGCAGGTTGACCCTAGCAACCACCTGTTTACAACCTGTCCGGGCATACTCGTGGCCCCCTACCACAGGGTAGTACTCAATCTCCCCCGCCAGCCTCTCAACGTTGGTACGGTCCGGGTAGAACCCCTCCCTTGTCATCTCATCCAGGAAGCACTCCATCACGTGACCTTTCTCCAGCAGGGTCATTGGTAAGAGTTCAGCTTCTGCCCACAGTGGGTGGAGCTTCACCAGAGTGTTGCGCAACAACGGATTCAGCTCCTTGACGAGTTTGCCGTGGTGTCCAGATGCGGTCATCATGGAGTCGCTGGAGGAGTTGTACAGCAGGTGCATGGTGATGTGGGTGTGTCCTTGGTTGCTCAGGAACAGGTAGACTGCGTTCAGGTATTCGTTGGAGCGGTTTGAGCGGACCAAGTCACTCAATGCATCAAGAAGCTCTGGGTAAAGGTGCTCTGCTTCGTCAAAGATGAAAAGAGGAATTTTCTCCTCCTCCTCTGCTCTCAGCACTGTCTCTGACACTAAGATCGACAGGGCTCGGGCGCAGCGCCAGGCTTCGTCCTCCAGGGGGCAGTGGTGCAACACAAAGTACTGTAGAACCAGGGGCGCGCCTACCACCGAGCGGAAGTGGCTAGCCAGGAGTCGCCCTACATGGCTCTTCCCCACGCCACTGGGTCCGTGTAAGGAGAGGACCAGGGGTTTACTGTGGACGTAGGTAGAGAGGTAGTCTCTGAGCTGGGCTAACAGAGCATCCATCGCTCCCTGCTGACCAAACACCTCCCTACACAGAGTCTTCTCTAATCCCCCCAGGTCATACTTCAGGACGTGGTCATCAAGGTTCTCTATGGCATTATACACCTGGAGTGAAGGAGGGAGGGATGTTAGAAAGTACAGAATGAGACAAACACAGGCAAAGAGGATGACGAAGATGAACCACACACACACACATTCACTCATTACCTGGAAGAAGAGGATGGTGCAGAGGAGGAAGAGGCAGATCTTTGCTCGGCTGTGTTCCTGTACGACGGGGGCCTTGCGCCCCCCTCCACTGGGGAACATGACCCGCCGCGACTTCTTCTTCTTCTTCATCTTTAGGAAGAGCGACGATAAGGCAGAGGGGGAGCTGGAGGGGGTCTCGAAGGTGAAGATTTTGGGGCTGCTGCGAACAGGGGCACCAGTGTGGAGACCAGCCCCTAACACTAGCCCTCCTCCCCCCAGCCCGGCCAACTCCAGCCGTCGTTTCTTCATGGCCTGGTACTTCTGTTTGATGCGAACCACAGTACGCAGAGAGGACGAGAACTGGCAGAAACTCTGAGCGCCTTTCCCTGACCCCCTCGTTTCACTTTCTCCTTCTTCATCTTTCTCTTCGTCCATCTCTCCGTCTATCTGGGACCCAAACATTCTGTCATAAACATCCTGGTCGCCCATCTGAAGGAGGAAAAGAGAGGTCGAGAGAGGAGTAGAGGGGTTATTTATTGAATTCCAGTCAGGATCACAATCTGTTGTTTTTTTTCCTCAAGAGAAAGAAAAATATGTTCTACTAAGCAAGAATGAATGTTAATGATTGATTATCTTCTCTTAGATGCATAGGTTATAATATGATTTATTATTATTATTCATATATTATTATTAAACATGCTATATGTGAATGCTAATGTTTAGCCGAGGTTATGATTTACTGTGGTGGTAAAGTTTAAATGGAAACCCAGAGGGTAACAGCTTGTCTGCTGCAACTTCCTTCTTAAACTCGACTTGCTAAACTAACTGCCTGTCACTGAACAGATAGACAGGTGGGAAATATCCAATAATACACAATGTTAGTCAAATATGTCAGCATTGCATAGTACCTGATAACGTGACCTGGGAATGTAATTGTGTAAATATCTTTGACAAATATCCTTTTCAGTTCAAGTTGTGACATTGCACTTAGTTGCGTAATCCTTTCATTGCTGCTCAAGCAGTCATTATATGTAATCAGACTTGGTGTGTGTGTGGTTAAGACTACCCTCAGCCATTTCCCCTAGTCAGATAAAGGGTCAGATACTGAGACATACCAGACTGTGAGAACTCAGTTCATGTAACGTTTGACTCAATACATTTCAATTGCCCTACAAAGGAATCAGAGCATCTTCTCCCCTGATTGACAGATAATGATTACAGGAATACAAGTGAAGCTGTTGATCATGCCTTGTGGTTGCGACAAGAGTTCTGTGTGGTATGAAATGAATTAACACAGTTATTTCAGCACAGTTTTTAAACACAAAACACTACGTCACGGGAGACGATGCTTGGCCTGTGTCACGGGAGACGATGCTTGGTCTGTCACGGGAGACGATGCTTGGTCTGTCACGGGAGACGATGCTTGGTCTGTCACGGGAGACGATGCTTGGTCTGTCACGGGAGACGATGCTTGGCCTGTGTTACGGGAGACGATGCTTGGCCTGTGTCGCGGGAGACGATGCTTGGCCTGTGTTACGGGAGACGATGCTTGGCCTGTGCCACGGGAGACGATGCTTGGCCTGTGTCACGGGAGACGATGCTTGGCCTGTGTTACGGGAGACGATGCTTGGCCTGTGTCACGGGAGACGATGCTTGGCCTGTGTCACGGGAGACGATGCTTGGCCTGTGTTACGGGAGACGATGCTTGGCCTGTGTCGCGGGAGACGATGCTTGGGGGCCTATGGAGGTTCTCTACCAGGTGTGCATCACTGTGGCTGATGAAGTCCATTCTTTGCCGCAATGACACAAAATAGTACTAGCCTGTACCGGTATGTTATCATTATAGTGCATTTATTTACAAAGTCTGATCAAGGTCTTACAGCTAATTACAGGAACTAACCCAATTACAACCCAAATAACACTGTATCAGTAATACAAATGCAATCTATGCGTATTATTAGGTTCTAATTTTTCAGAGTAAATAACTCACGGACACTAGAGAAGCTTTAACCAAGTTGAATTCTTCCCAAAGGGTCGACACAGCTGTAATTCAGACACAGACATGGCTTCCCTTGTGGTGGTATTCATACCCCACTTTGGGTGGAGTCTCCTCATCTCTAAACGTTGCATCCTTCCTGCTAAGCAGGGAACTAAGTGATATGAGCCTTCAACGGTTTCTCCCCTTATCAGTACTGTCACAAATGATTGTTTTCCCTGCACTCAGCCCCTCATTATGGCACCCCTCATGTCTCTTGTGTAACTAATGTTCATATTCTCTGAGTATAACAATGTTCAAAGTTCACCCCAGAATCCAACAGTATACACAACAAAAATATATAGTAAAAAGTAGATGGCAGTAGATATATTACAATGAGCGATGTCAAGAATCCAGTATATGAATACACAGTGTGAAAAGCAGTATAAAAGAAACAGGAAGTGTCCAGTGTTTAATGTCTCTATATACATGGGACAGCAGCGTTGTCTGTGTGTGCATGTGTTTTGTGTGAGTGAGTCTTACTACTGGAGATGGGGTGATGGCTGGAGATAGAGGCTGTTTTTCAGTCTCTCGGTCCCCGCTTTGATGCACCTGTACCGTCTCTGTGTGCTGGATGGTAGCAGAGTGAACAAACCATGGCTCAGGTGGCTGAGGTCCTTGATGATCTTCCTGGCCCTCTTTTGACACTGAGTGCTGTAAATGTCCTGGATGGCAGGCAGCGTTCCCCTGGTGATGCGTTGGGTTGACCGCACCACCCTCTGTAGAGCCGGTTGAGGGCGGTGCAGTTGCTAGACAGCATGTTCTCAATGGTGCATCTGTAGAAGTTAGTGAGGGTCTTAGGGGCCATGCCGTATTTCTTCACCCGCCTGATGTTGTAAAGATGCTGTTGTGCCTTCTTCACCACGGTGTCGGTGTGGAGGGACCATTTTAGGTCCTCAGTGATGTGCACGCCAAGGAACTTGAAGCTTTTGACCCTCTCCACTGCAGCCCCGTCGATGTGGATGGGGGCTTGCTCCTTCTTCTGTCTCATGTAGTCTACGATAAACTCCTTCGTTTTTTTTAAAGTTGAGGGAGAGATTATTTTTCTGGCACCACTCTGCCAGGGTCCTCACCTCCTCCCTGTCGGCTATGTCATCATTGCTGGTAAACAGGCTGTCATGTCGTCAGCTATCTTGATGAATGAGTTGGAGTCATACATAGCCAAGCAGTCATAGGTGAACATGGAGTACAGGAGGGGGCTGAGCACACACCCCTTGGGGGCCCCCGTGTTAGAGTCCTGCACAGGAATGAATTTTAAACCCAAGCCCAACACATGCCCACGACGTTAGTAAATCCATTAGCTGCTCCTCTCTGTCTGTCATTCACTCCCTGCGCACATCTCGCTCTGCATGCACTCTGCTCATGGCAGCTTTGAGTCTGTGAGTATCCATAGCAACTGCTCTGCTTGGGCTGCTCTGCTCAATGAAGAGAAATTAAAGAGCAGTTAGCTGTTAGCTACTTTGTCACTGAAAACTGACAAAACTCAAGGAACATTATTACTGTTTTCTGTGAAATAATCTATCCTGTTTTAAATGACGAAGTTGAAGCACTTCTGACACCATGTTATAATCTTAGTCAGATATGACTGTGTTGTGCAGCAGAGCACGAGCAAATGGCTCAGCTTCAAAATGTTCCTGATCAATTTAGTAACTACCAAAACAAAGAAAGTCGCACACTCCATGTATTAACCCCCAGCAACCTAATGGGTATTTACCAACGTTTCGGCATCACTGTGTCTTCCTCAGGGTAATGTCATGAATACTTGAACCAGGTTATGTAGACAAACAGTGCAATTAGTGCAACCAATGACAATAGTGAGGGGTGTTTCATAATGATTAAGTTAATTAGAATGAATTAGTTAAACTGTTAAAAAATATTATATGGCATATTAAATATATTACACTATTGCTATCATATAGAAATATAATGAAATATTGTACATCATATTAGCATCAACATGCATTATTTTTTCATTCAATTTCACATAATTTCATATATCTTTTGGTTCAACCTTAACGTATAATGATCATCATCAACAGGGGGAACATATTAGTTGTACGCTAATAAGCTATAGAAATAATATATACATTTATAAGACTTGTTCATAAAGGAAAAATATGTTCATAAGAAGGGCCTGAGATCAAAGTCAATATTCAGGCAACTAGTGGTCAATGTTATTAGATATCCAGTAAGCCTCCCTTTGTAGTAGTAGGATCTCGATGTTACCTCCTCTCCTTGGTAGAGCAACATGCTCAATGCCTGTGTATTTGAGGGAGGGGATTGGATGGTTAGCTTCAACAAAGTGACCTGCTACTGGATAATCAATGTCGTTACACCTGATTGAGCTGCGGTGTTCAGCTATGCGTTGTTTTAATTGTCTTTTCGTTTGTCTTACGTGGGCTTTTCCACATGAACAGATCAACACATCAACATTACTCCCTTGGTCTTGCATGAGATGATACCCCTAACAGAGATATTTCAAGCTGTATATGAATGTATGAAGAAAGATGTTTTTATGGTGCTATTACACTGTGCGCATGAGCCACATTTGTAGTTCCCATTTGGGACAGGTGTCAAGAGTGTCTGAGTGGGCTCAGGGGGCATGTCAGATCTCACCAAACTATCTCCAGTATTGTGACCATGCTTATGGACCACCAGTGGGGGTTCCTTGAAGAGATGTGCAGTTTTTGGTTGATTTTTAATTGTACCCATTAGGTTGCTGGGGGTTTATACGTGGAGTGTGTGACTTTCTTTGTTTTGGTAGTTTGTTCGCCGTTGGTCAGCACCTCCACACAGGCTAGTTTTTCTGGGTGTGCGCCAGCTCATGTTTTTTAATCTACTAGTGATCAATTTAGTGACACCCAAGCCCTGCCTGTACCCTAGTTATTGATGAAAAAACAGTCCTTACCCGGCCCTAAAGGCTCGTCGGGCTCGGGTCGGGTAGCAGAGCTCTACCCCCTGTTGAGGATCAGTGTGGCGGAGGTGTTGTAGCCTACCCTCACCACCTTGGGTCAGCCGATCAGGAAGTCTGAGACCCAGTTGTACAGGGACGGGTTCAGACCCAGGGCCCTAAGCTTAGTGATGAGCCTGGAGGGCATTATTGTGTTGAAAGCAGAGCTGTAGTCAATGAACAACACTCTCACATAAGTTTTCCTCTTGTTCAGGTTTTTCCACAGTGGATCACACAATGCACAATAAGGGAAGTGTGTCAGAGGAAGGCCCAAAAATGGTCAAAGACTCCAGTCACCCAAGTCATAGACTATTCTCTCTGCTACTGCACAGCAAGCGTTACCGGAGCGCCAAGTCTAGGTCCAAAAGGCTCCTTAACAGCTTCTTCCCCCGAGCCACTGCTGAACAATTAACCAATTATCTGGACTATTTGCATAGATTATTTTTCACTGCTGTACATACGACCGCAATTACCTAGCCTGTACCCCCGCACATTCACTCAGTACAGGTACCCCCTGTATATAGCCTTGTTATTGTTATTTTATTGTGTTACTTTTTTTAAACTTTATTTAGTAAATATTATTTTCTTAACTGCATTGGTGGTTAAGAGCTTGTAAGTAAGCATTTCACGGTAAGGTCTACCTGTTATATTCGGCGCATATGACAAATACAATTTGATTTGATGATTTGTATGTCCACTTAGAGTTAGTCATCATTGCTAGTCATCAGAGAGAGGGGAGAGAAAGAGAAAGGGGGGGGGGGGGGAGTTACAGTGTGTATAAGCTCTTATACAAAGTGTGGATCTAATGTGAAAGTTGATTGGTTAAAAGCATATTCCAGCCAGTGTCTATTCCCGCAAGTTACCATCAGCTAAATCTATGACCTTAAAATGCCTATTTGCTCTGTTCCACCTGACTGCGCAATCCACTGTCTCATCAGCCCAGCCAGGCAATTTATAAACTCACATTTATTTTAGACATACAGGTAAAGCGTGCAGATATTTTGCAGTCTTTCCATATTCAGTTTGAAGTGATTGTGTTAGTTGTGTTGTTGGCTTGCTCCTCTGAACAACAGTGTCCAGACGAGAGAGCACATTTTCTATGCCAGGTGAAATTGTGCATCATTTGCTCATTGTCATGGAAGTATCCAAATAAATGTCACTAGAAAACAGCTTAAATTTACGCAATGCAGCTACTTTACTGTTATTCTGATTTTTTGATGTGACTGTAAGTTAGCTGTAGTTGACTAGCTAGCAAGCAAGGGATAAGAACGTTGCCAGCCAGTATGGCAAGGGAACATTTAGAACGGACGACTGGGTCGTGTCCATAGATACGGAACAAAAAGACTGAAGGACTGGGTCGCGTCTCTGGCAACCGAACGAATGAGCAACCAGCCGGCTTGTGTAGCAACCCTAGATCTTGTGGAAGGATGAAATAGTATGAATAAATTCATCAAAATAACTTTTGATCTCCTTTTTCTCCCCAATTTCGCGATTACGATCTTCTCATCGCTGCAACTCCACAACGGGCACGGGAGAGGCGTCCTCCGAAACATGACCAGCCAAGCCGCGCTTCTTAACACCCGCCCACATAACCCAGAAGTGAGCTGCACCAATGTGTGGGAGGAAACACCGTTCAACTGACAATCGTGTCAGCCTGCAGGCACCTGGCCTGACCAAAAGGTGTCGCTAGAGCACGATGAGCCAAACCCTCCCCTAACCCGGATGACACTGGGCCAATTGTGTGCTGCCCTATGGGACTCCCGGTCAAGGCTTGTTGTGACACAGCCTGGGTTCAATCCCTGTAGTGACGCCGCAACACTGCGATACAGTGCCTTAGACCCAAAATAACGTGTTTAATTAAAATATGTAAATCATTATTTGAATATGTTGGTAACTCGTTGTATAAAATTGATAATTCCCTCGATACCGGTGTTTGGAGAATATATTGGCAAGGTTTGCTGGCCCGAGGAGAAACAACACCCGTGCCAATATATCCTCCAAACACAGGCTTCTCGGGCATTATCACTTAAACATGATTCATGACACACCTGTTTGTTCCCAGATTAGAGTGTATGATCAAACACCTTTCCCAGGTGGGAGTGAGTGATGGCAGATTACAATTACATCATGGCCTTTCCAAGATATTAACAGCCTCTTATCACCATGTTAGTCATGCTCCACTCCAATATCAAACAGATACTCTAGATAGTGTTAATGACAGGATTTAGTCATGTTCTGACAGTAGCGCTGACACCTCTGTGTTGCCATTCACACTGTATGTAATGTCACTCAGTTACTACTGATGAAACAGCTATACACATGGCACATTTATGGAAATATTGATTGGTCCTTGTAAAATACATTTTATAAAGCATGTGTGCTGGCACCAACTTCTCCCTATTCCTTGCAGCACTCCAACCCCTCACACAAGACTGCTCATCATAATGATTCACTGTGTAATAAATAAAGGAAACCTTTTCGATCTTTGCGGCCTTCGCACAAAAACCATTGTGAGAACTACCAAAGTCAAAGACCTCCAATATGCCGAAGACTGTGCAATTGTTACACACTCCAAAGCAGACCTCCAAACTGCTCTCAAAAGCTCCTCTGAAACATACAAGAGCCTGAACATAAATAAACCAAACCACCAAATCCAACAGTGACCTATGATGAATGTGAACCACTTGACAACGTGGAACACTTTGCCTACCTCAGCAGCCATCTCGCCTAATGAGTCACCACTAAGGAAGAAATACAGCACACGATAGGCTGCACAAGCACAGCCTTTGGAAAACTAATGGGTATTCAAAAACCACGATCTCAGGACGAGTACAAAGCTGTCATAATCCCAACCCTCTCTATGGCTGTAAAACGTGTACAAGGCTGTCATAATCTCAACCATCTCTACGGCTGTAAAGCGTGTACAAGGCTGTCATAATCCCAACCCTCTCTATGGCTGTAAAACGTGTACAGGGCTGTCATAATCCCAACCATCTCTACGGCTGTAAAACGTGTACAGGGCTGTCATAATCCCAACCATCTCTACGGCTGTAAAACATGTACAGGGCTGTCATAATCTCAACCATCTCTACGGCTGTAAAACGTGTACAGGGCTGTCATAATCTCAACCATCTCTACGGCTATAAAACATGTACAAAACTGTCATAATCCCAACCATCTCTACGGCTGTAAAACGTGTACAGGGCTGTCATAATCCCAACCATCTCTACGGCTGTAAAACGCGTAGAGGGCTGTCATAATCTCAACCATCTCGAACGCCTGTAAAACGTGTACAGGGCTGTCATAATCTCAACCATCTCGCACGCCTGTAAAACGTGTAAAGGGCTGTCATAATCTCAACCATCTCGAACGCCTGTAAAACGTGTACAGGGCTGTCATAATCCCAACCATCTCTATGGCTGTAAAACGTGTAGAGGGCTGTCATAATCTCAACCATCTCGAACGCCTGTAAAACGTGTACAGGGCTGTCATAATCTCAACCATCTCTACGCCTGTAAAACGTGTACAGGGCTGTCATAATCTCAACCATCTCGAACGCCTGTAAAACGTGTACAGGGCTGTCATAATCCCAACCATCTCTATGGCTGTAAAACGTGTACAAAGCTGTCATAATCCCAAACATCTCTACAGCTGTAAAACGTGTACAAAGCTGTCATAATCCCAACCATCTCTATGGCTGTAAAACGTGTACAAAGCTGTCATAATCCCAACCATCTCTATGGCTGTAAAACGTGTACAAAACTGTCATAATCCCAACCATCTCTACGGCTGTAAAACATGTACAAAACTGTCATAATCCCAACCATCTCTACGGCTGTAAAACATGTACAAGGCTGTCATAATCCCAACCATCTCTATGGCTGTAAAACATGTACAAGGCTGTCATAATCCCAACCATCTCTACGGCTGTAAAACATGTACAAGGCTGTCATAATCCCAACCATCTCTATGGCTGTAAAACATGTACAAGGCTGTCATAATCCCAACCATCTCTACTGCTGTAAAACATGTACAAAACTGTCATAATCCCAACCATCTCTACGGCTGTAAAACATGTACAAGGCTGTCATAATCCCAACCATCTCTATGGCTGTAAAACATGTACAAGGCTATCATAATCCCAACCATCTCTACGGCTGTAAAACATGTACAAGGCTGTCATAATCCCAACCATCTCTATGGCTGTAAAACATGTACAAGGCTGTCATAATCCCAACCATCTCTACTGCTGTAAAGCATGTACAAAACTGTCATAATCCCAACCATCTCTACGGCTGTAAAACATGTACAAGGCTGTCATAATCCCAACCATCTCTACGGCTGTAAAACATGTACAAAACTGTCATAATCTCAATCATCTCTACGGCTGTAAAACGTGTACAAAACTGTCATAATCTCAACCATCTCTACGGCTGTAAAACGTGTACAAAGCTGTCATAATCTCAACCATCTCTACGGCTGTAAAACGTGTACAGGGCTGTCATAATCCCAACCATCTCTACGGCTTTAAAACGTGTACAGGGCTGTCATAATCCCAACCATCTCTACGGCTGTAAAACGTGTACATGGCTGTCATAATCCCAACCATCTCTATGGCTGTAAAACCTGTACAAAGCTGTCATAATCCACACCATCTCTACGGCTGTAAAATGTGTACAGGGCTGTCATAATCCCAACCATCTCTACGGCTGTAAAACGTGGACAAAGCTGTCATAATCTCAACCATCTCTACGGCTGTAAAACGTGTACAGGGCTGTCATAATCCCAACCCTCTCTATGGCTGTAAAACGTGTACAGGGCTGTCATAATCCCAACCCTCTCTATGGCTGTAAAACGTGTACAAAACTGTCATAATAAGATACTAAACATCAGGTGTGAGGATCGACAGACCAATGTCAGTGTCCTGACCCATGCCAACATCCCCAGTGTAGGATCCAAAATCATCTGGCACCAACTCTGGGAAGCGTAAACCTTATCAGTAAACGTAAACCTTATCAGTAAACAATAGTCAATGAGCTCATTTTTGTGTTTTCACCTCTAATGGTTCAGGTCAGGATTTGGGGAGGGTAAACTGATCATAGATCTGTGCCTACTGCCTAAGGAAAAGAACACACAGCCACATACAGTCCCAGCTAACTATTTAATCTGGTTTCTCCCACGAAAGAGTGTGAAACAAACAAGATAACCCATAAACATATAGCTAACCTACTGTAACACCACTGTAATACCCCAGTATTTAACTTGGCACCAGTCTCACTCACCGGCCGTGTGCAGGCCTGGCACGCAGAGCTAAAAAAAACCACATCAAACATGCCACTGGAGATGAACCGAAGGCTGAATGTTGAGAGTAATTGCTTTCTAGCTAGTCTGGCGAGCTTGTTTACCTTGGCACTAATGTTAGCTCTGCTGCTGGGAAACCTTACTCACTTAGTGTCAGCCATTCTCTGACCAAGTGCAATAGAATTAGACTAACTACACCTTAGTGTGTCCTGCAGCCAGGTGAGTTGATATCATCTTAACCCCCTCCTTCACATGTTGTGTCCTGAGAGGGGCTGGCGGCATTCCACACATTCTACAGCCTTTCCAGGTGTCTTTCCCTGGCTGCATTCTCAAAGTTCTGTATCCCCCTCTCTCTCAGACCTCCACTGCTCTCTGCTGACTACATTTCCTTCCTGGAATGGTCCTAGCTGCTAGGTACACACGTGAGCTTTTCTAACCCTGAGAGTGAGAGAAAGAGAGGGAGATTGTGTAGGACTAGAGACCCAGCTGCAAATACGTCACCCAAAAAACAGTGTAAGCAAGAAGAGAGAGATAGGAGCGGGGAAAGAATCAAAACAGTATACAGAAAGAGAAATGCAGGGTAATCAGTTGGCTTACCTCAAATGTATAGGTAATATCAAGCCTCCTATAGACTGATAGGTCTTCACTAGGCTCGCACCAAGCTTTTTGTTGGGAGAGAACAATAGAGTAAGTCCTTCTCTGGAACTTCATCAGCATATAGTGAGTTGCTAGACTAAGACTGCTATACAACCACTCCTATCATTCTATCTCACCCTCCCCATTCTCGCTTATGTCCTCTGCAGTCTCCTCCTTCCTCTTTCTCTCTCTGTCTGTCCTTCCACCTACCCTTTCCCCTTTCCTGCTCTACATATCCTCCATCAGGGCCGGATCAAGCCTTTTGGGGGCCCTAAGAGAAATGTGCTCGAGGGGCCCCTACGCTCAATCATTGGACTCACTGAAGAGATGAGTCTTAAGTAAAGACTTTTACTCCCAGCCTGCAGGCATGCGCTCTTATAAAAAATGTTCCAAAAGGGTTCTTTGGCTGTCCACATAGGATAACCCCTTTTGGTTCCAGGTAGAACTCTTTTGGGTTCCATGCAGAACCCTTTCCACAAAGACTTCTACCTGGAACCCAAAAGGGTTCTACATGGAACCAAAAACAGCTCTACCTACAACCAAAAAGAGTACTCATATGGGGACAGCCGTAGAACCCTTCTGGTTCCAGGTAGAACCCTTTTGGATTTCATGTTGAACACTTTCCACAGAGAGTTCTACATGGAACTAAAAAGGGCTCTACCTAGAACCAAAAAGAGTTCTTCAAAGGGTTCTCCTTCGGAGACAGCTGAAAAGCCCTATTAGGTTGTAGATAGAACCTTTTTTCTCAGAGTGTGGATAACTTTGTTTAATTAATCCATTTGCTTAGTTAGAGGTCCTCTACTTAGCGGAAAACTAGGCGGTGTGATAAATGTTTGCATATTTAGTGTGTAATTTGCTTCACAGCATATATGAGAAGAGGAAACCCACAGCCAAGCAGTGGGGAAACTGATAAGGCTGGTTTAACATAATATCTATGTACAAATGATGACTGGTAACCAAGAGTTCAAGGGGAGAACTTGTCATATTATCCATCATAACAATAAAGGATTGTTGTTGTGAACAAAGACAACCTTTAATACAATATGGGCTCTCCAATTCAGTTTGTCCTGCTATTGTAAGTATTTTGTGTAAATAAACAATAATGAAACCATCACATGATTACGTTCCCTCGAAATCCTTTTCATACACTAGGTTACATTCTACAAATGTTTGACCTTCTTTGTTCTGTGATTGTAATTACTTTGCACTAGCCCAAGGCAGAATGGCTCTGCGTCAATGTCGCAACATGATGCTACTGAAGAGAACAATTCACAAAACTGAGTGTTATTAATGGCTGAGAGGGTGTGAGTGTTTTATTTGTGAGTGTGGGTGGTAGGAGAATGTATGCGCGCGTGTGCGTGCGTGTGGTTGATTTGAAAGAGTAAATATCTCACGTCACGGATGAGAGAGAGGAGGCTCATCTCCGTCATGGTTGGGGTCAATTCAGTTTTCAATTCAAACTTGAGATGGTTGTCTCAACATGAACCTAAGTTTAAAAAAAGTTGACATAAAAGTACTGCAGAGCCATGTTAATTATTGCATATCTAAGCATACCTCTTGAGCTTTCTGTATCCTACTGAGTGGTGGTTCTTTTTTTTTTTAAATAAACTGAATATGCTTCTCTGTTTCTCTGCTAAAATCTGGGTATAAGATTGAAAAGAATACATTTAGTTATTGTTTGCTTTTCTAAAGTCTACCAACCTTGCCAGCAGGCGGGCATGCCAGATAAGATAGTTAAACAAGCTAGCTACTCTAACTTAATTGTTACCCTGAAATGGCTTCTTGGTAACTAGTTTTCTTAAATGTATTTTTATTATGTTTTATTTATTCAGGGTAGCCCAACTGAGACCAGGGTCTAATTCCCAATGGTGCCCTTTGTATAAAAAAATATTAGAAGATTATGAGGCTGGGAGATTGGTAACCTATCTGGGCTAAAGCCAATTTCATCAAATTGTTAGGTGGCCAGTAGTATTACAGAAAAATGTATATATATGGAAAGTATTCAGACCCCTTGACTTTTTCCACATTTTCTTACGTTACAGCCTTATTCTAAAATGTATTAAATCGTTTTTTTCCCATCAATCTACACACAATACCCCATAATGACAAAGCAAAAAGGTATTTTAGAATTTTTTGCACATTTATAAAAAAAATATATAACTGAAATATATAATTTACATAACTATTCAGACCCTTTACTCAGTAATTTGTTGAAGCACTTTCGGCAACAATTACAGCCTTGAGTCTTATTGGGTATGATACTACAAGCTTGACACACCTGTATTTGGGGGGTTTCTCCCATTCTTATCTGCAGATCCTCTCAAGCTCTGTCTCCAGAGATGTTTGATCAGGTTCAAGTCCGGGCTCTAGTTGGGCCACTCAAGGACATTTAGAGACTTGTCGCTAAGCCACTCCTGCGTTGTCTTGGCTGTGTGCTTAGGGTTGTTGTCCTGTTGATAAGTGAACCTTCTCCACAGTCTGAGGTCCTGAGTGCTCTGGAGAAGGTTTTCATCAAGGATCTCGCTGTACTTTCTCCGTTTATCTTTCCCTCATTCCCGACTACTCTTCCAGTCCCTGCCGCTGAAAAACATCCCCACAGCATGATGCTGCCACCACCATGCTTCACCGTAGGGATGGTGCCAGGTTTCCTCCAGACATGATGCTGCCACCACCATGCTTCTCCGCAGCTATGGTGCCAGGTTTCCTCCAGACCTGACGCTTGGCTTTCAGGCCAAAGAGTTCAATCTTGGTTTCATCAGACCAGAGAATCTTGTTTCTCATGGTCTGAGAGTCCTTATCAGACCAGAGAATCTTGTTTCTCATGGTCTGAGAGTCCTTTAGCTGCCCTTTGGCAAACTCCAAGCAGGCTTTCATATGCCTTTTACTGAAGAGTGGCTTCCGTCTGGCCACTCTACCATAAAGCCCTGATTGGTGCTGCAGAGATGGTTGACTTTCTGGAAGGTTCTCCCGTCTCCACAGAGGAGATCTGTCAGAGTGACTTCTCCCTCGATTGCTCAGTTTGGCCGGGCGAACAGCTTTAGGAAGAGTCTTGGTAGTTCCAAACTTCTTCCATTTAAGAATGATGGAGGCCACTGTGTTCTTGGGGACCTTCAATGCTGCAATGCTGCAGAAATGTTTTGGTACAGATCTGTGCCTCGACACAATCCTGTCTCTGAGCTTACGGACAATTCTTTCGACTCATGGCTTGATTTTTTGTCAACTGTGGGACCTTATATAGACAGGTGTGTCCCTTTCCAAATCATGTCCAATCTATTCAATTTACTACAGGTGGACTCCAATCAAGTTGTAGAGACATCTTAAAGATGATCAATGGAAACAGGATGCATCTGAGCTCAATTTAGAGTCTCATAGCAAAGGGTCTGAATACTTATGTAAATTAGCTATTTCTATTTGTTTTGTTGTTATATAACTTTGCTAACATTTCCAAAAACCTGTTTTTGCTTTGCCATTACGTGGTATTGTGTGTAGATTGATGAAAATGTACAAAAAATGTAATTCATTTTAGAATAAGGCTGTAATGTAACAAATTGTGGAAAATGTCAAGAGGTCTGAATATATATATATATATATATATATATATATATATATATATTTAAATATCAGAAATGCCCCCTATGGGCATGACGCCTCTGCTTAAGTACATATTTTGTCTTAAATGAATGTTAAGTCTACCTATCTGAAATCTGAATCAGACTGACATGAATTGTGATATTGAAATATCTTCCTATAAAGTTTACCACACCTTGTTAAATGTGTCCATCAACAATGAAAGAGCCACAGCTTCTGTATTATAGTTCGCTCACCCTCAGCAACCATACTTTTTTCAGAGACTGAATTTAGGGTAAATGCTGCATTTCCGGCTCAACCAAAAATGACCTTTACATTTCCACCGGCCTACAACGCTGATCTTCGGAGCTACGTATTGAATCCAGCCCATAGACAGGGGATTTAGGGGTGCTGAGGGTGATGCTAAAAAATAATATCATTTTTTAAATAAAAATGACATTAAATTAGTACTCTAGGCCTTCATGACTGCTGTATGAGCGAAATACTCGTCAGCAGGGCGCCACAAAAAATCCCCCCCTTGGAGCGGGGAGAAAAATACCCCAGCCCTAACTCTCTCTATGACTCACAGCTTATGGTTTACGCTCTTTAAAGTGACTTATAGTATAGTTTCCCATCTTTAACTTCCCTTTACGCAGACATCACACAGAAATGACTGGGCAGCCGGTGTGGGTGGTAAATAAAGTATTATTTAAAAAGAGGCCTTTTCTAGGAAGTCTTCATTTTGACTATCATGAACCTTCATAGAGGAACTTTTAAAACAAAACCATCACCCCGAGTACAAATGGTAACACAATTTCTTGAGCACTTTAACATGTTAACAAAAAACACAGTGAATACTTAAACTGCTTTAAGTTGACATTCAGGAAGGTAAAATGAAATATGACATGTTCACAATAGGCTAAAGGTGGGATTCTGCTGCTGCTGTGTACTATTCGAACGTCTGTGTTGACCTAGATACAATGCCATGCTATGACAATATTGATGCTATATTATAGTGGAAAGCTGTGACTGAGCAGAAAATACCGGTAGCCTTTCAGCATTTCAACACAAACACACGCATGTACACCGCTTATCAGGATCTGGTCAGTAGTGCAGTGTATAGGCAATATGGTGCCCTTTCAGGCTTGCCACAGATGTGTTGTCAGTGAAGAAAATGGTGGTCACATACACACAGTTAAGTGCAGGGAAACAGGAGTCAAACTGTTGTATGATATTGTATTTGTAGAGTATTATACTGTATTACAGGGATTGACATTAAAGTTTGAAAGGCACTTGCCCGAAAATGTAAATTAGCTATTTACACACAGAAGTGCCATATATTGCCTGTCTTTCACCTTCACATAGGGGAGGAACCAGAAAGATCACTACTGGAATTCTTTGTATTTTGGTTGTTATTAGCAAGTAGAACAGGCTCAACTTGCCCAACTGCCATACATTGTCTGTCTTTCATTTAAACAATGGGGAGGAACCAGAAAGATCAGCTTTAGGCTACTGGAATTCTTTGCAGTTTGGTTGTTTTGACTTTTTTTGGGTCAAAAATCACCTGCCCAACATGCAACCTTAGGCTTAACTTGCATGACTGCTCAAATGACTTGGCCCAGGCAATAGGCCAACCCTTGACGTCAGGTGCACATCTCAGATTAGTGTAGGAATGCCAAAGCATCAGCCACATATACCTGTGCCCGTCTGTTAAGTCTACAGCTCTGACACAGAGCTAAATTGAGAAATTAAATATTTCAGCACTTGACTTAATCTCTCAGATAAAGTGATGTTCAGTTTGTTTTCTGTCACATATTAAATGATCTAGATGAAAAATAAATAAACATTCTCACGATAGAACTGAGTCATTCCGTTTCCTGAGAACAGATTGGAGTCAGATGTTCGATAAAACAGAGATGACAAACGCTGACAACCAGCTGGTAGTGAACCTCGGAAGCAGACTTTCTAAACCCATTTATAACAACACACATACCTACAAAAACTGACTGGACAGTTAGTTAGAAAAGCCAGCATATTCAAACATGAGGTATTCGTCTACTTCTCACTTCCTTATTCACATGAATCTCTCCTCCTTTCAGGAAGAAAACAAGGTGATTTTTTTTTATAGAAGGATGGAGGGAGAAGTCAAAGTGGGCACCGTGAAGCAGAGATATACACTTAACTTCTAATCCCATCCTCTTAGAGTACTGTCAAAGGAGCCAAAGTCCATTTGAAAAGCACAAACACACACAATTGCGCAAACACGCACGCACACCACACACACTTTAATAAGGTAATTTTGGTGGGGCATTTCAGGCATCTGACATCTCTGGTTTTACCACAGCCACAAAGTCAAAATAGGCTATATCATAGAACATTTATGAAAACAAAAATGTTTGGTCTTCATTTAAGGTAAGGAATAAGGTTAGCAGTGTGGTTAAGGCTAGGTTTAAGGTTCGGTTTAAAATCACATTTTAAGAAAATAAATTGTAGAAATAGGCAGGGTTTATGACTTTGTGGCTGTGGTAATTAGTGAAGGCCGACATCTCTTCTTCTCTCCACTTCCTGGTTGTGCCACTTCCCCAGAATTAGGTTTAGTCTCTCCCTCCCCCAGAATTAGGATCTAGTCTCTCCCTCCCCTTTTTGGACCACCCCCTGCGGCCTCAGCCTATGACGGTGGAGGGTCCTGGGGCGGGAGTGGCTGCTGCGCCTATGTTGATGTGTCCTTCCTGTATCTCAGTCCTGGTCTCTGGAGGCAGACCTATCTGCTGCTGAGTCTCCAGGTAAAACATGACATCTCTCAGCTGCTCCTGGAGCTCTGCTATCACCCCGTCCTTACGCTCGCCTGGAGGGGGGAAAGAGAGGTTAAAGGCATCAAGGATAAGATAAAATGTTGTCATCCATTTAACTCCTAGATAGAGACTACGTCCACAATGGAGGGTTTCCCCAGAATTAGGCTCTAGTCTCTCCCTCCCCCAGAATTAGGCTCTAGTCTCTCCCTCCCCCAGAATTAGGCTCTAGTCTCTCCCTCCCCCAGAATTAGGCTCTAGTCTCTCCCTCCCCCAGAATTAGGCTCTAGTCTCTCCCTCCCCCAGAATTAGGCTCTAGTCTCTCCCTCCCCCAGAATTAGGCTCTAGTCTCTCCCTCCCCCAGAATTAGGCTCTAGTCTCTCCCTCCCCCAGAATTAGGCTCTAGTCTCTCCCTCCCCCAGAATTAGGCTCTAGTCTCTCACTCCCCCAGACTCACCAGTCTCTCTAGCCTTGTGCTCATCTTCAGCCAACTGGGCCTGGCTCTCAGACAGCGATTAATTTCCTGTTCCTCTTTCAGCTCCTGACCAAGCTTCGTCACACGGGTCGACAACTGACCACACCTGAAGGAGGGGGAGACAGAGATGGTGCTACCAAGACACACAGATTTTCAATAGCAGATAACGTCTCTCCCCACTAGTTTAGAGAGAGAAAGAAAATTAAAACCTACAGTACAACATGACTATGGCCACAGTCAGATTCTAACATTTTACTGTGTCAGGATGATTGACAGCTGCCTGCAGTGTGAGAGGATCCACCTACTTCTTGTCCATGCTCTGTTTGTCCTTGGCCAGCTCTCCCAGCCGACGCTCCAGGTTATCACATCGATCTATGGTCTCCTTAAACTTGGCCTTCATGTTGCTGATCTGAAACACACACGCACACACACACACACAGAGAATCGGGTATTTAGCTGAATGGCTAGATAGAGACATGATTTCAGACATGCTGCAATGATTCTTATCCTACCTCCTCTGCTATTTCCTTCTCCAGGTGATCAATCTTATTCTCCCAGTAAATGCGCTGGGACTCCAGCTGACTCGTTAGCAGGTGAGAGTACTAAAGGAAGAGGTAACATCATTCTGGGTGAGATATCTGCTAACAGCTGTTTGCCATGTTAACTAATAGGTATCACACTATTAGAATGAAAAGCAGGGAGTCAAACACACACACCTCTAGTTGCAGAGCATCTATCTTCTCCTCTTGACAGGTTTCTCCTTCACACCCGTACTGAACCATCTTCCCATCAGTCTTACTGGCCACCAGCCTGTGAAAATAGTTATCTACACACACACACACACACACACACACACACACACAAATCAGTGAAGCACTGTTGTGGTGCTACACACAGGGTTTTATATTAGTGGTGGGAAGGTTTAAATTACATTGGGATCGTTAACATTTAGATTAAATCCCTAAACTAAAAAAACATTTTATTTTTTACAAAATGAAAATCACAGTGCAGTTATTGCAAAACTACCACTAACAAGTCCCGATCATCACCATCATAAAGGGAACACTATTAAACAGATACCTAATGCAACAATGCTGTAACGTTAGGGGGAGATATGCATCTTTCAAATTATTTACCACAGAAATAAATCGCTCCGCACGTCGTCATCGTCGTTAACAATTTGAAAAAATGTAAGTGAGTAAGACAGGGAAGGGACAGCAGCGAAGTCCTGTATGGCAATACTGAGAAGGTTACGTGAGGTGGTTGTAGTAACCTGCTATATTTATGTTTACCAATAGATGGCAGTATTGACTCAAGACGGGGGTTTGCTTTCCGCTATCCATAGCCATTCCCAATGTCTACCTATATAACCGTGATTTAAGAAAGCTTCAGGTAGCTTAAGCCATGTGCATTAGAGAATGTTATTCTAAGTTACAATTAAATACTAAACCCTACTTAAGTGTCATGAGTCATCAATCTAAGAAGCCTCTAAGGATACTACATATTTGGTGACGAGGATGGGATAATATGCCACATTGCGAGGGCGTGCCGCAATAAAAAGAAGCCACGGGCTGCAGAAAAGAGAACGCACAGAAAACAGAATACCCACAGAAGCTCTAGCTACTGCTCTAATCAAGTGATAGAAAGTGAAAGTGAGTGCGCAAACACAGAGCAAGCATTCTCAATGTACACAGTGCAACTAGACACAGGATGTAGTGTCACGCTGATGAATAGGTCCCAATTCTATAGGAAGTGGAAAAAACGTTGAAGTGCCTAAACTGAGAGACACCCCCATTAAACTCAAAACGTACACAGTGGAGAAGATCCCTGTGATTGGAGTTGCTGATGCTCAAGTGGAATATCAAGGACAAAAGAAAAGTCTGCCTCTCTTAGTAGTGGAAGGTACTGCCACCAGCTTACTAGGGAGAGGGTGGTTGGAGGAAATAAAATTGAACTGGGATGAAATCAAACATGTCACCACAGAGACATTGACACTGCATCAGTTGATTTCAAAGCATGAGTGTGTTTTCAAAGAAGAACTAGGGACATTAAAAGGGGTCCAAGCTACCATTCATGTTGCTGCTGATGCTAATCCCAGATTCTATAGGCCAAGCTGAAAGCCTATCTAGGCTTACTGAACTATTATAATCACTTCCTCCCGAACCACTCTACGTTCTTAGCTCTTCTGCATCAACTGTTATGGAAGGATGTGGCCTGGAAATGGTCAGAAAGACAGGAAGAAGCTTTTGCAAAGTAAAGGTGTTACTGCAATCAGAGATCCAGAGATCTCATCTTATCGTGTGATGCCTCATCGTATGGTGTGGGGGCTGTGCTATCACACCAGATAAAGATTGGGGCAGAGAAACCTATCGGGTTCATGTCAAGAATGTTGTCGCCAGCGGAGAAAATAATAATTTACGAACCAGGTAGATACCATGGGAATGCTGATGCTCTGAGTAGGCTGCCCGTTCCAGAAATCACCATTAAGGAAGAAGAAAATGACCAGGTTTTGATGATCGATGTGTTGGATGATGCACAGGTGAACACAGCACAAATCAGGCAATAGACTTCAAAGGATGTGACGTTATCACAAGTGCATGAATTTATTCTGAAAGGATGGCCTACAGTTCAGATCCTAAAGGAGATCATGTTTGAAAAAATGTAAATATGAAAATAGCATAGCTCAGAAAGGAATTAAGTTGGGTTATTAGCTTTAAAGGGGGGGTGGAGTAGCCTGGTATATTTATGTTGACCAATAGATTGCAGTATTGACTCAATTAAATACTAAGCCCTACTTACGTGTCATGACTCATCAATCTAAGAAGCCTCTAAGGATACTACAGTGGTGAAATAAATACAAACTTTGCAAGGTGGAATTGAGCTGCAGAGGCAGTACAGGTTCAATGCTTAACCATCTGAAAGGGAGTCACCGTGACCCAACCAGTTGCTGGCAGCAGATAAGGGACGGAGTGAGAAAATCACAGCGGTTGATATGCAGCCATTGTCAAATGGTAGAGGATGTTGGCTTCACTGCCCTGATGGCATATCTAGAACCAGACTACAAGATGCCATGTCGAAAAAGGGGTAGGGGACAGCAGGAAGATGAGCGCTGTCAGGTAGCCAGGTAGATTGAACTGCATTGGCCCCCATAGCGGTCATACGCAGGATCATATCTGAATTGTGAATTCACGTCATTTTATTATTTTTTCTTATCATTAAAATGTTTTAAAAAATTGCACTTTAAATGTTAAGAAAAATTGTACATTGGGCGCAGGTGTCCTAGCGGTTAAGAGCGCTGGGCCAGTAACTGAATGGTCGCTGGTTCGAATCCAAGAGCAGTCTAGGGGAAAAATATGTTGATGTGCCCTTGAGCAAGGAACTTAACCCTAATTGCTCCTGTACGTCGCATTGGATAAATGACTAAAATGTAATTGTATATTTGTTGCATCCCTGTTTTATATACATTGTAGTTGATTATAGACAGAAGTCGGTACCCTTGCCCCTAGCCCTCCACAGTATCCTGTACCTCCAGCATAGTCCCAGACACGGTGAGTGAGCTGCATGGCGTACGTGTGTTGTGTCTCCTCAAAGTGTTTGTAGGCATGACGACTGACGTAGCGACCGCAGCCGATATGACCACAGATCAGACAGATCCAAAGGTTCTGAAGGGGGAGGGGCGTAGAAGAGAAAACATTAGCCAGGGTGAGGGGAGTAGGAGGGAAAACATTAGCCAGGGGGAGGGGCGTAGGAGGGACAACATTAGCCAGGGGGAGGGGCGTAGGAGGGAAAACATTAGCCAGGGGGAGGGGCGTAGGAGGGAAAACATTAGCCAGGGGGAGGGGCGTAGGAGGGACAACATTAGCCAGGGGGAGGGGCGTAGGAGGGACAACATTAGCCAGGGGGAGGGGCGTAGGAGGGAAAACATTAGCCAGGGGGAGGGGCGTAGGAGGGAAAACATTAGCCAGGGGGAGGGGCGTAGGAGGGAAAACATTAGCCAGGGGGAGGGGCGTAGGAGAGAAAACATTAGCCAGGGGGAGGGGCGTAGGAGGGAAAACATTAGCCAGGGGGAGGGGCGTAGGAGGGAAAACATTAGCCAGGGGGAGGGGCGTAGGAGAGAAAACATTAGCCAGGGGGAGGGGCGTAGGAGAGAAAACATTAGCCAGGGGGAGGGGCGTAGGAGGGAAAACATTAGCCAGGGGGAGGGGCGTAGGAGGGAAAACATTAGCCAGGGGGAGGGGCGTAGGAGGGAAAACATTAGCCAGGGGGAGAGGTGTAGGAGGGACAACATTAGCCAGGGGGAGGGGCGTAGGAGGGAAAACATTAGCCAGGGGGAGGGGCGTAGAAGAGAAAACATTAGCCAGGGGGAGGGGCGTAGGAGGGAAAACATTAGCCAGGGGGAGGGGCGTAGGAGGGACAACATTAGCCAGGGGGAGGGGCGTAGGAGGGAAAACATTAGCCAGGGGGAGGGGCGTAGGAGGGAAAACATTAGCCAGGGGGAGGGGCGTAGGAGGGAAAACATTAGCCAGGGGGAGGGGCGTAGGAGGGAAAACATTAGCCAGGGGGAGGGGCGTAGGAGAGAAAACATTAGCCAGGGGGAGGGGCGTAAGGAGGGAAAACATTAGCCAGGGGGAGGGGCGTAGGAGGGAAAACATTAGCCAGGGGGAGGGGCGTAGGAGGGAAAATATTAGCCAGGGGGAGGGGCGTAGGAGGGAAAACATTAGCCAGGGGGAGGGGCGTAGGAGGGAAAACATTAGCCAGGGGGAGGGGCGTAGGAGGGAAAATATTAGCCAGGGGGAGGGGCGTAGGAGGGAAACATTAGCCAGGGGGAGGGGCGTAGGAGGGAAAACATTAGCCAGGGGGAGGGGCGTAAGGAGGGAAACCATTAGCCAGGGGGAGGGGCGTAGGAGGGAAAACATTAGCCTGGGGGAGGGGCGTAGGAGGGAAAACATTAGCCAGGGGGAGGGGCGTAGGAGAGAAAACATTAGCCAGGGGGAGGGGCGTAGGAGGGAAAACATTAGCCAGGGGGAGGGGCGTAGGAGGGAAAACATTAGCCAGGGGGAGGGGCGTAGGAGGGAAAACATTAGCCAGGGGGAGGGGCGTAGGAGGGAAACCATTAGCCAGGGGGAGGGGCGTAGGAGAGAAAACATTAGCCACGGGGAGGGGCGTAGGAGAGAAAACATTAGCCAGGGGGAGGGGCGTAGGAGAGAAAACATTAGCCAGGGGGAGGGGCGTAGGAGAGAAAACATTAGCCAGGGGGAGGGGCGTAGGAGAGAAAACATTAGCCAGGGGGAGGGGCGTAAGGAGGGAAAACATTAGCAACTGTAAACAACAAGAGTACCTGTAGATGTATGCAAATGTATGTAGTGTTGATTTTAGTGTGTAAATAATGTTTACCTCCTGAACTCCACATTCAAAGCACTTGTTCTCCTGTACAGGCTCTGGGGTCTGACAATATCGACACACAGGACACCTGGAACAGAACAGTCAATACACCCCAGTCAACACCTTTACACACATAAAAACACCAAATGCACAGTAGCTACCACTTCTATTGTCCCCATGCTAAAACACAATTCCATATTGCTCACATGTTGTGCCACAAAAGGACTAAAACTGCAGCACATGACAGTCATCCACTGACCAGAGAGAGGGAGGATGGAGAAATGAACTCAGGGTCATGCTGTGAGTCGTGTGTGTGCTGGTATATACTCACGAGACATCCTCCCAGCGTTGCAGACACAGGTTGTGGAAGCTGTGGTTACAGAGTGTAGTGAGTACCCCATTCACTGACTCATCCATCCTCTCCAGACACACGGTACTCTTAGGAAGCTCTGCCAGCTCAATCACTGGAAGACTGGCGCCCTGGAGGTGAGAGGGTGAGAGAGAGAGAGAAATGATTCAAATCTATGTCCTCAGGTGCACTGCTCAGACAGTCATTAGAGGTACTGGTGTACATACTGTACCTGCTCAGACTTGATGACCTCAGCTCTCTCCACATAGACCAGCTGGCAGACTGCATCCTCTACGGAGTTGAACGTACGGCCATTACACGCTGTGTAGAAACTATCGGCATCAGCCTGGAGAGAGAAAGGAGGAGACAGAGAGAGACGGACGGAGTAATAATGTGAATAATTCTAAAAACAGTTTCTAAGCAGACTTTCAGATACAACAACAACAGTGTTCTATGATCTTACTCATTTCACCTGGCTACTAAACTTGATCAGCACCATGTACTGGTTAGGGGTGGAGTCTCGTATGATCTTCATGTGCTCCATGACATCATAAAATGGTGCCACAAACTTCATGAGGTCGTGGCTTGTCATGGTGGAGGGTACGGTCAGGATACACAGCATGGCACTGCGACGCATGTCCTCCGTCAGTGATGTCATCTTGCTGCGACGGGACAGTCAGGAGAAACTAAATTGTCTCATATTGCCAGTGAGAAATCTTTTCAATAAACAATATCTTTGGTATATTGTAGTCGCTCCGGATATAGTACAGAATGTCTACTGCATGGTAGGCTTGGGTGATATAATGTATACCGGGGATATTTGGAAATAGCCAGATGGTTTTTCAACCATAGTTACAGTATGCAATTTACAACTAAACTAAATATTGTAACTATTAAGTTAACTGTTTAAAATGTGCTAAATGCTCTGCAATTGTGCAATTCGTTTGCCAATTTAGTAGTTATCTAGCTGGTTAGCTTCTTGCCAAATGAAGCTTCTCCTGATAACAGCAGAGAATCCTCTCCTGGAGAGCCTTGCTTTCTAATATTTATTTGAGTGTGCAGCAAACTGACTAGCATTTTGTAGTTACTTGTAAAACTCTATGGGATTTATATGTACTTTTAGTATTGCTAACCTTCGGATTAGAGGCTATCTGGGGTTTGAAAATAGCGCCCCTCGTGTTCAGCGCCGATATTACCGAATATCCCAATCTGGACACCGCCCAAGCCTACTGAATGGAAATATAAAGTCAATGGGTTCAGACTCAATGAGCACTGTTAGTTTCTGAACAGAGTAACAACTCAAAACGGACGACTAGAATGTTGTCTTCGCAGTAGAGTGCTCTGGTAGCAGTTCCTCTCTACCGGGTCTCCATGAAGTTTACAAGTGACCTTCTGTTCACCTTCCTCAATAGACCTTGGCCAGACACTCTGTTCCCCTTTTCTCTCACAGTAACATGCTGACCACAACACTTGCGTTGTGTACACATACATATTATTCAATCATTTCATCCAAACTGCTAGTGCGCGTCAACGAGTGTCTGCATAGCCAGGCGCTAAAATATAACTTGGTTTTACTTGACGCATGACGTGCTGCAAGTCCCTCCTCTCCCATCTCCTCATAGTCTTTTAGGAGCATATACGCACATGGGTGATTGAAAAATTAACTGAGGTTCACACTCCAGTCCAGTTGATGGTGGTAATGCACATTCAA
Source organism: Oncorhynchus mykiss (assembly GCF_057628025.1). Taxonomy (NCBI): domain Eukaryota; kingdom Metazoa; phylum Chordata; class Actinopteri; order Salmoniformes; family Salmonidae; genus Oncorhynchus; species Oncorhynchus mykiss. The sequence continues at coordinate 18,291,069 of NC_143033.1, read as the reverse complement.
GTTAGTTGCCAACTGCCATATAAAGTCCACAAAAGAAGACAGAAGGCGGAGAGATTACTAGAAACTAACTAGACTTTCCCTTTTATCTGTGGATTAATTGTTTGAGTAGAGAACATACGATTTTGTGTGACTCAAAATGGGTAAAAATTCTACAAAGATCCAGAAAAAAGGACCTTGTGCATTCCAGGTAAAATAACAACCCAATGTTTATATCCCAGGACAAATTAGCTAGCAACAGCAAGCTAGCTAGCTAAATGGCCATTAATGTTTTCTTGTTTCGAACTGTCCCCAAATTAATAGTTGGTTCAGAGTTCGTTTTGATATTTCAACCTGTGTTTACATCCTAATAATCAGAAAGATTGCTCAGAAAACCAGTGTTTTAATCGGCGTTTGCTTTCTTAGATTTTGACTTCATGCCGATTAAGATAAGCAGAGTAAGGTGTTTACATGTCTAAAGCCATACACGGCCTTCTGCCATAATTAGTTTAATATCGAATTATTAGTCTGCATGTAAACACACTCAGTGTTGTGTATAGCAACAGAGACTCACTTGGTCTTGTAGAGGTGCATGATGCCGTGGACTATCTCCACTGAGGGGTTTCCACTGAAGAAGGAAATCTGGTCTGGAAGCTGCATGGAGGGCGAGTCTGGAGCCACCTCTGTGCCCTCGGCACTGACCTCTGTAGGGCCCTCAGTAGGACCCCTCCCGTCTGGTTGATCCTCTAGGGGTTGGGCTCCTCCACCCTCCTCTCCCTCTGCCCCAGTCTGCTCACCAAGGGGAGAAATGTAGGTTTCTAGTAGTTTCTATTCCTATGAAGTCTGACAGACTGATAACCACAGCTGTATTTTCTTTAGTCAGTCATTCTGAAATCTCAGAATATGTTTTAACACACCCCATCTCCCTATACACACACACCACGTATTAGTATTATTACACACCAACATATAATAATGCATTGGTTGTGTACAGCATCATATTCATTAAATATGTCATCCATATTGCTATATACCCTGATTCTTACCAGGATTGGGTGGGAAGGTCTCGATGACCATGTCTCCCATGGTTCTGCTGCCGATGTGATGATGTAAGACGGCTGCTCTCTCCAACTATGTCTTCCCACTCAGAGAGAACCTGGCTGAGCTCAGTGCTTTCTCCTGCAAATCCTCCTCTGACACATCCTCAACTACAGGGCCAGAGAGCAAAAGGGGGAGAGGGAGAGAAAAAGGGAGAATAGGCAAACACAAAGCGTCAACTTCTGGATCAATACCTATTGCCATCATTGCTGAATTACTCAGACAAATGTGTTCCAGAAACAGTAACCTGAGCAGGTCTCTGATGATAAGAGGGAGTGACTTGCTCTGATGCTGTTGCCGGACTCCTCAAACGTAATTATTCCGCTGTTCTATGTTCTACCGCTGTGAAGCTGGAAAAAATAACTATGTACTTCTGGGTCACAGATTTTTTTTAATCCTTCAGAATAAGAGTCAAGTCCTGTATACTTTTGAAAATGTTGGATTTAAGCTGATCGGTTCTTAAAGAGTGGCCACAAAATGAGCAGCAACGCTCCTCTGGGTGTAAACTCTGTGGATTTGGAAACTACAAGTGCTCCTGAGTAGAATGGCCCCTTTTACTGGACACAATGTACAGAAAATTGTGTATGGTCCAATAAATGATAGCAGTACACATACAAAAAACATTGTTGACCATTCAGACTTTAAAAAATAAACAAATCGCATATCTTATAGAAATAATTGTAACTATTCTTTGTATGCTAGTATAAACGATATCAATAATTGTGCACATTTTACGTCACTTTCACCATAATTAATCATTTACAACGGATACAAGACGGAACTCTTATTCTGAAGGATTCCAAAAATCCGTGACTCGGAAGTACTTAATTATTCTTGCTTGCTTCACAGAATATTTCATGTATTAGGCTAACTGTCTATAAAAATCATTCTCCTGTGAGGAAGAGTGCAAAAACAAACACCATACGTCACTGTGTGCTAGTTACATTAAATAAATAACTTATATATAGCAAGATGGTGACGTCAATATTAAAACTGAAATAATTAAACTCCCCAGCGGTCTATTGGAAATCCTGTGGAGAAAGAGACTGGTCTGCGAGCTCCAGGCGGATAACTACCAGTGACACACATGTGTTATGCAAGAATGACGATTCTTCTCGACGAAAAAACAAAACAAAGACTGGATGACAGCAAAGCTAGCTAGCAAGTTAACCTAGCTAATGTTAGCAAGCCAAAAGCCTGGCTAAAGAGGGACAAATGACGTTTAACGAAACACTAGCTAGCTAAGGACTTTCTGACGAGCCCACATACCACCGTCTTACCTCAAAATACGATGTTGCCACATTAATATCAATTATTTATTTTCCAGTTCACCAATTTACTTACGAAATTCGATCTGACTCCGTGACATACCTCTTCCGGGTTACTAAATTGACATCGTGATGAGAAAAATACTTAATTGTCCAGGTCAGCATGTCAGCCCTTACCTGGGGGCAAGATACCACATAGTGCCAAGCCCTGGAAGTGACTGTAAAAATAAAATACAAATACAACAATACAATGGATATTGACTAGAACTTTTGAATAATAAAATGTATCAATGTATTTTGCTGAAATTATGCCCTTTATTTGCATGAGGGCTTTTTATGGGCATTTCATGTGATGGTAGTGGTGCTTGACTTGGACTGAAACAGATGCCAGTACTCATTTTGGGTGCTGGTACTGTTTATATTTACAGTTGAAGTCGGAAGTTTACATACACCTTAGCCAAATAAACTGAGTTTAAATGTTTCACAATTCCTGACATTTAATCCCAGTAAAAATTCCCTGTTTTAGGTCAGTTATGATCACCACTTTATTTTAAGAATGTGAAATGTCAGAATAATAGTAGAGAGAATGATTTATTTCAGCTGTTATTTCTTTCATCAAAGTCCCAGTGGGTCAGAAGTTACACTCAATTAGTATTTGGTAGCATTACCTTTAAAATGGTTGAACTTGGGTAGCCTTCCACAAGCTTCCCACAATAAGTGGCCCATTCCTCCTGACAGATCTGGAGTAACTGAGTCAGGTTTGTAGGCCTCCTTGCTCGCACATGCTTTTTCAGTTCTGCCCACAAATTTTCTATAGGATTGAGGTCAGGGCTTTGTGATGGCCACTCCAATAGCTTGACTTTGTTGTCCTTAAGCCATTTTGCTTAGATGAACGTGGTACCTTCAGGCGTTTGGAAATTGCTCCCAAGGATGAACCGGACTTGTGGATGTCTACAATTTTTTCTGAGGTCTTGGCTGATTTCTTTTGATTTTCCCATGACGTCAAGCAAAGAGACACTGAGTTTGAAGGTAGGCCTAGAAATACATCCACAGGTACACCTCCAATTGACTCAAGTTATGTCAATTAGCCTATCAGTAGCTTCTAAAGGCATGTCATAATTTTCTGGAATTTTCCAAGCTGTTTAAAGACACAGTCAACTTAGTGTATGTAAACTTCTGACCCACTGGAATTGTGACACAGTGAATTAAAGGGAAATAATCTGTCTGCAAACAACTGTTGGAAAAATTACTTGTGTCATGCATAAAGTAGTTGTCCTAACCGACTTGCCAAAAGTATAGTTTATTAACAAGAAATTTGTGGAGTGGTTGAAAAACTAGTTTGAATGACTCCAACCTGACTCCAACCTTAATGACTCCATGACTCAACTGTAGTTGCAGGAGCTCCACAATAGTTTTAAGATAATATTCTATATTTACTCTCTGTCCATTCACTTTGTTATTCTCACCTAGAGTTGGTTTGATGTCTCAGTCAACGCTCACCTCTCCAGAGATAGACAGAAGAAGACTTATAGAATATCTAGTTTCAGTAGACCATATATTTTTAGGGCCATGTAGTGGTGAAGAAAGTACAGTACATTATCTGGGGAAGGACTGGCGTGGGGACCATTTCAAGGTATCTGCAGTTGTTTCGTTAAGACATCATTCTGATATGCAGATCAGTATATCACTCACATACATAGGGAATTATTATTTTATGATCAATTCAATTTTAATGGAGACATTTTAAATTAAAATGAGAAAATTAGAGCTGAACAATATTTTTTAAAGGTCAGAGTTTGACCAGAGTTTGACAGACCAAAAGGGACCACTAGTGGCACAGCTAAGCACAACAGTCATGTGTCATTGTGAACTGCATGTAAGAAACTACAGTCTTTTCAAATAATGAAATATCAGTATGGGTAAATGGCAGTTGGAAACGGGGGATACCGTTGTACAACTGAACGCATGCAACTGAAATGTGTCTTCCACATTTAACCCAACCCCTCAATTCAGAGAGGTGCTCGGAGAGCAGTTGTTGGGGGTTAACTGCCTTGCTCCGGGGCGGAACGGCATATTTTTACCTTGCCGGCTTTTACTTGGGTATTTGGTTTTAAATATACTTAAGTATCAAAAGTCATTGTAATTGCTTAAATATACTTAAGTATCAAAAGTAAAAGTATAAATCATTTCAAATTCCACATATTAAGCAAAATAGACTGTACAATTTTCGCATTTATTTAAACATTTTTTACGGACAGCCAGGGACACACCCCAATACTCAAACATTGTTTACAAATGAAGTATTTGTGTTTAGTGAATTTGCCAGATCAGAGGCAGTAGAGATGACCAGGGATGTTATCTTGATAACTGTGTGAATTGTACCATTTCCCTGTCCTACTAAGCATTCAAAATGTAACGAGTAGTTTTGGGTGTCAGGGAAAATGTTTGGAGTAAAAAGTACATTATTTACTTTAGGAATGTACTGAAGTAAAAGTAAAAGTTGTTAAACATATAAAAAGTAAAGTACAGATACCCCAAAAAACTACTTAAGTAGTATTTTAAAGTATTTTTTACTTAAGTACTTTATACCACTGCAGTTGACATACTGAGACTGCATTTTAACATTTATTTGGCATTTGCTGTATTGAGTAGATTCAATTCAGATAAATCCTACTGAAATGGCCCTCGCTTCATATTCGTCGTCAAACCCACTGGCTCCAGGTCATCTATAAGTCATTGATAGGTAAAGCCCCACCTTATCTCAGCTCACTGGTCACCATAGCAGCACCCACCCATAGCACACCCTCCAGCAGGTATATTTCACTGGTCACCCCCAAAGCCAATTCCTCTTTGGCCGCCTTTCCTTCCAGTTTTCCGCTGCCAATGACTGGAACAAACTGCAAAAATCACTGAAGCTGGAGACTTACATCTCCTTCACTAATTTTAAGCACCAGCTGTCAGAGCAGCTCACAGATCCCTGCACCTGTACATAGCCCATATGTAAATAGCCCGTCCAACTACCTCATCCCCATACTGTTATTTTTTATTTTGCTCCTTTGCACCCCAGTATCTCTACTTGCTCACTCATCTTCTGCACATCTATCACTCCAGTGTTTAATTGATATATTGTAATTATTTCGCCACTATGGCCTATTTATTGCCTTACCTCCCTTATCCTACCTCATTTGCACACACTGTATATAGACTTCTTCTATTGTATTATTGACTGTATGCTTGTTTATTCCATGTGTAACTCTGTGTTGTTGTTTGTGTCGCATTGCTTTGCTTTATCTTGGCCAGGTCGCAGTTCTAAATGAGAGCCTGACAGCCTACCGGGTTAAATAAAGGTGAATAAAAATATGTACTGCCCCTTTTAATTCCTGCCGGTTTGATGCGACCGCGCATGCTCAGACATATACTGGCAACCTCCAACATGGCGGCTAGAGGCCATGTGCAAGACCCTAACGACCGGAGACTTAGACCTATTTACGGTAACAATTCGCAAGGAAACAGCACATTTGTGTCTGGTTAAATGTGTTGTCATTGTTTATCGATTTACCGGAGCAGTCATCTGATCAGTAGCTTGTGTCTGGGACTCGCTGGGCAGCACCAGGGGCCCCCGAAGTCCCATCCCCGGACTCAATTCGCCTGCAGCGCCGAATGACCGTGCACCTTGGCTTGAGTGGATGTCAGCACAATTCTGACAGCGCACAACTGCAGATATTTTGCCCACCGTTATTCAATGCACGATGAAACAGCTTTGCTTTGAACTACACCCTAAAATAGTTTCAGCGATTAGTCTCTCCCACTTGCTAAATTCAGGTCTCTTTGATTTGACAGCTAATTAACTAAGGCTTAGCTATGTTAGCATGTAGAAACAGTGATGGATCTGAGTCTTAACGTTATTACAAATGTTTTTGCATGCCACAGAAATATCAGCAACTATGTTTAAGCTAACTAGTTAGTTGGTCAGATACACCGGGGTGTATTACACACATTGGTCGGATGCGTTTTACCGTAAGTTAACTCGGTAGCTAGCTAAGTTACCATTAGATGCTAATTTAGCTCTAGAACGGGATGCCATGGTTTGGCTGTTAACGTTACAAGGCAGTAGTTGTGATGCTACCTAAATAGCTGGTTAGATGGGTTTTTATTAGCGGGTGTTGTTGATTTCGTGTCTCTGATGCTAACTCTGTTAACTCATTTGTTATCTAGCTACAAAGTATGAAGGCTATAACTACAGATCAATGATCATGGTTAGCTAGCTGTCATGTGTCAGATGGGTTTAAGAGGGTTAAGGTTGGCTAGCTTGATATGCATGGTTGTGTTGTAGCCTTTGATTTGGGCCATTGTTGATTTGGGCCATTCGATGACATTCTAGTGTCGTATTATATCATACAGCTAGATCCAGTTAGATTTATTTTCAAACTGCTCTAATTACATGCACCGTTGAGACTTCTGTTTGGTCTCTCAGCTTTCTCTCTGTTTCCCATTCCTCAAAAGCTCTGCTGAAATCATGTGGAGTTGATTATCATCAGTTGACAGAGGCTGTCAGTGAGTGGACACTGGACACAATGAAAATATACCTGTTGTACAACAGAAAAATATTCCTGCTGTATGGGTGTAGATATATAAATTGATGCTGATCTAGAGACATTTGGTTTATGAAGGATGGGGAAACCCTGATGGCCAACACGAGACATAATGATGTTGGCCTGGCTGTCGTTTGGGCTGATGACATAGTGTAGCTGGAGAGCACTGTGTGTCTGTCTGGCAGGGTTCATTTTGGCATCCAGCTGCCCTGAAGTCTAGACCCCAACTTGCCCTATATAAGGGATTGTGTGCGTGCTTGTCTTTGTGTGTGCTCTGTAAAAAAAAGAAAGAAGTTACATTTGTATGACAATGTGAATTACATATAAAAGGCTTAGAAAAAAAGCTTATGGTACGCCCAGTTGACATTTCAGAGATCCACTTGTGTTTTTGAAGATTTCTCACAAAAAACAGGAATTTTTCATGAAATATAAAAAGGCGTATACTAAAACAAAGAAATACTACATGTCATGTCTCAAAATCAATATCTATCTTACCTGCTTATTCGAGAAGAATGATGACGAGTTCAACGGGAAGGTGAGCCTGTCAGGTAGTCTTTATTCTCGCACAGCATCCAGCCTAGTTTACGCTATGCTGTGCAACTGTCCTTATTTTTTATCACTTTTCAATTTTGGTCATCCTACAAAGGTAAAAACTTCAATAATGTTTGAAAGGTTATTATGTTAGAAACATGAGGTTTGGACCATTGGTTGTTTTAGACGATTATTTATACAATTAACATATTATTTTACCCATTGGTTCAAAATATGCGTTTTTGATTGAACATTCCACATTTTAGAAACTACTTCCAGAGCCTGATAATGGCTTTGGTTAAATTATTTAAATTGGTTGCTGACAGGTCTTAGTACTCCATGAATGGTTTGTAGAGAAATACAAGGAATATCTCCCTTTCTCCTTGGGTGGGACTGGGCTGGGGTGGGTGGGTGTGTATGTGTTATAGTACTGTATGGAGTAGGTTAACTGATTCTGTAATGTCATCTCCCTTAAGACTACCTGGACAATGGCAACAACAAGATGGCGATCCAGCAGGCTGACAAACTGCTGAAGAAACACAAGGACCTGCACTGTGCCAAGGTGGGTGGGACTCTGGGCTGTAGGGCCCAAGATGGAGCCCAGAGCTTTTCCTGGTCTGGTCAAAAACTCCATACCTGACCCCCTAGGCCTTACCTAAAACCCTGCCCCTAACCTCTACCCCCTACGATGATGATGGTGGCATGTTACTCAGGCAGATCCCTCTCGCCAGGTGTTGAAAGCCATCGGTCTGCAGCGAACAGGAAAGCAGGATGAAGCATTTAGCCTGGCCCAGGAGGTGGCGACACTCGAACCCACCGACGATAACTCATTACAGGCTCTCACTATACTGTACAGAGAGATGCACCGCCGTGAGTACACACATACACATTTGTTGTACTATCCTTCTGGGGACCAAACAATTGATTCCCATTCAAAATCCTATTTTCCGTAACCCTAAACCTAACACTTACACTAACCCCTAAACCTAACACTAACCCCTGAGCCTAAAATAGGCTTTTTCCTTTAGGGGACCAGGAAAATGTCCCCAACTTTCCAGATTTTTCTTGTTTTACTATCCTTTTGAGTACTTTTGTTCTCCACAAAGGCAGTAAAACCAAACACGCACACATCCACACAACTCTCTGAATTATCTTTAAAGCGCCCCCATAGACTGTAAGATTTTAGCCGTCTTATTCTATGATTTCTCTGTCCCAGACAACATTTCCACTTTGTTGGCAAATTGGTAGGTCGTAAACGACTGTCGGACGTCTTGGCTCGTTCAGTGTGACAGTGTCGGGGTCTGACGACTTTTATGTACCACTGTGTGCGGTCGTAGGCTCCGACAAAGTTCTGGCGGTGTCAGAATTGTTTCGCATTTATTGTATAGTGTGGCTGGTGTTACGAGCCGATCCTGGTGACTGACCAATAGGAACATGGCCGGCACTAAGTATGCACATTATTGTGAATAGTCAGATTAATACAATAGTTTGATTTAAACATTTACATGCTGTGCAAGAATAATGGTTTCCCTAATAATCTGAAATCAGGCTACCCGATGGGATTTTGATAAATGCACAAAATCACCAATCAAAGTAAGCGTTCTACCACAGCGACCATGCTATTTTGGGGGAGCCTATTTGACTCTGAGTTCGGACATGTACAGTTATATGAAAACTCTACACACTTTCATTTTTTTCCAAACTTGCGCATAAGCATGAAGAGTGGCTTGCTCTGTTGGTGCTGGCAGATGCGCAGATCAAATAGCCTACGTAGACTGACGTAGACTCTCAAGCCAATCGCAGAATTTGATGACAGAACTGAAGCAAATTGTGCAGTCTGGCCAGGTTATCAATATTTTCATTTGATTACATCGCACAGTGTAATGTGATGATTGTAAAAGACTGAAGCTGCCATACAGTCTGCAAAGGCCTTAGATGTTGTGATGTTGACTCTCCCCATCCCCTCTGTCTGTAGCTGAGTTGGTGACTAAGCTGTATGAAGCTGCGGTGAAGAAGGTTCCTCTCAGCGAGGAGTATCACTCTCACCTGTTCATGGCCTACGCCCGTGTTGGAGAGTACAAGAAGATGCAGCAGGTCAGAAAATGCAGACACACACAGACACACAGACAGAGTCTAGTGGTTAGAGTGTTGGACTATTAACCGAAAGGTTGATCTAGGTTGATCTGGATCTAATCCCTGAACTGACAAGGTAAAAATCTGTCGTTCTGCCCCTGAGCAAGACAATTAACTCACTGTTCCCCGGGTGCCGAAGACGTTGATGTCGATTTAAGGAAGCCCCCCACACCTCTCTGATTCAGAGGGGTTGGGTTAAATGCGGAAGACACTTCAGTTGAAGGCATTCAATTGTACAACTGACTAGATATCCCCCTTTCCCACACACACACACTTCCCCAGCTTTTCCACAAGCATTAAATACAACTGCTTTAACCTTTTCACGCATAAGTTCCAAATATCTCTAACGGTTTCCCCAGTGTGAGGTTTTTTTATGTGCGTGATGTCAGAATGCACTCACTGTTGCAAAATGTGATTGTTACCCAACAAGACAGGCTGCCCTCAAACCAAGCCACACTGCCTGCCAATTATCTATGTTTCAACTTGTCAATTTCTAATGATTTTCTAACTAGTTTTCTAACAGTTTGATTTGAGGTGTGTCCCGCCTCATTAATTCACATAAGAAGTAGCCCATTTCACTGTTGCAGATCATTTATATTTGAGGCTTTACTGAGTCGGACAAACTTCTCTCAACAAACTTCTCTCCTCAACGAGAGCCCAAGCACTTCCCCAGTGTTTCCCCAGATCAAGTATGAAGACATTCTGCATCTCTAGTCAGAACAGGATTGCACCAACTTTTTCCCCGGCACATTATCTGGCCGCCGCCCGCATTACCTTCATTGTAGTTTCCTTACAAATTAGACTTTGGACATGTGTGCGTTCCTACCAAAGTAAGGGCTTTATTTTACTGTATATTATGTTGTCGTTTCTACTGTAGCATACCAAATGTACTGTGCCTTCAGGAAGTGTTTAGACCTCTTGACTTTTTCCACATTTTGTTAGGTTACAGCCTTATTCAAAAATTCATTTCAATTGTTTTTTTCCCCCTCAATCTACACACAATACCCCATAATGACAAAGCAAAAAGCAGCGATTACAGCCTTGAGTCTTCTTGGGTATGACGCTGCAAGCTTGGCACACCTGTATTTTGGGAGTTTCTCCCATTCTTCTCTGCATATCCGCTCAAGCTCTGTCAGTTTGGATGGGGAGCGTTGCTGCACAGCTATTTTCAGGTCTCTCCAGAGATGTTCGATCAGGTTTAAGTCCTGGCTGGGGCACTCAAGAACATTCAGAGACTTGTCCCGAAGCTACTCCTGCGTTGTCTTGGCTGTGTGCTTATGGTCGTTGTCATTTTGGAAGGTGAACCTTCGCCCCAGTCTGAGAGGTCCTGAGAGCTCTGGAGCAGGTTTTCATCAAGGATCTCTGTACTTGGTTCTGTTCATCGTTGCCTTGATCCTGACTAGTCTCCCATTTCCTGCCGCTGAAAAACATCCCCACAGCATGATTCTGCCACCACCATGCTTCACCGTAGGGATGATGCCAGATTCTTCCAGATGGGACGCTTGGCATTCAGGGCAAAGAGTTCAATCTTGGTTTCATCAGACCAGAGAATCTTATTTATCATTGTCAGAGTCCTTTAGGTGCTTTTTGGCAAACTCCAAGCGGGCTGTCATGTGCCTTTTACTAAGGTGCAGCGTCCGTCTGGCCACTCTACCATAAAGGCTTGATTGATGGAGTGTTGCAGAGATGGTGGTCCTTCTGGAAGGTTCTCCCATCTCCACATAGGAACTCAGGAGCTCTGTCAGCGTGACCATCCGGTTCTTGGTCACGTCCTTGACCGAGGCCGTTCTCCCCCGATTGCTCAGTTTGGCCGGGTGGCCAGCTCTAGGAAGAGTCTTGCTGGTTCCAAACTTCTTCTGTTTAAGAATGATGGCCACTGTGTTCTTGAGGACCTTCAATGCTGCATAAATGTTCTGTGCCTCGATATAATCCTGTCTCGGGGCTCTACGGACAATTCCTTTGACCTCATGGCTTGGTTTTTGCTCTGACATGCACTGTCAACTGTGGGACCTTATATAGACAGGTGTGTGTCTTTCCAAATCATGTCCAGTCAATTGAATTTACCACAGGTGTGGACTTTAATCAAGTTGTAGAAACGTCAAGGATCATCAATGGAAACAGGATGCACCTGAGCTTAATTTCAAGTCTCATAGCAAAGGGTCTGAATACTTATGTAAATAAGGTATTTCTGTTTTACTTTTAATACATTTGCTAAACTCCAAGTGGGCTGTCATGTGACTAGTCTCCCATTGCTGTAATGCATCAACCCCCCCCCCCCCCCCAACCCCACCCCTCTTTTTACGCTGCTGCTACTCTGTTTATCATATCTGCATAGTCACCTTAACTATACACTCATGTACATACTACCTCAATTGGGCCAACCAACCAGTGCTAAGTATAAAATCAATCATTAGGATGTTTTTATCATAAATCTTCAATAAAGTTCCAACCGGAGAATTCCTTTGTGTCTACAGGAGCAACAGAACGCAAGTTGATACCATGTGGAATGCGCGTGACCAGGAAATGGCTCTCTGCCACTAACCTGACTCATTCAGCTCTTATTCAGTCCCACAACACAGTAGAAGCCTCATTCAAGTTTTTAAAGATGGTTGACATCTAATGGAAACCCTAGGAAGTGCAACTTCATTCATATCCCAATCTGAATTCAATAGGGCCCGAGTTGAAAATCGACCAACCTGAGATTTCTCACTTCCTGTTTGGATTTCTTCTCAGGTTTTTGCCTGCCATATGAGTTCTGTTATACTCACAGACATCATTCAAATAGTTTTAGAAACTTAAGTGTTTTCTATCCAATACTAATAATATGCATATATTAGCAACTGAGACTGAGGAGCAGGCTGTTTACTCTGGGCACCTTTCATCCAAGCTACTCAATACTGCCCCTGCAGCCATAAGAAGTTAATCATATCTGCATGTACATACTACCTCAATCAGCCTGACTAACCGGTGTCTGTATGTTGCCTCGCTACATTTATAGTATCGCTACTGTATATAGCCTGTCTTTTTACTGTTTTATTTCTTTACTTACCTATTGTTCACCTAATACCTTTTTTGCACTATTGGTTAGTAAGCATTTCACTGTAAGGTCTACACTTGTTGTATTCGGCACACGTGACAAACTTTGATTTGAAATGTGGAAAAAGTCAAGTGGTCTGAATGCACTGTATTTGTGATGGTACGCTGCAGGGACCAGTCAACAATGATTGCAAATATGTGATTGTACGTGTCAAAGGGTTTAAGTACCCCTAACTAGTGTCTTCAATATTCCCATGATGTCAACAAATACTAAGTCATGTGTTCTTTTGTATTGTTCTGTTTGTCTGGCTCGCTAGGCGGGGATGGCCTTGTATAAGACCGTTCCTAAGAACCCCTACTACTTCTGGTCTGTCATGAGTCTGGTCATGCAGGTAGGCATGCTCTCTCACTAAATATATAGCTTGAGTGACTGTGTGAGTCTGTCTGTGTGACTGTGTGTGTTTACTTTCTGTGTGTGTTTCAGGCCATCTCTGCGCAGGATGAGAAGTTGGCCCAGACCATGTTCCTGCCCCTGGCTGAACGCATGGTGGAGAAGATGGTGAAGGAGGAGAAGATCGAGGCTGAGGCTGAGGTTCAACTGTACTTTATGATCCTGGAGCGGCTGGGGAAGTATGTGGAGGCTCTGGACATGGTCCGCGGTCCACTGGGAGGTAAGAATGGACAGAGATTCTGTGTGCGTGTGTGAGAGACTCAGAGACGATTTGTACAGCTTCTGGGTTGTTCGCTGTGTGACTTGTTCATGTCTTTCTACTCACTCTGTGTTTGTTTGCCGTCTCATAGAGAAGTTGACCAGTGAGTTGCAGAGCAGGGAGAATAAGTGTATGATGATGTACCAACGACTGCAGCTCTGGCCTGAATGCAACGCTCTGTCCTACAAGCTACTGCTCAAAAAGTGAGTACACACATTTATATCAAACTCACATTTATGCACACACTTCAGCATTGCTCTTACAAAGTTGCTTTATTTCTCTCCCCTCTCTCTTTCTCCCCCCCCCTCTCTCCCCTCTCTCTTTCTCTCCCCCCCTCTCTCCCCCTCTCTCTTGCTCTCTTTCCCCCTCTCTCCTCTTTCTCATCTCTCTACAGTCCTGATGAATGGCAGTTCTATCTCTCCTACTTTGACTCTCTTTTCCATCTCATGGACAAGTCCTGGAGCCCACCTAATGAGGAAGAGCAGTGAGTACTATGTGTGTCAGGGTTTCGGTTAGGAAAATGTGGCGCCGGACAACGTGACCGGGAAGATTTCAATTTACCGGCCATTTGAGAAATTTACCGGACCCATTACGGCATCCACCCACTGTGCTCAAAATGACAGAAATCACATTTAGATTATGGTAATGCAACTTCACAGAACATTCAACTCCTGTAACTAAGCAGAAAATACAATTTAATTTTCAAACATTTGCCAAAATGCAATTCACGGGAAAACTCCATTCTAAACGGCACACCTGATGAGAGCGGTTCTATATGTGACATTGTTGAAAATCTCCATTAGAAACTTAGAAAGAGGGGGAGATCTAAAGATGCAACAACTAGGATGGGTTGCTAATATGACTAGGATTGTGCCTTTGGCTTCAGGACAATGAAGGATAGTTGATATGAAAGCCAATGGAACAGGAGAGCAATGCCACATGAGGAAGTCTTTCATAGGAGGTGCGTTGAGTAGCCTAGGGAAGTAAATATGAATACATTTGCCAAAATTATATCATTACTCCTGTCTATACATAAATAAAATCATTCAAAATACTTCACCAGAAAGCATGACTTATCCACAGCAGAATCGAGGATCATTAGATTTAAAAAATATATATTTAAAAAATAGCTGTGGTTTCTTAGAAATCAAAAGCTTGTAAGGCCTATGCCTATTTACAAAGCCCACAATTTGGGCAGAACGCATGCCAATAAGGCCTAGCTGATTGAGTTGTGGCTGTCAGTGAAAAGCATCTAAAATATGTGTATAGATTCTCTTTAGTATAACAACAAATGTTGAGACAAGGAGGGGAGGGGGATGTGGCTAAGATATAGGCGAGTCTTAAATTGTAAGCTTCCCCAAACTTGAGATTTACTCGCCGCCTATGAAGTCTTAATAAAATAATTGCCTCCACGTTTCCATGGTGGGATTTGCCTATAGGCTACTTTGAAGCAAGGTAAGACATGCCTCATAACATAAAGTTAAACATTCAAGTTTCAAACAATCAAGGAGGCCTATGTTTTCAAAAGGCATAGGCCCTAATGCCTCCAGCTCACATTTTAAAGTGGAGGTGACACGCTGCGCTTGAATTAGGCGGTAATAAAGTTGAGAAATAAAAATAGCTGTTTTTAATTGTGCACATAAACAGTTAAAACGTGATTGCATTTAGAATTGTTATGCAATGAATGGGCTTATAAAAGCACATGCAGCAGCAACCAGCTGAGCTGCAGGAGAAATCCTGTTCAAAATAGTTGTGTTGGATAAATAAGATGGGCTAAGCGATGACTAACAAATACACATACACCAATTTTTATTTAACTAGACAAGTCAGTTAAGAACAAATTCTTGTTTACAATGACGGCCTACCAGGGAACAGTGGGTTAACTGCCTTGTTCAGGGGCTTAGCGACAGATTTTTACCATGTCAGCTCGGGGATTCGATCCAGCAACCTTTCAGTTAAAGGCAAACAGAAACCCTGTTGTGTGAGTGAGAAAATATTATATAATAGAGGACTATTAGAAGAGGCCATTGCTTGTTAGAGATTCTGCTCTTGGTGGAAGTTTTACCTCGTGGAAGAGATGGGCTGATCAAACAAACTATCTTCTTTGCCTCCCCTTCTCTCTAGCTGTGTGGAGGGTCCAGTGCAGACCACTGTGGCGGAGGCAGTGAAGTTTGTGGTGGACAGGATGGAGGAGGAGGACAAGAAGGATTCTCGTCCTCTCAGAGGTCCCTACATGGCCTGCCTGGAACTCATACACAGACTGAGACAGAGGGGCTGTCCTGATGAGGAAGAGCTAGGTACACACACACAAACACACACTAGTGCTGCTGTTATTTTTGGAACTCGGTTCAATTATTTGAAATGCATTTGTTTCTCTAGAGATCAGATCGAACTGTGCAATGTAGTAGGGATTTGTAGTTTCCAAAAGGCTAATATTCTACATAGTTTAGCGCAGAAAATGTGGTAATTAACGACAAGGACCGTAATCCGTTGCGCGTCCGCCTACTTGTCCGATCTGTATGGAGCTTATTATACCTCAGTGGTGTGGAGCACTCACGGAGACGGAGAGAACGCGATATCAAGAGAGAAAGAGAGGGGCAGAAAGCAGTTGCTTTGGATTTTTTTCTACCTGAAAATACTGCACATGATCTAAGTGATTGATAGTTGGTATTCAGCAGTCAGAAAAGTATGCCTGATATACTTTCGAAGAACTACTAAAATAGTGATTTTGTCTGACAACATAGGCAGCAGCTCTATAGAGATGCGATGACTTGGAATTAAATAAAGTCATCAAATAAAACAAATGTAATGTACACAAACTGAAATATTTAATTAAGGTAAATGAATGATAGTTAATAAGGAATAAGCCGTAATGGGCAGTCACTACCATCATGGGACTTTTATTCAACTTAATAGTTGTATTTTGTGCTATACCATTTAACCCACATAATGCATTTGTCTAAAAATGATGATTGAAACCGATATTGAAAACCGTGATGATTTTTTAATTGATGACCCGAGTCCGAACCAACCTCAAAAAGCACTAACGCACACCCTACAGTTTCCTTGGCTGTTGACAGTTTATTTGCGTTGTGTTTTTATTGGTTGTCTACAGGAGATCCGTTGGAGTTGATGCTTCAGTTCTTTGGGAAGTTTGGAGACAAACCCTGCTGTATTACAGACCTGAAGATATATTTACACCTACTTCCCCCTGAGCAACACACACAGGTACACACACACCTGCAGAACACCACCAGTAGTGGGAATCTATCACCAAGCCCCTGATGAGTTGGACAATTCTGCTCCTCTCCTTCCCTCTCCTATTCTCTCTCTTCCTCTCCTCCTCCCTGTAGTTTAGAAACCGTCTGGGGGAGTTGGTTCCGTTGGGGGAGGTGGGTGAGGATGGCTTTGGGTTTCCGGGGGATACGAAGGCGTTGCAGAGACACCTGTGTGTGTGTCAGCTGAGCCGGGTGCTGGGACTGCAACACACTCTGGACACAGAGGGCAAACTATGCCTCATCACAGAACTGAAAGCCCACTACCACTATGGACTACAGTTTGGTAAGGACAGCCATTCAATCGGTCCCTATCTTTATCTATCCCTTTCCGTCTAGCCATCTAAAATGTGATGCATCTAGCTTAAAAACTGCTGGAAGAGATGCAATGGCAATTTTGTGAAGAACCAGAAAATAGTTTCTGACAATAGTGTGTGTGTGTAACACAGGGAAGTCATGTCTGAAGACAGAGCTCCAGTTCTCTGATACGTACTGTCTCATGGTCGCTCACGTCTACATCGACCTCTGGACAGAAACTGGTGAGTCATCGTCTTAATTTCTCTCTCATCTACCTGCCTTCTCTCTCTGCCTCTCTCTTTGCCTCTCTCTGCCTCTTTCTCTCTGTCTCCCTGCCTTTCACTCTCTGCCTCTCTTTCCCTCTCTCGCTCTTGGTTTCTCTGTTTGTTAACATTCTGTGTGTGTGTCTCTGTGCGTGATAGGCGATGAGAACATGCTGTGGCAGTGTCTCGGCGTGTTAGAGGAGGGTTTGTCCTACAGTCCCTCCAACGCTCAGTTCAAACTACTGCTTCTGCTTCTTTTCTGTCGCCTCGGAGCCTTCCAGCCCGTAGTGGACCTCTACTCCAGCCTGGATGCCAAGCACGTACAGCACGACACCATAGGGTGGGTCTCTAGTACA
Source organism: Oncorhynchus mykiss (assembly GCF_057628025.1). NCBI lineage: Eukaryota > Metazoa > Chordata > Actinopteri > Salmoniformes > Salmonidae > Oncorhynchus > Oncorhynchus mykiss. Next base: position 18,273,534 of record NC_143033.1, on the reverse strand, counting down.
CACACACTCTCACAAGTTTTACTATCCTTGTGAGCTAAAATAGATTTCCATTCAAAATCCTATTTTTCTTAACTCCTTACAATAAACCTAACACCTAATTGTAAAGCCAACCCCTAAGTCCAATTCTAACCCTAAACCTAACCCCTGAGCGTAAAATAGTCTTTGTCCTCATGGGGGACCTGGGAAATGTACCCACGAGGGAGGATTTTCCTCGTTTTACTATCCATGTGGGGACTTCCGGTACCCATTAGGATAGTAATACACACACCCCAGGGTTTCCGTTAACTAGTAATGGCCGGCTTTTGGCCCCCCCAAAAAATGAACAATTCAATTTTAAATAAAATGATAAAATCCCATTGAGAAATAATGCATTTTATCCTATATATTGATTTGAAAAGCCAAGCTGTTTTTAATTGTGCACAAAATGAATTGTGCACACTGTTTAAGACTTGATTGTAATGAGCTGGAGGCAGTATGCATTTTCAAAACGTATTTTTTATTTATTTTACCTTTATTTTATTGGCAAGTCAGTTAAGAACAAATACTTATTTTCAATGACAGCCTAGGAACAGTGGGTTAACTGCCTGTTCAGTGTCTATCTTCCCACAACTGTCCCAGAGTCTGTTTGGAATAGGTTATTTCTTTCTCGCACAGAATGACAAGCTGGCCAATAGAATAGGTCAACTTTTCTACCATGGGGGATAGTAGATTGGCTTAGACTAGTGATTTAGCGTTTGTCTCACACATTGTTGGCTGAGGAAAAGTACACATGGGCAGTTCTAACATAGGGGACACTTGGGTTTCAAGTTTGAGAAAAAAATACAAATGCACCTTTTTATAATAAAGCATTCCATGCATTCTCACATTTGCAAACTTATGTAAGATAGCCTCCTATTCCTAATGTGTTGATTAGATTGGATAGTCATAATAATATAACTCGATCACTGTTTGCAAAAAAAGACTGTTCAATGCAGCGAGTAGTGACTTCGAGAAGGCCTAGGCTATATCAGAGCCTATATTTCTTCTTTCTTTGCACAGGAAAATGTTGGCTTTTTCTGAACAAATTTCAAGCAATTCTACTATACTTTATATGACTGGAGACCTTTATTAACCTTTATTTAACTAGGCAAGTCAGTTAAGAACTTTAAATACAAAATTGACAATACAACTTTCATAAGTTACATACCAATAAAACATACAAAATAAAGACTAGCCTGCTGGCCTTACTGAGTCGATAGGAACATTGGTCCGAGCTATTTAGGAGGGATATCACACCTGGAACAAATGATTGTCTCGTTCTGTTTTTCCTGATGAGGGGTGCCCTATACCTGCGCCCAGACTGGAGTAGTTCAAAGTCTGGGTACAGGGGGTGGCTTGGGTCTAGAATGATTTTGTGAGCCTTGCGGAGGGCCCTGACCTTAAAGATCTCATCTAGGCCTGTCTGTGACTCCAAGTACCTTGCTTGCTGTGGTGATAATTCTTCTCAGCATGTTTCTCTGGCTGACAGCGGCATTTACAGCAATAGTCATTTGTTTTACAAACAGTTTTTTGGCGATTTGTACTTTTAAATATTGCGATATGCCTGGCTCAGGGCCTAAATGCTTTTCACTGACGATTGCATCTCAACAATCATCTATTTGGTATTTGCCGCGTGCTCTGCCCAAATTGCGGGCCCTTCTGACTGTAGGCTATGTGATTTTTAAAACAATCCACAGCAAAATATATTTAAGAAGCTAATGATCCTCTTTGGCCAAATCATGCTTTCTGGTGTAGTAGCCACATTTCTGATCATTTTCTTTCTTTCTGTATAGACAGGAATAAGTTAATTAGACTATATAATGTTGGCAATTTAATTCGACGCGCTGCCTATGTATTCTAACATCTTCCAATTGCTCATCGGAATTCAGTAAGAATGACACACGCCGTTGCATCCGAGATGCATGTTACCATGAACTAAATGGTATTTCTGTCATTCTGAGAACTGGGAGGATGCCGTAATCTGGTTCCGTAACTATTTTTGGTCCAGTAAATTAAAATGCTCTGACAGAAACGCTGACACACACACACACACACACATTAAGATTACCATAACCAATGCACTAATCCTTATATTCTCTCCTCTCTCCCAGGTATCTGTTAACTCGTTATGCAGGATCGTTGGGTCAGTTTGCTGCAGCCTCCCAGTCCTATAACTTCTCCCTCAGGTTTTTCCACTCCAACCAGAAAGATGTGAGTCCCTGTCTCATCTAAGTATGTCCTAAATATGTCATATATTCAGATGAGTTGTATTTTCTCACCTCTTCCTTGTTTCCTCTTTTCTGTCCTCCACCAGACCTCAGAGTACATAATCCAGGCCTATAAGTATGGAGCGTTTGAGAAAATCCCAGAATTCATAGCATTTAGAACCCGGCTCAACCAATCTCTGCACTTCGCTCAGGTCCGCACCGAGAGGATGTTACTGGACTTGTACACCGAGGCTGACATGTGAGAGTACACACACACACACCACACACACACACACACACACACACCTACCTACCTACCTGTAACACATTCCTGTGTTGCTCTAGCACATCAAGTCTGGAGGAGAGTGTGAAGGCGATGGGTCTGTGTCCTGAGGAGGATGACATTCCCTGGGACAACATGAGGGACAACCGAGACCTGACGGTCCTCTTCAGCTGGGACCCCAAGGACCGGTACACACACACTTGTCACAAGTTCACAACATATTTACCCATGCCAGTCTGTAAAAATGTGTGTGTTCCAGGGAGCTGACTGAGGAGCATCGTCGTCTGTCTCTAGAGGAGGAGTCGGTCTGGTTAAAGGTTCGCTCTCTCACGCTCCGCCTCCTCGCCTCATTGGCGCTGCTCAGACACGCCCCCTCATCACGGAACTCTGATAAGACCAATGAGAATGGTGTATCGGCCAAAAGCTCCACCCTCCAGACCCTCCTCTCCCAGCTAGACCTGACACTACAGAACGCAGCCCAGATCACAGAGAAACAGACACAGGTACACACGCTTCACTAATAACTGTAATGTAATATGGTAGTTGGTTTATCTAAAGCAACTTACATCAGTGAGTGCATTCTGGATGGCCCCAGCATGAACTGAACCCACCACCATGTTCTTAACAACTGAGCCACACAGGACCACTAACTGTTGTTGTGTTGTTCTAGTACCCGTTCCTGGGCCCTCCCTCCTCCCGCCTGGCCTCTGCTCTGTCTAGTGGCAGCTGTCACTGTCAGGCCTCTGCTCTGCAACTATCACTGACTCTTCAGGAACTAGAGACCACTGGACTGGGTAAGATGAGGGATGTAGACTTCCGTACCACTGGCCTCCAACCGTCTGTCCATCTACAGAAGTAGCAGGACTGGGAAGGAGAGCGATGGAGGAAGAGATGGATGTGGGGTGGGGAAGTGGGAGGAGTCTAGAGAGAGGAGCGGGAGAAATGATGTCATGTTCTTTATAATTTCTCTTTCCAGACGACTCGTCAGAACTCCAAACCCAGATCTGTAACTCCTTCAAATCATTAATAGTACAACTCCAAGGTAAGACATCAGAGCTCTTTAAAGATTTACAACAGGTCCATGGTAATAATGACTGTGTAGTCAGCCACAGGAGATATCATGGCTTCAGGTTGCTAGTCGAGGTATCACTGGTGTAGTAGTTCCTTCTTACTCCCCCATGCTGATCTGTGCCCCTCCTCCCTCCAGAGCTGTTATCCAGATGTAAAGGAGAAGTGTTGGAGATGAAAAACAGCAGATTGATGACCCAGCCCTCCCTGTTAGAAACACTGGTCTTCTTCGTCGAGGTCAGTGTAGTCTCTCTAAATATATATCACTAAAACATTGCTCAAATGGAAATGTATTATAATAAGAAATATTGCAGATGCACAGCAACTGTGTGTAATACATGGTGATGTCTCCTGGTCAGACTGTGTGTGTGTGTAATACATGGTGATGTCTCCTGGTCAGACTGTGTGTGTGTGTGTAATACATGGTGATGTATCCTGGTCAGACTGTGTGTGTGTGTGTAATACATGGTGATGTCTCCTGGTCAGACTGTGTGTGTGTGTGTAATACATGGTGATGTCTCCTGGTCAGACTGTGTGTGTGTGTGTGTGTAATACATGGTGATGTCTCCTGGTCAGACTGTGTGTGTGTGTGTAATACATGGTGATGTATCCTGGTCAGACTGTGTGTGTGTGTGTGTAATGCATGGTGATGTCTCCTGGTCAGACTGTGTGTGTGTGTAATACATGGTGATGTCTCCTGGTCAGACTGTGTGTGTGTGTAATACATGGTGATGTCTCCTGGTCAGACTGTGTGTGTGAGTAATACATGGTGATGTCTCCTGGTCAGACTGTGTGTGTGTGTGTAATACATGGTGATGTCTCCTGGTCAGACTGTGTGTGTGTGTGTGTGTGTGTGTGTGTGTGTGTGTAATACATGGTGATGTCTCCTGGTCAGACTGTGTGTGTGTGTGTGTGTGTGTGTGTGTGTGTGTGTGTGTGTGTGTAATACATGGTGATGTCTCCTGGTCAGACTGTGTGTGTGTGTGTAATACATGGTGATGTATCCTGGTCAGACTGTGTGTGTGTGTAATACATGGTGATGTCTCCTGGTCAGACTGTGTGTGTGTGTAATACATGGTGATGTCTCCTGGTCAGACTGTGTGTGTGTGTGTGTGTGTGTGTGTGTGTGTGTGTAATACATGGTGATGTCTCCTGGTCAGACTGTGTGTGTGTGTGTAATACATGGTGATGTCTCCTGGTCAGACGTGTGTGTGTGTGTGTAATACATGGTGATGTCTCCTGGTCAGACTGTGTGTGTGTGTAATACATGGTGATGTCTCCTGGTCAGACTGTGTGTGTGTGTAATACATGGTGATGTCTCCTGGTCAGACTGTGTGTGTGTGTAATACATGGTGATGTCTCCTGGTCAGACTGTGTGTGTGAGTAATACATGGTGATGTCTCCTGGTCAGACTGTGTGTGTGTGTGTGTAATACATGGTGATGTCTCCTGGTCAGACTGTGTGTGTGTGTAATACATGGTGATGTCTCCTGGTCAGACTGTGTGTGTGTGTGTAATACATGGTGATGTCTCCTGGTCAGACTGTGTGTGTGTGTGTGTGTGTGTGTGTGTGTGTGTAATACATGGTGATGTCTCCTGGTCAGACTGTGTGTGTGTGTGTGTGTGTGTGTGTGTGTGTGTGTGTGTGTGTGTGTGTGTAATACATGGTGATGTCTCCTGGTCAGACTGTGTGTGTGTGTGTAATACATGGTGATGTATCCTGGTCAGACTGTGTGTGTGTGTAATACATGGTGATGTCTCCTGGTCAGACTGTGTGTGTGTGTAATACATGGTGATGTCTCCTGGTCAGACTGTGTGTGTGTGTGTGTGTGTGTGTGTGTGTGTGTGTGTGTAATACATGGTGATGTCTCCTGGTCAGACTGTGTGTGTGTGTGTAATACATGGTGATGTCTCCTGGTCAGACGTGTGTGTGTGTGTGTGTGTGTAATACATGGTGATGTCTCCTGGTCAGACTGTGTGTGTGTGTAATACATGGTGATGTCTCCTGGTCAGACTGTGTGTGTGTGTAATACATGGTGATGTCTCCTGGTCAGACTGTGTGTGTGTGTAATACATGGTGATGTCTCCTGGTCAGACTGTGTGTGTGAGTAATACATGGTGATGTCTCCTGGTCAGACTGTGTGTGTGTGTGTGTAATACATGGTGATGTCTCCTGGTCAGACTGTGTGTGTGTGTGTGTGTGTGTGTGTGTGTGTAATACATGGTGATGTCTCCTGGTCAGACTGTGTGTGTGTAATACATGGTGATGTATCCTGGTCAGACTGTGTGTGTGTGTAATACATGGTGATGTCTCCTGGTCAGACTGTGTGTGTGTAATACATGGTGATGTCTCCTGGTCAGACTGTGTGTGTGTGTGTGTGTGTGTAATACATGGTGATGTCTCCTGGTCAGACTGTGTGTGTGTGTGTGTAATACATGGTGATGTCTCCTGGTCAGACTGTGTGTGTGTAATACATGGTGATGTATCCTGGTCAGACTGTGTGTGTGTGTAATACATGGTGATGTCTCCTGGTCAGACTGTGTGTGTGTAATACATGGTGATGTCTCCTGGTCAGACTGTGTGTGTGTGTGTGTGTGTGTGTGTGTGTGTGTGTGTAATACATGGTGATGTCTCCTGGTCAGACTGTGTGTGTGTGTGTGTAATACATGGTGATGTCTCCTGGTCAGACGTGTGTGTGTGTGTGTGTGTGTGTGTAATACATGGTGATGTCTCCTGGTCAGACTGTATGTGTGTGTGTGTGTAATACATGGTGATGTCTCCTGGTCAGACTGTGTGTGTGTAATACATGGTGATGTCTCCTGGTCAGACTGTGTGTGTGTAATACATGGTGATGTCTCCTGGTCAGACTGTGTGTGTGTGTGTGTGTGTAATACATGGTGGTGTCCCCTGGTCAGACTGTGTGTGTGTAATACATGGTGATGTCTCCTGGTCAAATCAAATCAAATGTTATTTGTCACATACACATGGTTAGCAGATGTTAATGCGAGTGTAGCGAAATGCTTGTGCTTCTAGTTCCGACAATGCAGTAATAACCAACGAGTAATCTAGCTAACAATTCCAAAACTACTACCTTATATACACAAGTGTAAAGGGATAAAGAATATGTACATAAAGATATATGAATGAGTGATGGTACAGAACGGCATAGGCAAGATACAGTAGATGGTATCGAGTACAGTATATACATATGAGATGAGTATGTAAACAGTGGCATAGTTTAATGTGGCTAGTGATACATGTATTACATAAGGATGCAGTAGATGATAGAGTACAGTATATACGTAGACATATGAGATGAATAATGTAGGGTATGTAAACATTATATTAAGTAGCATTGTTTAAAGTGGCTAGTGATATATTTACATCATTTCCCATTATTAAAGTGGCTGGAGTTGAGTCAGTGTGTTGGCAGCAGCCACTCAATGTTAGTGGTGGCTGTTTAACAGTCTGATGGCCATGAGATAGAAGCTGTTTTTCAGTCTCTCGGTCCGAGCTTTGATGCACCTGTACTGACCTCCCCTTCTGGATGATAGCGGGGTGAACAGGCAGTGGCTCGGGTGGTTGTTGTCCTTGATGATCTTTATGGCCTTCCTGTGACATCGGGTGGTGTAGGTGTCCTGGAGGGCAGGTAGTTTGCCCCCGGTGATGCGTTGTGCAGACCTCACTACCCTCTAGAGAGCCTTACGGTTGTGGGCGGAGCAGTTGCCGTACCAGACTGTGTGTGTGTGTAATACATTGTGATGTCTCCTGGTCAGACTGTGTGTGTGTGTAATACTGTGTAACACTGTCTCTTGTTCAGACTGTGTGTGTGTGTGTGTGTGTGTGTGTAATACATGGTGGTGTCTCCTGGTCAGACAGTGTGTGTGTGTGTGTGTGTGTAATGCTGTGTAACACTGTCTCCTGGTCAGACTGTGTGTGTGTGTGTAACACATGGTGATGTCTCCTGGTCAGACTGTGTGTGTGTGTGTGTGTAACACATGGTGATGTCTCCTGGTCAGACTGTGTGTGTGTGTAATACATGGTGATGTCTTCTGGTCAGACTGTGTGTGTGTGTGTGTGTGTGTAATACATGGTGATGTCTCCTGGTCAGACTGTGTGTGTGTGTAATACATGGTGATGTCAGACTGTGTGTGTGTGTGTAATACATGGTGATGTCAGACTGTGTGTGTGTGTGTAATACATGGTGATGTCTCCTGGTCAGACTGTGTGTGTAATACATGATGATGTCTCCTGGTCAGACTGTGTGTGTGTGTGTGTAATGCATGGTGATGTCTCCTGGTCAGACTGTGTGTGTGTGTAATACATGATGATGTCTCCTGGTCAGACTGTGTGTGTGTGTGTAATACATGATGATGTCTCCTGGTCAGACTGTGTGTGTGTGTAATACATGATGATGTCTCCTGGTCAGACTGTGTGTGTGGTGCTGTGGGTGGCCAGTTACTCTGCCAGTGTCCTGCGACCGCTCAAGTCCAGCCTACAGAAGAAGAAGAAGAAGACAAAGGACAGCAGCACAGCCATGGTACACACTCACTACCGTCTCATCCTCCCCTTGTCCGCGTACAACCCTTCTGACACCATCCCATTCGCCCCCTTCCTCTGTCCCTATAGCCAGTGGTGCTGAGTGGCTTCCAGGAGTGGACAGGCAGCCTACAGGGCATTGTGACCCAGGCTTTGGATCACGTGAAGGGGCAGGAGGCCAGCCTGACAGCCCTCAAACTAGCAGCACTTACCTTGGGGGTGGGACACGCACAGACACAGGTTGGTAGGTCTGGGTGGGTAGCTGTGTGTATGATTACTGATTTTGTTTCTTTAATTCAAAGCATGGTTCTTACTCTCCCCCTTGCCTTACATCTTTGTCTGTCTCTACCCTCTCTCTCCCAGGAGGAGTGTGGATTCACCAGAGCAGCCATGGACAAGGTTCAGACTAGTTATCTTGGCTCGCTGCAGGAGCTGGGAGATCTACTGAGGAAGAGAGCTGATTCGCTGAAGAGCCTCAAGTTCTGACCAGCAATCACCATCACCCTTCAATCAATATTGTCATACCTAATTATCACTATTATACTGGATCACCTCATCTAACTGCCCCCCCTGCTCCTCTCAAAGGAGGTGTTGCCTGCTACCAACAGTCTTTCACTTCATCGCCTTCCTTTTCCACATCTCCCTCACTCTGGGTGTCACTTTATATAACACAGGACTCCCACCATCACTGCTCTCTCTCAGCAAGGAACCACAGATATTTCTGCTTTATTATGTGATAATGTCACAGAGAAGCTCCTCAAACATACTACATAAGCCATTTTAGATCTACTCTAATAAATGATTGTACATAGTCCGCAGATGACAGATCAACTACCACAGCAACAACTCCTTGACTGAATGTAAATGAAATAAGAACTAAGCAACATTTTCCCCTTAGTTGTTTTTTCCTGGCCTCTGTTGCTTCCATGGTGACCGATGAGAAGATCTGCTCCTGTTTTTCATGTTGGACTCCTCACTTCCCGAGCCTGACCTGGCAGCCCACTGTTGTCAGTGACACTCTTCTGCTCATAAGAACAAATAGGGCAGAGATGGTGCTTAGCTTACTGTATGAAAACGAGGACAGCTGAACAAAGAAGGTTCTTGGCGTATTGTACAAGCAAGGAAAGCTGAACGCGGCCCCAACTCTGAAAAGCTTCTGAATTTTTGGTTTCAGAAGTGCACAACTCCAGTGCTGATTTTAGGCCTTGACTTTTAGCCAGCAACCTGGGAAACGGGTTGTCTGCACTCCTCTCCGGGCAACCAGTGACTTAATAGGTCAGTTTAGAGCAGATGAGTATACTACAAGGTAGGATCAAAGAGTTAGCCAGCTAACTTGCCTAAATATATATATATTTTTTAAAGATGAGCTTAGTCTAATTGACTCAACCACAGATGTTTAGTTTTCTTAATGAACCTGAAGTTAGTTGGCTAACTCATTGCACCTCTGGTTGGTTTTCTCACCCTGCTCCCCACCAGTTCATGCCTTTCAATCCCAAACTCCCCCTTTTGTTTTCTTTGTTTGAAACCCTCTGTAGTTATTGGAATACCTGAATCTGAAAAGTAATGTATTTGCATTCTGTCGGTGGAAAGTATATGTAGCTTGCCTGGTTTAGTTAAACCATCCACTGACTGTCGATTTTTGTTTTAACACTGTAGGAGAGAAACCAGACAGTTATACAGCCTGTTTATTCAGAGGTGCTAGTGTTTTAAATGCTGTGGAAACAGTTCTCTGACAATGGCTGAAACCCAAAGTTAAGATATCTAAATGTGAAGGAGACAACCAACGTGTCCGATTTGCAATGAAGATGGGAAATGTTTTTGAAATAGTCCTTCATTGTCTCTTCAGGGTGCATCTCGCTGCAATGATCTCCCACAATTCATTTCACTAACAAACTGTCAATGGCTGTGTTCGAGAGCGTCAAGTATGACTCATTATTAGATCGGTCACAATTTACCAATGATATATTGCGGTTTTGATCTTTAACATGGCCGTTGTGTCTTAACAACATTGCTCTGTTATGGCATTTCACCTGCTAGCTACCGATATACATTAGGGTCACGTTCAGTAGCATTGTGGAATGCTCTAAAATGTGCTCTAATCAATGCATTTCTAACTGGAGGCAAACTAAGGGCTCTATTCAGTCTCACGGAAGTTCAGCGTGATTTACATTTTTAAAGGCAATGTTCGAGTTAGTGCATTTCCACACATCTTTGGGGCGAGGGAGCATGGACATGGTTGGATCAAATTTGGGGAAAGCTGAATTTTATGCAATTCTGTGGTCTCGCAACACTATTAACCAATTAAAGCTCACTATAGCTTCCAGCCCCTATTGGATTGGCACCTAGCTGGCTTGCTAGCAACCACATGGGGGCGAAGCTAGAATGCTATCCAAATTATCCCGTTATGTGGAACTCTTAAGACTGCAAAACAAAACGCATGTCGGCTCAATCTGTAACGCTACAGCGATATTGAATAGAGACCTAAACTAGTAGACATGTTTACAGCCAGGGGCACTGAGACTGACTAATATTGATCTCTATATGCTTTGGTTTATTTTATCCTTTTTAAACAAGACGTGGACGAGAGGGCAGGGACGTTGAACAGTTTGATCGTCCCACAGTAACCCCCGGACCCTCTCTAGAGGCTGTCAGTGGACTCATTGAGGTGCTGAGAACGAAGTGGTCGACAATCTGGAGTGCCATCAATTTATACCCATCCTGTCTCTTTTGCTAGAAAATTGAAAACAAAAACACTGGAATGTCATATATATAAAATGAACAAATCAGTTTGTCTTGAATCAATGTTTGTCTCTGAAAATACAGAGTAGGCTATTTATTCAGTAGTAGATGAACCACAATAGTGATGTCAAATCAATAGAACAGCGCTGAGTGGAGTTTTGTGTTAAATTTTAATAGATATTCTGTTATTGTCTAGACCTTGCCACAGCTCAGAAGCTGTGAAAAACAAAAATATTAACATTTTACATTCACTACATGATCAGAAAATATACATTTATATGCATTGTTGAAATTTATTTTGCAAGTGCTTAGGCATGATGACCATACAAATGGACTGATGACCAGTGTTTCTCAATCCATTCCTGGGGGGGTACACACAGTTTCTCCAGCTCATCACTAACACACATCTGATTAAAGTAATCAGTGGCTTGGTGAAAACTAGTTCATTCAGTTTTAGTGTTGGGCTGGAATGAAAAAGGGGCACCTCTGGGGACCCCCAGGACTGAGTTAAGTGATACTCCATTAGGCCTTTCTAACCCTGGCTCACATCACTGGTACTTCTATAAAGACTAATCCAAATCATCACCTGTGACAGTTATGAGTCACATTGGCTGCATCTACACAGGCAGCCCAATTCTCATCTTTTGACCAGCCAGATGAGCTGATGGGATGTGGAGGGAAAAATATCAGAACTGGGCTGCCTGTGTAGATGCAGCTGTGCAACCCATCAGGAACGGCTAAAATCAACAAAAAAAAACATCCAAAAAAATAGGAGAAACACAATGGACAAAATAATACAACAGTGTCTCTCTCACTCCAAGGCTTCATGATCCTGGAGATCAAAATGTAAAACAAGATAACGGGAATAAACTATCAATTTTCAGTTAGTTTAAGTAGATACTTCATCAAATATCCTTATCTGTTAATGCTGCAGCAGGTAGCTACATGGTTGCGCTGATGGAGAATGTGTGATTATCCACACAAAAATATTTTCTTTGCATACTAAGACATGCATTATCCCATAGACACACTACATTCACAGGGGTAATAACTACAGTATGGCTGAAAGCAGAACATTTTACCTAAATTACAGCTCTAGGAACATTACTTTCTCCAATCCTAACCTGTCAGAGCAGAGTCTGGACTGCCCACTGATCTGACAAACTTTCCAAGAGTAATACAACCTATTCTAAACCTCAACACCCTATCTACTATATGTGCACTACATATAGGGAACAGGGTGCCATTTGAGCCAGCTCCCTACTATATATAATTACAGTACTGGAGATAGAGGTCATCTAGAACAGGGTTTTCCCCAAACACGGTCCTGCCCCCCGGAAAGAGTTTGGGAAACAGACCATGTTTTATAACTGTGAATATGAAATAAGAGGACAGTCAACACTACAGTGGTAGAAATAAACTGGTATTCCCACAGGACAGCTAGAGACATCAGTCACAAGGGCAATGTATTTCTGTCCCTCCTAACGGTGCAGCAGACCTGGGTACCTATCAAATACTTAAGTATTTCAACGCCACCAAATTCTAGCCATGAAGTCATTAGCGACGTGACTACAGGTTTGCAGAAAGCAAAAGGGGCAGGAGGGTTTAATTCCATCTGTTCATCATCCGAGTAGAATGACACCTGAACTACAGGTACAAGTGACAGCTGATCTAGCAGCTCTGAAATGTATGAACTCAGCGAACACTCACTTGGGGCAAACAATGGACGAAATGTTTAAAACCTTTACACATTAAAAAGGAAAACACGTCGGATCAAAGGACAGCAATGCAACAACATCGGTCAGAGGGCAGGAATCGTATACATGCATGTCAAACCACTCAACCATGTTCTACAAGAGATAGCAACAGGCCTGGACAGGGTCAAATCAAAAAAACATCCTCCAGCCTGTCAGACAGGGGTTGAGGTGCTAAATCGACTTCCCAAATGGCACCCTATTCAGACCCGGCCCTCTGACCAGAAGTAGTGCACTATATGGAATATGATGCCATTTTGGACTTATTTCAAGTCTGCAGATCCCTACACCTCGGATAAGGGTTTATTCAGATCTTAGTCTCGAGGGAGGAGACCGAAACAAGGATGAAGCCAACTAGAGCCATGACAGATACAGTATCCAACAGGGAACGAAATACATAAAACAAAAACAAATTGGTCCAATAAGTGATCCGATTCCAATTTAGGGGGAAACTATAACATATACTGAGGACTGTAAAATAACATTCTAGTCTGATTATAAGGATTGGCTTTGAGTGTCTTGGATACAAATGAAGCCCGTCTCATAATTAACTAACAATTATAGTTACAGGCAATTTAAATTTACTTTCTGTGCAAATCGTTTTTTAAATGTGAATAGGAGGCGTGTGATTGGGGGTCGGTACACTACTATTGACCAATCAGGACAAACCCCTATATGAATCATGGGAGACAGGAAGTAGAGCAGCTGACTTCCTCTTCTTTGTGAGCTTGGTGACATCATCATCATGTAGTCATCATGGAAGGGTTTGGTTGGTCGACCTCACTGCTCGTGAGCAGCACTCATGCCTCGAACCTGACCTGAACTACGCAGCTGGCGGAGGAAGTAAACAGATTATAGTCATGCATGTGTCACACAGTGAAGGACAAATGTGTGTCTGTAGGAGAGACTGAGGTGATGGAGTGAACATATTCTCTCTTTCCATCATATATATATAATGTAGCAACAGCTAAACGTACTACATTGTGAACTAATGGCCAATGTTTAGTTCATGAAATAGAGAATAATGTTTCCTCTTTTACTAGCAGTCACATCACTTCAACCCTTCTCCATCATAGTGAAAACTCTCCTCTTTCCATCTGTAGGCAACATGATACATGCAGAAAGATGGCAGAGAGCAACAGGGTAGGAGCGCTGCCCCAACACCTGGAACCACACACATACAGACCACACCATGTTAATAAGACAGCAAGGGGACAAAAGGTTTCAAAGAGGTAAGGAGGAGAAGAAGTCATGCAGTGGGAGCAGAACTGCAGAGAGAGACAGGATGCAGACACCATGGAAAAAAAGAGAAATGGAATGAGAGCCCCACATGCAGATAGAGCTCCAAAACCACCATAGACAAACTGAACCAAAAGCAGATTGTTTCATTAGACAGGCAACATGCAGCTGGAAAAAGGGAGAAAAACGTGATGAGCAACAAATTAATGGGAGGGATCGAGAGAGATGAGAGCAGGTACAGGATGAGTCTCCAAAACCACGATGATGTAATTTCCTGTGTCCTGTTGGGGAACTTACTCAGCCTGTCTCTGACCTTTGACCTATAGGGGCGGGGTTACTCTTCCGTTGCCGAGGTTCCTCTAACGGTGCCCTTCTCACGCATCTAAAGGCAGCAGAGTAGAACTGTCAGCTGGACCAATCAGAGAGCTTCATAGGAGGGTCAAAGGTTAAGGCCATAGGGGTTAGTAAGGGTCACGGTCAGTCCTAGATAGGTGATTTGTTGTTTATTGTGGTCCTTGATCCCTCAATGCCTCTGGAATCATGTGTTCGTGACCTTTGCATCATCTGTCCCTATCTATGCACCACAAAAAACAACAAGGCACAAGTCTAAAACCTATGAAAAAAATGGCAGACATAAATTGTGTGTGTTACCTCTTCCAGCTCTTTCTTGGTCTCTTCCTCCATTCGTCGGATGTCTGCCATGGTCAGCTCCACCCAGTTGTCAATCCAACAGAACAACTGGCGATGGAAGTTAGTGAAAATACGCTTCTCTTGCTTAAGGAGGGAAGATGGGGGAGGAGAGAGGGGGAGAGGGAATGAAAGGAGAGACCAGAGAACAACAATATTAGGTATCAGTCTGTTTTCTCATTGGAGGCCCTAAATGTGAAAAGGAGAAAGAGAAAAGTATTGTACCTTCTGGATAAAGTTCTCTACTTTGGTCTGCAGGCCCCACCACTTGAACTTGACAGTGACCAGTTTGTAGGCACACATCTTAGGACAGTCTGTTTTGTTCATCAGATCGTTCTGTCAGAGGAGAAACACAGGAGGGATGAGGCCAAATGTATTTTTATTTTCTACAATGTTGATTTTGGGGCATTAACCTCCAGCACCACAAACGAGAGAAGCATGTTAGTGTGTGTGTGTCAATATGACTAACTATCACAGACAAGACGGGATATATGTTGACAGTAGGTAAAATCCTGTACCTTCCATTCAGGTGAGAGCGGTCCTCTGCCTGTCTTTGTAGATTTGAACAGAGCAGGATCCTCCTCTGCTTTATAATCCTGTAGTAAATAACAAAAAACATACCTTACACAACGACAACCTGCTCTGTACATGACAGACTGACCAGGTGAAAGCCATGACCCCTTATTGGCGTCACCGGTTAAATCCACTTCAATCAGTGTAGATGAAGAGGAGGAGGTTTAAGAATGATTGTGTATGTGTGCCACTCAAGAGGGTGAATGGGCAAGACAAAAAATGTAAGCCTCTTTAATGGTGGAATAGTGTATGGTAGCAGGTGCCAGGCGCACTGGTTTGTGTCAAGAACTGTAATGCTGCTGGGTTTTTCACGCTCAACAGTTTACCGTGTGTATCAAGGATGGGTGGTGGACCAAAGAACATCCAGCCAACTTGACACAACTGTTGGAAGCATTGCAGTCAATATAGGGCAGCGTCCCTGTTGATGTTTTTGACACCTTGTATGCTCTCCCCTGACAAATTGAGGCTGTTCTGAGGGCAAAGGGGGTGTTACAACTCAATTTTTGGAAGGCATTTTTAATGTTTTGTACACTCAGTGTATATACACATTACAACCCATTATAGTCATGTAGGACAGAAAATGCATTACACATGCATACTGACCAGAGTTTCCGTTAGCCGGTAATTTCCAGATTTTGGTAGATAAAATAAATGAGAAGCCAATAAATACAATTGTAGCCGGCCAAATTGTCCAGGGCTGCCGTTCTGCTGAGGAGAGAGCGAAAAAGAGAGACTTGGCCGAGGCTATTATTGATTGTGAAGATGAAGGCCTTTTTCATTGAAGTAAAACGAAAGTTGGAGTGTATGCCGACAGTGAAACGCCTACAAGGCAGGGCTCAAAACTACAACTAGATTGGTCGCATCGGTGCAGGCTGCACTCATTCACCTCATTAAAAACGTCCTCTTTTTCAGGAGGCTAAAACCATGATTTGGTCAAACAGTAAAGTACATTATCCTCATGAATCCTGTACTGAAAGTGTTTGACTGCCTGCCCGTTTCTCTGGGGCCTGCAGCTGTGTCGAGCGAGCCACGCTCTCCCTCTCCCCTTTTCTGGGGGGGAAGAAAATGCTCCGCGAGAAAGAAAACAGTTTTCCGATTGTATAACATTTTAAAATACAATTGCTTGGAAAACAGCTATCCTGTTGTCACAGATGGAGAGATGATGTGCTCAGCTTTCACACTCTCCACATACGCTGCTGCTACTCTCGCATATAAATAGATATATCTTTCTGTCTGTCAATCAATCAGTCTCAACGTCAACAGTGAAGAGGCGACTCCGGGATGCTGGCCTTCTATGCAGAGTTGCAAAGAAAAAGCCATATCTCAGACTGGCCAATAAAAAGAAAAGATTAAGATGGGCAAAAAGAACAGACACTGGACAGAGGAACTCTGCCAAGAAGGCCAGCATCCCGGAGCTCTTCACTGTTGACGTTGAGACTGGTGTTTTGCAGGTACTGTTTAATGAAGTTGCCAGTTGAGGACTTGTGAGGCATCTGTTTCTCAAACTAGACACTAATGTACTTGTCCTCTTGCTCAGTCCTGCACCGGGGCCTCCTACTCCTCTTTCTATTCTGGTTAGAGCCAGTTTGCGCTGTTCTGTGAAGGGAGTAGTACACAGCATTGTACGAGATCTTCAGTGTCTTGGCAATTTCTCACATGGAATAGCCTTCATTTCTCAGAACAAGAATAGACTGATGAATTTCATAAAAGTTATTTGTTTCTGGCCATTTTAAGCCAGTAATCGAACCCCCAAATGCTGATGCTCCAGATAATCAACTAGACTAAAGAAGGCCAGTTTCATTGCTTCTTTAGTCAGCACACACTTTTAAGCTGTGCTAACATAATTGCAAAACGGTTTTCTAATGATCAATTGGCCTTTTAAAATGATAAACTTGGATTAGCTAACACAACGTGTTGTTGAAACACAGGAGTGATGGTTGCTAATAATGGGCCTCTGTATGCCTATGTAGATAGTCCATCAAAAAATCTGCCGTTTCCAGCTACAATAGTCATTTACAACATTAACAATGTCTACACTGTATTTCTGATCAATTTGATGTTATTTTAAATGGACAAAAAATGTGATTTTCTTTAAAAAACAAGGACATTTGTAAGTGACTCCAAACCTTTGAACGGTCGTCTATGTATGTGTATATGTGCATATATATGCACACACACATACATACACACAAAAGTATGTGGACACCCCTTCAAATTAGTGGATTTGGCTATTTCAGCCACTCCAGTTGCATAAAATCGAGCACACCGCCATGCGATCTCCATAGACAAACACTGTCAGTAGAATGGCTTTACTGAAGTGCTCGGTGACTTTCAAAGTGGCAGTCATAGGATTCAGCAGCTGACACAGGGCTAGGAATGACACTAGACTGGCAGGCTAACAGCAGCAGACACAGGGCTAGGAATGACACTAGACTGGCAGGCTAACAGCAGCAGACACAGGGCTAGGAATGACACTAGACTGGCAGGCTAACAGCAGCAGACACAGGGCTAGGAATGACACTAGACTGCCTAGCTAACAGCAGCAGACACAGGGCTAGGAATGACACTAGACTGGCAGGCTAACAGCAGCAGACACAGGGCTAGGAATGACACTAGACTGGCAGGCTAACAGCAGCAGACACAGGGCTAGGAATGACACTAGACTGCCTAGCTAACAGCAGCAGACACAGGGCTAGGAATGACACTAGACTGCCTAGCTAACAGCAGCAGACACAGGGCTAGGAATGACACTAGACTGGCAGGCTAACAGCAGCAGACACAGGGCTATGAATGACACTAGACTGGCAGGCTAACAGCAGCAGACACAGGGCTAGGAATGACACTAGACTGGCAGGCTAACAGCAGCAGACACAGGGCTAGGAATGACACTAGACTGGCAGGCTAACAGCAGCAGACACAGGGCTAGGAATGACACTAGACTGCCTAGCTAACAGCAGCAGACACAGGGCTAGGAATGACACTAGACTGGCAGGCTAACAGCAGCAGACACAGGGCTAGGAATGACACTAGACTGGCAGGCTAACAGCAGCAGACACAGGGCTAGGAATGACACTAGACTGGCAGGCTAACAGCAGCAGACACAGGGCTAGGAATGACACTAGACTGCCTAGCTAACAGCAGCAGACACAGGGCTAGGAATGACACTAGACTGCCTAGCTAACAGCAGCAGACACAGGGCTAGGAATGACACTAGACTGGCAGGCTAACAGCAGCAGACACAGGGCTAGGAATGACACTAGACTGGCAGGCTAACAGCAGCAGACACAGGGCTAGGAATGACACTAGACTGGCAGGCTAACAGCACCAGACACAGGGCTAGGAATGACACTAGACTGGCAGGCTAACAGCAGCAGACACAGGGCTAGGAATGACACTAGACTGCCTAGCTAACAGCAGCAGACACAGGGCTAGGAATGACACTAGACTGGCAGGCTAACAGCAGCAGACACAGGGCTAGGAATGACACTAGACTGCCAGGCTAACAGCAGCAGACGCAGGGCTAGGAATGACACTAGACTGGCAGGAATCTTTCATGGACAGAAGCACGTAACACACACGTTAGAGGAGCAGACTGTGCGACTAACAAGGAACTTTGTTCCGGTGTTGTGCTGAAAATCTCCCCCCTGACAGAATCCCCCACCCTGCAACTTGCAATGCTAGTTGAGATTTCTGATCATGTCAGGCTGCGTTTCATTTGATTTTTTATGGTTGTTTGATCGCGAGGGAGACACTAGTAATGTCTGCAGTTTTCGGCTTGGCTTTTTGTTTCAAGTGTATTAGTCTATAAATAAATATCTTTGCCAAAATTCGTTCTCTCTCCCATGTCTTATTCAACTAGTAGTTGTTCTGAATTGTTCATTGCTTGCCTACATTTTTCTCCCTCCTCTATGTTTAATATAACACACATGCATTATTATTTTCCGTTGCCTATCCTGACGTGAAGGTTGTTCTATAGAAAGTATTTGACTCTGATGTGTGCCACAAAGTATGACACTAGCCACAAAATTAAAGAAATTAGAAGGTTCGGCAAGGCCATTTTCTTGCCTGCCGAAATTCCACCCCCACCCCTTCTATCTTGGGACTGCAAGGCCTGACACACTTCAGAATACTTTTTCTAGCTCATCTTGACCAGTAGTGTGTGCCAAAGAAAGTATTTGACTCTAGCCACAAAATTAAGGAAATTAGAAAATAGCCTTACCGAACCCCCTCCCCTTCTAATTTCCTTCAATTTGTGGCTAGAGTCAAATACTTTCTGTGGCACACAGGCAAGCAATAAACATTTCAGAACAACTACTAGTCAAATAAGACATGGGAGAGATGCCGAATTTTGGCAAAGAGATTTATTTATAGACTATTTGTTTCAAATGTGTTAGCCAAACCGAAAACTGCAGACAATACTAGTGCCTCCCCCGTGATCAAACCGACATAAAATGAAACGCAGCCTAACATGATCAGAAATCTCAACTAGCAAGTCGCAGCAATGAAAAATTGAGTGAGTGCACGTTCATGTCGAAAGGGGGGGGGGGGGGGATTCTGGCAGGGAGGTAGACTGGCAGAGACAACCAGTCAACATGCAGTGACACAACTCCTCCACATGGGGGAGACAAATACCCTGGTGATATAACCATCAGTGCCTGGGACAGGGGACAGACTACATTACCACTTGGGATAAGAGTCATCTTGATGTCACTGATCTAACATGGCTGAGTGATTAAAAACTCACTGCTTTAGCCAATACAGTGATGTCAGGTCTGATGCGCAATTGAGGAATGATCCATTTTTTCAAATAGTGTTCCACGTATTCAACTAGTGTGTCTGCGCGTACGCCCACTCACCCCATGGGCCACCACATCTTTGTCTGCGATGTCGATGGGAATCACCTCCACTGTCTTCCACGTAGGACCGTCCAAGTCATGCACGTTTTCTAGAGTTCCCATGTCAGGTTTGTGCCACGTCTCAATCTTTATCAGGAAGTCATCTTTCATATACTCGTTCTGGAGGGAGAGGAGGAGAAAAGAAAAGTGAGCAATGAAAGAAAAGGTACAAATCAAATCTCTGTCCATGTTTTAATCTAGCCTGGCAAAGCATACATTCATTGTTGCTGATGTGGGTCAGGATGGCGGCCATGTTGGGTATACCATTCCAAATGGTTGATAAGTTGATTCTATGGATTCTGTGGTGGGAAGGAAACTAATTCCAAGAAGGCTTTAGTGTTCACTTCCTCTATATAGTAGCCTTAAAATGTCAGCCAATTGCAAGCTTGAGAATGCCTTGAATGGAGAACCAATGGGAATCTCATACTGAGAAAGTCTTGCATGGAGTCCTAGGATGCCTAAGGCCATTTTAAACCCCGCAGCTAAGCTAATTAACTGATTATCTGTTTGGGCTTGTGGGTGCAGTCTAATGCTACAGTATGTTGTTGAATAGTACTAGTCACTGGTAATGTTCCACACCTGTCCAGTAAACCCTTTACATACTGCACAGAGAAGTGATTTATTACTGGCTCATTATCTTTCGGACACTAAAAACCTAGCTAGGCAGAAATCTAGTTTCCTCTGGTTTGGCTTTAAAGATCCTATCACTCCTCTATCTTAAGACATATAGGCTGTGAGAACTGGTTAGAACCTGTTCTCATTCGTATGTTTTTTCTATGGAAGTGGAACCAATTACCAATGTTACCAATCTCTTTTGTAAGCTTGTCTCCCCCTTGGAGGGGTAAGCAGTTCATTATGTAAAAAAAAAGGGAGAAAGGGAGATACCTAGTCAGTTGCACAAGAATGCATTTCAACCAAAATGTGTCTTCCGCATTTAACTCAACCCCTCAATCAGAGAGGTGAGGGGGGGCTGCTTTAATCAACGTCATCGGCGCCCGTATAGCAGTTTTGGGGATTAACTGCCTTGCTCAAGGGCAGAAGAGCAGACTTTCCCACCTTGCCGGCTCAGGGATTCGAACCAGCGACCTTTCCGTTACTGGCCCAACGCTCTTAACCGCAAGGCCCCAGTGTGCATGTGTTTGTGTCAGGTCACTCACTACTCACCGTTATAACTGCCGCAGATGGAGAAAACAAGCAACAGAAGAAAAAGGGAAACAGTTTACTTTCAATAAAATAATCAGTGACAAATTACAATGTAGGCCAGTACCTTGCCAGAAGATGCCGACCCTACCGCTATGCTTGTTAATACTGGTTACATTAAGACACCCGACGTGCGATATGGGATGGAAAACGTACCTCAATGCAGGGATCAGAAGACTGAAATACTGCTATCATTTTGCAATGGCAGTGTCGGCCAATCAGCTCCTTTTGTTCACCGTGACCTACCATTCCATAATGGCTGCTGTGGGTACTGCTAGCTAGCATGAGGATGAAAAAAAAAAGCTGTTTTTCTTCGTGATGGAGCAGTGTGGATAAAGGTAACATTTGGAGTACAGTGGCATATCCCATCCCTGCATTGAGGTACGTTTTCCGTCCCATATCTTGCACCGGATCCAGTGTCTTAATGTAACCATGATTACGTTCCGACCCCAGTGCAGCTGATTGTAAACCAACGTAACAGTAGGGTTGGTATCTTCTTGCAAGCCAGTCCCAATCAGAGATGGGCTCAATTGAGTGTTTAAACTAGAGTTGTGGTACTCACCGGTGCGACAGTATGGGTAGGCATTCCAGGCTTTTTCATGGAAAACTAATGCTCCCTCAGGTGCAATATACCTCAACCAGCCTGGGACTTTACTGCAAGGAGAGAGAGAGACAGCAGTCAATCTGCAGCCATACACACTCAGCTTTTACACAGGCAGTCCAACTCGGATCTTTTGACCAATCAGATCATCGCTTTTGCCAATAATTGACCCTTGGCTAAGCCCCACCCCTTTAGTTATTGTCACTACCTTGGTCAATATTTTCCTGGGAAGCTCAATTGCCCATTCAAAATTCTTGAGAAAACCCATCACAATGACCTCAAACTGTGTTTCTAATACACAATAAAAATTAAGCAGACTACCCCTTGCTCATCAGGAGACTCTCGGGTATGTTGTAGTGGACTGTCATTACAATTGCTTCACGGGAACATGGTAAAATTTATTTTAGTAGGCCTCCCGAGTGGGGCAGTGGTCTAAGGCACTGCATCGCAGTGTGCCACTAGAGATTCTGGATTCGATCCCAGGCTCTGTCTCAACCGGCCACGCCCGGGAGACCCATGGGGTGGCGCACAATTGGCCCAGCGTCATCAGGGTTAGGGGAGGGTTAGGCTGGCAGGGATGTCCTTATCCCATCGCGCACTAGCGACTCCTGTGGCGGGACGGGCACAGTGCATGCTGACACGGTTGCCAGGTGTACGGTGTTTCCTCTGACACATTGGTGCGGCTGGCTTCCGGGTTAAATGGGCATTGTGTTTCGGAGGACGCAAGGCTCTCGACCTTCGCATCTCTCAAGTCCGTACGGAAGTTGCAGCGATGAGACAATACTGTAACTACCAACTGGATACCACAAAGTTGGGGAGGAAAAAGGGGGAGAAAAATAATACAAATGTATTTTAGTGCGGATAGCCGCTCGGAATGCGCTGTCAGCATGCAGTCAAAGTTACTAACCACTTTTGGAGCCAACTAGTGCTCTTAAATCGTATCCTGACATTGACAGCAGATGACATCCAGTGCATTCGGAAAGTATTCAGACCCCTTCCCATTTTGCTAGGTTACGGCGTTTTTTTAAAACTCTTTAAAAAAAATTATTCCCTCATCAATCTACACACAATACTCCATAATGACAAAGCGAAAACAGGTTTCAAGAAATGTTGAGTCTCATAGCAAAGTGTCTGAATACTTATGTAAATAAGGTATTTCCGTTTCTTATATTTTTTAAATACATTTTCAAAAAATTCTAAGCATGTTTTTGCTTTGTCATTATGTGTAGATTGATGAGGGAAAAAAAACGATTTAATACAATGTGGAAAAAGTCAAGGGGTCTGAATACTTACCGAATGCACTGTACATTTGGCGAAAGCAAGATATATTAACTGGCTAGCTAGCTAATGTTAGCAATGTTTTCAATGATAGTCAATGAGACAGAGCTAGCTAACCAGCTATCAAACAATGAAACAAATGCATAATTCCGGATTTAAAAAAATATTCCATTAGGCTATGCATTTCATGACTCACAGTCGCAAGTACCCCTGCTGCACTGTTAAATGATTTAGCCGTTTAAACAATCCTTTTTTAAATTAAAATGTAGTTTTTGCCATTGTCCTCATTGGTTTACATGCATTTGAAACCAGAGCTTATCTGAGGAGAGGGGACTCTAGCTTGTTTAACAACCAAGCGATTGGTTGCCCACAATTCTGGGGAGGGCCTTAGCGAAGGGTCAATTAGGCAAAACGCAGTCTGATTGCAGGGTTTCCCAAACTCGGTCCTGGGGCCCACCCTGGGAGCACGTTTTGGCTTTTGCCCTAACACTACATAGCTGATTCAAATAACCAACTCATCATCAAGCTTTCCTTATTTGAATCAGCTGTGTAGTGCTAGCGCAAAAACAAAACATGCACCCAGGGCAGACCCCAGGACAAACTTTGGGAAACCTTGCATTAGTGTGTATGTGTGTGTGTCTGTATTCTCCTCTTCGTCCTCACCCAGTGTATGCATCTCTTAGGTGGCAGATGTACAGTGCCTTGCGAAAGTATTCTGCCCCCTTGAACTTTGCGACCTTTTGCCACATTTCAGGCTTCAAACATAAAGATATAAAACTGTATTTTTTTGTGAAGAATCAACAACAAGTGGGACACAATCATGAAGTGGAACGACATTTATTGGATATTTCAAACTTTTTTAACAAATCAAAAACTGAAAACTTGGGCGTGCAAAATTATTCAGCCCCTTTACTTTCAGTGCAGCAAACTCTCTCCAGAAGTTCAGTGAGGATCTCTGAATGATCCAATGTTGACCTAAATGACTAATGATGATAAATACAATCCACCTGTGTGTAATCAAGTCTCCGTATAAATGCACCTGCACTGTGATAGTCTCAGAGGTCCGTTAAAAGCGCAGAGAGCATCATGAAGAACAAGGAACACACCAGGCAGGTCCGAGATACTGTTGTGAAGAAGTTTAAAGCCGGATTTGGATACAAAAAGATTTCCCAAGCTTTAAACATCCCAAGGAGCACTGTGCAAGCGATAATATTGAAATCACTGCAAAACCACTGCAAATCTACCAAGACCTGGCCGTCCCTCTAAACTTTCAGCTCATACAAGGAGAAGACTGATCAGAGATGCAGCCAAGAGGCCCATGATCACTCTGGATGAACTGCAGAGATCTACAGCTGAGGTGGGAGACTATGTCCATAGGACAACAATCAGTCGTATATTGAACAAATCTGGCCTTTATGGAAGAGTGGCAAGAAGAAAGACATTTCTTAAAGATATCCATAAAAAGAGTCGGTTAAAGTTTGCCACAAGCCACCTGGGAGACACACCAAACATGTGGAAGAAGGTGCTTTGGTCAGATGAAACCAAAATTGAACTTTTTGGCAACAATGCAAAACGTTATGTTTGGCGTAAAAGCAACACAGCTCATCACCCTGAACACACCATCCCCACTGTCAAACATGGTGGTGGCAGCATCATGGTTTGGGCCTGATTTTCTTCAGCAGGGACAGGGAAGATGGTTAAAATTGATGGGAAGATGGATGGAGCCAAATACAGGACCATTCTGGAAGAAAACCTGATGGAGTCTGCAAAAGACCTGAGACTGGGACGGAGATTTGTCTTCCAACAAGACAATGATCCAAAACATAAAGCAAAATCTACAATGGAATGGTTCAAAAATAAACATATCCAGGTGTTAGAATGGCCAAGTCAAAGTCCAGACCTGAATCCAATCGAGAATCTGTGGAAAGAACAGAAAACTGCTGTTCACAAATGCTCTCCATCCAACCTCACTGAGCTCAAGCTGTTTTGCAAGGAGGAATGGGAAAAAAATGTCAGTCTCTCGATGTGCAAAACTGATAGAGACATACCCCAAGCGACTTACAGCTGTAATCGCAGCAAAAGGTGGCGCTACAAAGTATTAACTTAAGGGGGCTGAATAATTTTGCACGCCCAATTTTTCAGTTTTTGATTTGTTAAAAAAGTTTGAAATATCCAATAAATGTCGTTCCACTTCATGATTGTGTCCCACTTGTTGTTGATTCTTCACAAAAAAATACAGTTTTATATCTTTATGTTTGAAGCCTGAAATGTGGCAAAAGGTCGCAAAGTTCAAGGGGGCCGAATACTTTCGCAAGGCATTGTGTGCATGTACTACTGTACCTCTTCAGATGGTAAACTTTATGTGTGTACTGTCCCTTCTCTCCCTCTTCCTCATAGGGTTCATTAATCAGCACCTCAATGCCTTCTCCTCCCCCCGTCTCATTCTTACTGGCCTCAGCTACGGTGAACAGCTGACCAACTTGGTACTGCAACACAGAAAAAGAGCACAGAGAAACCGGTCACATAATATATACACTGACAAGAAAAAGTATGTGAACCCTTTGGAATTACCTGGATTTCTACATAAATTGGTCATCAAATTTGATCTGATCACAACAATGGACAACATAGTGTGCCTAAACTAATAAACACACAAATACATGTATTTTTCTTGTCTATATTGAATACATAATTTAAAACATTCACAGAGTAGGTTGGAAAACGTACAGTTGAAGTCGGAAGTTTACATACACTTCGGTTGGAGTCATTAAAACTAGTTTTTTCAACCTCTCCACAAATTTCTTGTTAACACACTATAGTTTTAGCAAGTCAGTTAGGACATCTACTTTGTGGATGACAAGTCATTTTTCCAAAAGTTGTTTACAGACAGATTATTTCACTTATAATTCACTGCATCATAATTCCAGTGGGTCAGAAGGAGTCGCGTTCTGTCTCCTAGAGATGAACGTATTTTGGTGCGAAAAGTGCAAATCAATCCCAGAACAATAGAAAAGGACCCTGTGAAGATGCTGGAGGAAACAGGTACAAAAGTATCTATATCCACAGTAAAACGAGTCCTATATCGACATAACCTGAAAGGCCGCTCAGCAAGGAAGAAGCCACTGCTCCAAAACCGCCATAAAAAAGCCAGACTACGGTTTGCAACTGCACATGGGGACAAAGATCGTACTTTTTGGAGAAATGTCCTCTGGTCTGATGAAACAAAAATATAACTGTCTGGCCATAATGACCATCAATATGTTTGGAGGAAAAAGGGGGAGGCTTGCAAGCCGAAGAACACCATCCCAACCGTGAAGCACATTGAAAGTCAATATATATAAAAAAAATATTAAAAAAAATAAAAAGAGTTCTTAACAGGGCGTGTTTTTTTTTACCCTCGCAGGTGTCGTCTCCTTCAGACATGAGCTCGTCGTCAGAGCAGAAAAATGTATCAATAACAAAATCAGTCCCAAGAGATTTGGCCTGTGTTTGCGATGGTGTGACTTCAGATGTGCCAGTCGTTTGAAGCTGAGTCCACACACAGAACAGCATCATGTTGTGGGGGTGCTTTGCTGCAGGAGGGACTGGTGCACTTCACAAAATAGATGGCATCAGGAGGCTGGAAAATTATGTGAATATATTGAAGCAACATCTCAAGACACCAGTCAGGAAGTTAAAGCTTGGTCACAAATGTGTCTTCCAAATGGACAATGACCCCAAGCATACTTCCAAAGTCGTGGCAAAATGGCTTAAGGACAACAAAGTCAAGGTATTGGAGTGGCCATCACAAAGCCCTGACCTCAACCCTATAGAACATTTGTGGGCAGAAAAGAAAAAGTGTGTGCGAGCAAGGAGGCCTACAAACCTGACTCAGTTACACCAGCTCTGACAGGAGGAATGGGCCAAAATTCACCCAACTTATTGTGGGAAGCTTGTGGAAGGCTACCCGAAACGTTTGACCCAAGTTTAACAATTTAAAGACAATGCTACCAAATACTAATTGAGTGCATGCAAACTTCTGACCAACTGGGAATGTGATGAAAGAAATAAAAGCTGAAATAAATCACTCTCTACTATTATTCTGACATTTCACATTCTTAAAATAAAGTGGTGATCCTAACTGACCTAAGACAGGGAATCTTTACTAGGATTAAATGTCAGGAATTGTGAAAAACTGAGTTTAAATGTAAACTTCCAACTTCAACTGTATGTGAACCCCTAGGCTAATGACTTCTCCAAAAGCTAATTTGATCAGGAGTCAGCTAACCTGGAGTCCAATCAATGAGATGATATTGGATATTGGTTGGTTAGGGCTGCCTTGCCCTATAAAAAAAACCTCACAAAATTTGAGTTTGCTGTTCACAAGATGATGTGAACCATGCCTCAAACAAAAGAGATCTCAGAAGACCTATGATTAAGAATTGTTGACTTGAATAAAGCTGGAAAGGGTAAAAAAAAAAGTATCTCTAAAAGTCTTGATGTTCACCAGTCCAGAGTAAGAGAAATTGTCTATAAATGGAGAAAGTTCAGCACTGTTGCTTCTCTCCCTAGGAGTGGCCGTCCTGCAAAGATGACTGCAAGAGCACAGCGCAGAATGCTCAATGAGGTTAAGAAGAATCCTAGAGTGGCAGCTAAAGACTTACAGACATCTCTAGAACATGCTAACATCTCTGTTGACGAGTCTACGATATGTAAAACACTAAACAATAATGGTGTACATGGGAGGACATCACGGAAGAAGCAACTGCTGTCCAAAAAAAACATTGCTGCACGTCTGAATTTTTCAAAAGTGCACCTGGACAACCCACACAACTGGCTCAGGTAGTGCAGCTCATCCAGGATGGCACATCAATGCGAGCTGTGGCAAGAAGGTTTGCTGTGTCTGTCAGCGTAGTGTCCAGAGCATGGAGGCGCTACCAGGAGACAGGCCAGTACATCAGGAGACGAAGAGGTGGCGGTAGGAGGGCAACAACCCAGCAGCAAGACCGCTACCTCCGCCTTTGTGCAAGGAGGAGCACTGCCAGAGCCCTGCAAAATGACCTCCAGCAGGCCACAAATGTGCATGTGTCTGCTCAAACGGTCAGAAACAGACTCCATGAGGGTGGTATGAGGGCCCGACGTCCACAGGTGGGGGTTGTGCTTACAGCCCAACACCGTGCAGGACATTTGGCATTTGCCAGAGAACACCAAGATTGGCAAATTTGCCACAGGCGCCCTGTGCTCTTCACAGATGAAAGCAGGTTCACACTGAGCACATGTGACAGACGTGACAGAGTCTGGAGACGCCGTGGAGAACATTCTGCTGCCTGCAACATCCTCCAGCATGACCGGTTTGGCGGTGGGTCAGTCATGGTGTGGGGTGGCATTTCTTTGGGGGGCCGCACAGCCCTCCATCCTAATGCAAGACAATGCTAGACCTCATGTGGCTGGAGTGTGTCAGCAGTTCCTGCAAGAGGAAGGCATTGATGCTATGGACTGGCCCGCCCGTTCCCCAGACCTGAATCCAATTGAGCACATCTGGGACATCATGTCTCGCTCCATCCACCAACGCCACGTTGCACCACAGACTGTCCAGGAGTTGGCGGATGCTTTAGTCCAGGTCTGGGAGGAGATCCCTCAGGAGACCATCTGCCACCTCATCAGGAGCATGCCCAGGCGTTGTAGGGAGGCCATACAGGCACGTGGAGGCCACACACACTACTGAGCCTCATTTTGACTTGTTTTAAGGACATTACATCAAAGTTGGATCAGCCTGTAGTGTGGTTTTCCACTTTAATTTTGAGTGTGACTCCAAATCCAGACCTCCATGGGTTGATAAATTTGATTTCCATTGATCATTTTTGTGTCATTTTGTTGTCAGCACATTCAACTATGTAAAGAAAAGAGTATTTAATAAGAATATTTCATTCATTCAGATCTAGGATGTGTTATTTTAGTGTTCGCTTTATTTTTTTGAGCAGTATATATATATATATATATATATATAAAGTGTCACAGTAGCACAAAACAATTCAGCGAATCACTGACCAATCCTAACACAGAATCCCTGTTAATGGTAAATGGGATGTGTACGTTTATTTGATGTTATGTTTATATGGTTTATGAGCAGCCAAATTAAGTGTTAGTGACTTGGGATACAGACAGCTAATTGAATTTTACACACATGAACTCTCTAAATGGGCTCCCAAGCAGTGCAGTGGTCTAAGGCACTGCATCTCAGTGCTAGAGGCGTCACTACAGGCACCATGGCTCGAATCCAGGCTGTATTACAACTGGCCGTGATTGGGCGTCCCATAGGGCGGCGCACAATTTGCCCAGCGTCATCTGGGTTTGGCTGGTGTAGGCAGTCATTGTAAATAATACTTTGTTCTTAACTGACCTGCCTAGTTAAATAAAGGTTACACTAAACATATCAGGACGGAGGTTGTGACTTTATGGGCTAGGAGCAGGACAACACAAATCTGTGAATTGTTTGGGGGAGAGCGAGATAGAGAGAACATTGACAGTGCCATAGAGAGAGGTCCAATACAGTCACCGGACCAATTCTGACCCCCCCATCCATCCTGTTTTTCTTTAAACAAGACACACACACACACACACACACACACACACACACACACACACACACAGAGGGTAGGGATGCACGATATATCAGTGAACATATTGGAATCGGCCGATATTAGCTAAAAATGCCAAAATCGGTATGCCTAGTTCCAAGATAATGGAATTCATTGCCCTTGACAATCAACCGTTCTCCGTCGTGGGTGATGTTGGCTTTCGCTGACTGGTCGAGCACCGGTACACGTTGCCCTACCGGAGTTACACAGTAATAGCGTCACTGCTATTAGCTTCATGACATACTATGGAACGCCGTTTGGGTCTTTGCGTGTCAAAAAAAGATACACGTCAAATAACACACAACCATTATAGAATGTTGTGTGTTCTGAATTTGCATGCGCAAGCCAAGCACCACCACTACTATAAGTAGCACTGTCAAAGCTGTACAAAAAGTCTGCAAACAAGCAAACACCAGCCACGAACGATGTGTTTACAACACCACATTGGTAATAAAGCATTGTTTGTTCGACCGCAACTTCTGGGGTAGCTAGCTAGCTTTAGCTTGGTACCTAGCTAGCACCAATACAACCAGACTGAAAACAATGACCAGTAGAAACTGCAGTCAATTTCATTATTCTTAGCAATGATTTAGGAATTATTGTGAGTAAGTATTAGCTAGGTTGCCACTTGCTGTTCGCCTGTTGAAATTGAACTTCAGTTCATGAAAATAAATAGCTAGCCAGCTACTTAACCCTGTTGCCCAAAGCTAACGTTATAAGCAGTCAGTTAGCTTCATCTGGGTAGTGAGGCTCGACCGGCCGGACTGGGTTATGTGTTGGGAAGCTCGCCACAATAAGGATTAGGCGCAATAGTGGAATTTGCGTTTTGCCTTCAAAATAAAGGTACCTCTTTGAAAGTGATACAGAGGGGTGGAATCATGCCATATTTAGACTAGATAATGTTAAACAAGGCTGGAATGTGAAGCGATGAAATGGGGTATCAATCTACTCGGTGACACCCACAGAACACAACTGTTAAGAGTTGGAGCAGTGTAGAGCGGTGTAGCTCTTTCGCGGGACTGTGACTGTGTGAAATCCCCTCCCCAGTCAGCCTATTGTGTGTATTGACATTCATATTGCACTATACAGTTTTACCTAAGGATTGGGGATCAATGAAATGGGGTATCAGTCTACTCAATACCAAAGATATTTTTTCCCCAACGTCCTCCTCAGAGTTATCAGACTAAAACATTCACACAGTATTGTTTTTCCTCGGGAATAGTATTCAATACACATAGGTTAACAATAGATGTTGCTCAATTCACAGAGTCCCGCAATAAGAGCTACGACACTAATGTTCTCTGGGTGTCACTGAGGAGACTGATACCCCATGTACAGTGAAATAAGTATGCCCCAATGCAAGTCTAAAGTATAATATATCCAGTGTGATTTCAACTGAATTTTGTCAAACTAACAAAATGTATTTTGTTGATTTTATATAAACAACACCCCAACCTCGTTTAGCACGATCTATTCAATTATGGCATAATTCTAGTATTTGTATTAACTTGCATGACTTTTATTTTGAAGGCTAACCGCAAAGTCCTCTATTGTGGCTAATCCTTATTGTGGCTAGCTTCACATAGATGGGTCCGACCACCATTAATCAACTAAGAACGGTCTTATAACTTAGAGTTATTTTAGATGACAGCTAGCTAACTATAGTTACTGAAACAGATGTCGTTTTGCTATGTTTTTGGGGAAGAACATTTTTACATCCATGAGCTAGCTGGCATTTTTTTATGACCAGCACTGTAGGTGCGCGAGACAACTTCGCCAGCATCATAGCATACGTATCGATGAATCGTTGTGACATATGACATGAACAACAAAACAGCACAGCAAGTAAGTGAAAGAAATAGGTTTTGATTATGTTTTACTGGTAAAGGGGACATGCGTAATTGCCAGCAAAATAACTTTTTGGCCAGTGTGGGGTGTGTGTGTGTGTGTGTGTGTGTAACCTGTATTTAACTAGGCAAGTCAGTTAAGAATTCATTCTTATTTACAATAACGGCCTACCCCGGGCCAAACCCGGACGACGCTGGGCCAATTGTGCACAGCCCTATGGGACTCCCAATCACGGCTAGATGTGATACAGCCTGGATTCGAACCAGGGACTGTAGTGACACCTCTTGCACTGAGATGCAGTGTCTTAGACCGCTGTGTCCATGTGTGCGTGTTAACTATTTAACTGTACTATAATGCTTAAAAGGCTGCTAAAATTGTAAATATCGGTATCATTTTTTTGGGGCAAGGAAAATATTGTATATCAGTATCGGCCAAAAATGTCATATTGGTGCATCACTAACACAGGGTTCCACTTAAGGGACAAGAGATGACGAATGGAGTTTCTCAGATAAACTGGAACCTTGGGTCAGTGGCTGCAATGTATCTGGCTTGATTGGAATTGATTCCAAGGGAGAGAGAGGGAGGAAGGAAGGGAGAAAGCATTCTGCAGCATCTTATGAGGTCTGACCTGCTGTTCTACAGGCTGGGGTCGTCAATCCCAGTCACAAAGCTACTGTTTCGCTAGAGTCTAAAACACACAAAGGTCAAAGGTATGCTTAACACCTAAGTGTGAATTGCTGGTGGCTGAAATTAATTTGCAACACTATAAATCTAATGCTTTGTTTGATACCCTGGGCTCATCTAGAGGTAACGGGGAAGGTGAACAGCTAGACTAATGGAATTTTACACGAGCATCTACAACTCTGCCTGGGGATCAATAAAGGCCAACTTACTCCATATCATTAATACATTTAACAACTATAGTAGTTGGAATTACAACCACACATTGTAGTCATTTAGCAGACACTTCTCCAGAGTGACTTACAGGACCAATTAGGGTTAAGTGCCTTGCTCTAGGGAACATAGACAGATTTTTCACCTAGTTCACTCTGGGATTTGAACCAGCAACCTTTAGTTTATTTACCCAACTCTCTTAACTGCTGGGACACCTGCCGCCCTGAGGTAAATCTTTACATGGAAGTTAGGTGATTGAATCGTCTCCTTCAGTTAGTAGAGCCTGACTCTTTGGGTAAATAGCCTTTACTGTCAGGATAAATTGACCCCACCAGGCTGATGACGTTACAGCTGTCACACTTAGTACTGCACTAAAACCTTTATGGGCTGCTGCTGTTACATCCCATGCTGCAGGAGAACATCACATCTCTCAAGGCTGGAGTTAAAACACTGACGGCAGCATGACCCCGAGAAATAAGGGTAAATGGAATGCAGTGGAGAGAAAGACATGTCTGACAAATAGCTTCTCAGAAGAAGGTAATATCAAGGCAAACAGCATTTATGACCTTCTTTCATGCATGTACAGACTTGCATGAAAGCAGGAAACTAGCAACCAAAAAAATGGGGTGGTGTGTACGTGGGTAATGACATCGTGTTACTCACCTCTTGCACAGAGATCGGTAGGATCACGCGGCTGTGAGAGAGTAAAAAAAATAAAAATCAGCAAACAGAAGAAATAAACTTTCTACCAGTGTCACACAAAGAGACCAGAAACCATTCCCTTACAGAACACCACAACTCATGCCTCAGGCAGGTTGGCATTTATTGGGAGGAATCTTGTCCTGGAGGCAGCCCTGCAGGGTGGTAACTAGCTGGCCTAGCCAAAGTCATAACATCTAACCCTAACCACACTGCTAACCTTATGGCTTAAATTAAAACAGCTAATTTCTGTTTTAATGATAAAAACATTTTAACGGTATAGCCAAGACAAGATTCATCCCAATAAAATGTCCACCTGCACACCTCAGCCTGACTTGGCTGAGTTCAACCAGAGCCAGGAGTGACCTCCAGTAACCCTGCACATAGTGAGACTTGTCTGTTCATCATCTAGACCACTGAGCTGAACACATTCTATTAGGGAGGAGCTCCAATGAACTGACAATTTCTCCACACAGTTGACTTCAGTTGAACATTTTATTTGGGTGCTTATTCAGGGGGTTGAAGAGATGGGCCTACACAGTTCTTTTCAAATGTTCAAGCCCGTCGGGAATAGTTTACGTCCTAGCTATATCACCCAACTGTATTACCTAGGCCGATAGCTGCTTCCTCCATTTACCTCACCTCTTATAGCAGCTTCCCCCATATGTAAACACGGGGGCAGCATATACAGTTGAAGTTGGACGTTTACATACACCTTCGCCAAATACATTTAAACTCAGTTTTTCACAATTCCTGACATTTAATCATAGTACAAATTGCGTGTCTCAGTTAGGATCACCACTTTATTTTAAGAAGGTGAAATGTCAGAATAATAGTAGACAATGACTTTCAGCTTTTATTTTTCATCACATTCCCAGTGGGTCAGAAGTTAACATACACTCAATTAGTATTTGGTAGCATTGCCTTTAAATTGTTTTAACTTGGGTCAAACTTTCGGGTATCCTTCCACAATAAGTTGGGTGAATTTTGGCCCATTCCTCCTGACAGAGCTGGTGTAACTGAGTCAGGTTTGTAGGCCTCATTCCTCCTGACAGAACTGGTGTAACTGAGTCAGGTTTGTAGGCCTCATTCATCCTGACAGAGCTGGTGTAACCGAGTCAGGTTTGTAGGCCTCTTTGCTCGCACATGCTTTTTCAGCTCTGCCCACAAATTTTCTATAGGGTTGAGGTCAGGGCTTTGTGATGGCCACTCCAATACCTTGACTTTGTTGTCCTTAAGCCATTTTTCCACAACTTTGGAAGTATGCTTGGGGTCATTGTCCATTTGGAAGACCCATTTGCAACCAAGCTTTAACTTCCTGACCGATGTCTTGAGATGTTGCTTCAATATATTCACATAATTTTCCTGCCTCATGATGCCATCTATTTTGTGAAGTGCACCAGTCCCTCCTGCAGCAAAGCACCCCCACAACATGATGCTGCCACCCCCCTGCTTCATAGCTGGGATGGTGTTCTTCGGCTTGCAAGCATCCCCCTCTTTCCTCCAAACATTGTTGTCAATCTCAACGCTGTGCATTACAGGGAAGACATCCTCCTCCCTCATGTGGCATCCTTCCTGCAGGCTCATCCTGACATGATCCTTCAGCATGACAATGCCACCAGCCATACTGCTCGTTCTGTATGTGATTTTCTGCAAGACAGGAATGTCAGTGTTCTGCCATGGCCAGTGAAGAGCCCGGATCTCAATCCCATTGAGCATGTCAGGATGAGCCTGTGGGAAGGGTACCACATGAGGGAGGATGTCTTCCCTGTAACGCACAGCGTTGAGATTGCCTGCAATGAGAACAAGCTCAGTCCGATGATGCTGTGACACACCGCCCCAGACCATGACAGACCCTCCACCTCCAAATCGGTTCCGCTCCAGAGTACAGGCCTCGGTGTAACGCTCATTCCTTTGACGATAAACGTGAACCCGACCATCACCCCTGGTGAGACAAAACCGCGACTCGTCAGTGAAGAGCACTTGTTGCCATTCTGGTCTGGTCCACCGACGGTGGGTCTGTGCCCATAGGCGACATTGTTGCCGGTGATGTCTGGTGAGGACCTGCCTTACAACAGGCCTACAAGCCCTCAGTCCAGCCTCTCTCAGCCTATTGCGGACAGTCTGAGCACTGATGGAGACATTGTGCGTTCCTGGTGTAACTCGGGCAGTTGTTGTTGCCATCCTGTACCTGTCCCGCAGGTGTGATGTCAGGATGTACCGATCCTGTGCAGGTGTTGTTACACATGGTCTGCCACTGCGAGGACGATCAGCTGTCCGCCCTGTCTTCCTATAGCGCCGTCTTAGGGTGTCTCACAGTACGGACATTGCAATTTATTGCCCTGGCCACATCTGCAGTCCTCATGCCTCCTTGCAGCATGCCTAAGGCACGTTCATGCAGATGAGCAGGGACCCTGGGCATCTTTCTTTTGGTGTTTTTCAGAGTCAGTAGAAAGGCCTCTTTAGTGTCCTAAGTTTTCATAACTGTGACCTTAATTGCCTACCGTCTGTACACTGTTAGTGTCTTAACGACCATTCCACAGGTGCATGTTTATTAATTGTTTATGGTTCATTGAACAAGCATGGGAAACAGTGTTTAAACCCTTTACAATGAAGATCTGTGAAGTTATTTGGATTTTTACAAATTATCTTTGAAAGACAGGGTCCTGAAAAAAGGACTTTTCTTTTTTTGCTGAGTATAGTAGAATTATGCCATGCTTTTATTTTGAAGGGTAACCGCAAAGTCCACCATTGTGACTAATCCTTATTGTGGCTAGCTTCACATAGATGGGTCCGACCACCATGAATCAAATAAAAACTGTCTTATACATTAGGGTTATTTTAGATGATGACCCCTAGCTATATAGTTAGTTAGCTAGCTAACTATAGCTACTTATGTCGTTTTGCTATGTTTTTGGGGAAGAACATTGTTTGCATCCATGAACTAGCTTTTTTTTTTATGACCAGCACTATAGGTGCGTGAGACAACTTTACCAGCATCATAGCATAGGTATTGATTAATCGTTGTGACATATGAAATACGAGTGATAGTGTAATCAATGTGTAATAACTACGTAAAAAATTCATCAACGCGTTAAATTATTATGTGACGTGCAGTCATATTCAGGTCCTGATAGGTCAACAAGCTGATCTACTGGTCATTGTTTTATTTTTTGACACGCAAAGACCCAAACAGCGTTCCATATAAATCCTGGTTGAGAATGAAACGACTGAACAAATGAAATTGATTATGTTTTACTGTTAATGGGGGACATACGTAAATGCCAACAAATAACTTTTTGGTCAGTGTGGTTTGTGTGTGTAACCTTTATTTAACTAGGAAAGTCAGTTAAGAACAAATTCTTATTTACAATGACGGCCTACACTGGCCAAACCCGGACAACGCTGGGCCAATTGTGCGCTGCCCTATGGGACTCCCAATCACAGCCGGATGTGATACAGCCTGGAATCGAACCAGGGACTGTAATGACGCCTCTTGCACTGAGATGCAGTGCCTTAGACCGCTGCATCCATGTGTGTGTTAACTATTTAACTGTACTAGAATGCTTAAAAGGAGGCTAAAATATCAGTTATCAGTATCGTTTCTTTTGGGCAAGGAATATATTGGATATTGGTATCGGCCAAACATGTTATATAGGTGTATCACTAACATACCACTACTTATGACAGAACTTTGATTACAATATAGTTAGAATATGTCAAGCGGCAGACACAGACAACTTATTTAATTTTTACGACCCTTTGACTTGGCTGTGGGAGTAAAATATTGAATTGGTCACATCAATACCTAAACATTCATTACATGGTCCTCACTTAATAGTTTCAAAACATCATACGTTTGGCAGCTATAACCATGATTTGATCAAACAGTAAAGTGCATTATCCTCACTATTCTTTAATTGAAAGTGTATGTCCAGTCGCTGGGGACTGCTGCTGTGATGAGCAAGCCCCTCTCTCTCTCTCCCTCAATATCCACTCTGGGAGAGAAAAAAGGATTCTGATTATATAACATTTCACAATCCAATTGTGGGAAATGCATAACTTTGGAAGCAACTACTGTTGTTCTCAGCTTTGTGTGGGTATATTTTTTCATCATCTCTTAATATTGAGCTCAATTAGCCTATGATATTAGTACACATAAAAGGTGTGTTCGCAAATTCACAGCAGAATAACTGATGAATTTACGAACGCACAACAACCTAGTGGAATGTTGCCGGTGTCAGTGAACCTTGGCGAAAAAAAACATATTTAAATTGTTGCCAGCAGCACAGGTACAGTCTCTAACGCTCTAGATAACATGAGAACAGCCTAACCTGCTCTGCTAGTGCAAGTAAAATGGTTAGAGTGAGGACTTCTCTCATTTGTGTCTGCAAACAGCTAGCAAGCCAACTTTAGCTTAAATGCTTGACTGCGGTTGAGATCAGAACGCTCGGATCAACCCTACTCCTCTGCCAGAGCGTCCAGAACCTGACAATGCTCTGAATTTACAACCAGAGCGCACTGACACACTGGAGGCAATTTCCGAACGCACCCAAAGATGTAGGTAAATTCATCTCTGTTGAACAACAAAACTCTGAAAATTCTGGTGCCCTATTTTAACAGTAAAATATAACAACAATAGCCTAATTGTCAACCCACAATTCATGACAATCACTGGATTAGCTAGCACATCAAAATATCATGCATTCCTGCTCGGACGTATTTCTTGAATAGCCTACCATCTCAGTAGTATATTACAGTCTAATGCACTGTGAATTAATTTACAAGGTGTTTTATGTTTACTATAGGTTAATGATGCAAAAATGTAATGACTAAAATTAAAGGACATTTCATTGACTAAAACAGCCCACTGTGTCATTTTGACAATAACTAAACGAAATCATTATTCTAATAATAAAATGCGACCAAGACTTAATTATATTTGTCAAAATGACTAAGACTAGACTAAGTCTAAAAAGATAGCACTCATTAAACAGAGACAGGCCCGCTGCCATGCTCTCGAAGAAGAACAATATGAACAAGCCTCGTTCTGGGCCATAAGAGACGAGCACAACTTATCCTCTCAAAATCATTCTCTTAACTCCATATTCCAAAACCATGTAGGGTAAGCTAGTCCTGCCTGGCCAACTCCCAACCAAACCCTTATGGAAAGTAGTCATGATGTATCTTTTTATTTCTCAAAAACAAACAGAATCCAAGCACGATTCTGTCATAGGTGAGAGTCAATCTCAATCCTCTACAAAATTCAGAGGTTATTCAAAGTTAGTCGAGTCCAGCAGAGTAACACTCTCCAGGTTGACATTTCAGTGATAAAGAGACATGTTCAATTTACTCAGATAGTGTGCTGTGCTTTACACACCAGGTCAATTGATGAAACACAAACTACTGTGCCCACTGCAATACAACATACTGGTTCTAGATATTAGAGCAATTACAAGCCCTAGCTATGGTAACTGAATTCCCACAGATATCGTCATAAAACATGATATGGGAAAGCACAGAGCAGGCTGCATGGAAGAACTTTGGAAAATGCAAATAGATGTATTGATATTTTAGTCATGTCCCCAGTGGTGTCACTCCTGTGTCACCTGAGGGAGTATCAGATAAACCAGCTGACTGTTCTGTCCCCACCCATAAACCTCAGAGGAAGGCACACTTTAGTTGTCTTGACAACTGATAGGGGATGTGTCCTGTGCCACCCTGAGCAACACTACAGTACACACACACAACTTGAGCCTGGGTCTGTAGGGGTATGAAGCAATTTAATTATAGACAGCCCTAAATCAAATCTGGATGACACACTTGGACAGTCATTGCACTCTTGACCAACAGGTCAGGAATGTCTTGGGCAGCTAAAGATACACATATTAAAATTTTTGAAACAGCATTGAGCAATACAGGGTGGATGGGGGATCTATTGGCATTGTGCTTAAGGTTGGAAGCTAGCTATATTTGGTTGCCATGAAAACCGCTGCAGCTGAAGTAACAAGCCTGAGCTGTTAAATTAAGAACAAACCAGGCAGGGAAACCCGGGAAGTCAGACGGGACTAAGCCTCTGCAAGTTGCATGTTTCGCCAGGAAAGACAGGCTGAACACACCACGGTCTAAAAATAACGGGCTAGCTAGTAGTAATTAGCTTAAGTGTCATGCATGGTGCATGTTAGCCACCCGACCTGATCAATTACCTTACGTGCTTGTGAACGATTTACATGGATACAGTAGCTAACTAACATTAGTTAGCGTGGTAGTTTGTGTCCCGCATTACCTGCCATTTGAATTGCATGGTCTTTTCCATTGCGCATAAACATCTCACTGACAATATCTATTATTGTCTAAACACGAGCCCCCCGGTGGCGGAACCTTGATAATCTGTCACTCACGAGACCTACCCAAACTTGTGGCACCATGTTGGCTAACTAGCTAGTTAACATCCATTCTCATTGTATAGGTGTAAAGACAAATAGTTAACTAGCTAGCTAACGGGCTTCCTCCATTAAGATTCATTCAAAGCTAGAATGCTAGAAACCTAGCTAGCTATCGCTGCTGTCTAGGCCTAAACACCGGTATCATGAATCCACATCCCGACCCACCAGGACCAGAACGCTCACAATTTCCTCTCATCTTCCAGAAATACACTGACATGAGACAACAACAAATGTTCTTTTAAAGTATTGCCACATCGACTCAATACATTGTATATTTATATACGACGAAATTAGATTTCAAATACTTCAACTCACTATTCCTTGA
The DNA here is from genome assembly GCF_057628025.1 of Oncorhynchus mykiss. Lineage (NCBI taxonomy): Eukaryota > Metazoa > Chordata > Actinopteri > Salmoniformes > Salmonidae > Oncorhynchus > Oncorhynchus mykiss. Next base: position 18,233,624 of record NC_143033.1, on the reverse strand, counting down.
TAAGCACCATCTTCTGCTACCGGGCTGCGGCTGCGCAAGGCTGTAGACGTCATCCGAAATGATCAACAACAAATTGTTTACCGCCCACGACGCGATCGTCGTCGATTGGTCTGAACTTGCACACCTTGCAAACTGTGCACTAGTGAGGCGAGGTGGTATGTAGAATGGACATGGATGGGACCATGAATACGTTTAGGTATTCTTCGTCATCAATAACATGTTCGATTGTAATATGTGTGTGATATATGGCTCTGGTTCGAACCATAACAATCTGAATAATATACTTTTCAAATGACAGTACAGGTAGAGAGTACTTTTCTAAACCTATTTCACTATCTCAATATTGATAATGCAATTATTACATTTCCATAACGAAAATCTGTAGGTGGATTTTGCTCTAAAGAACCAGGATTTCATCACCTCCAACAAGTATCATCACAGATACATCCCATTCAATCTCTTACTGATATGGCAAGCTTGTTCAAGTTCTTATTATATAGTCTATAAAGTTGATCACACTAGAAAAAAATGTCATGGTTGAGGGTTCAGTCCTGATCAAGAAGATAAAAGTCCCGGCAGTCAGTAACATCCCTCTTCATAAACCATTACAAGCTGACAAGAGAGTAAACCTTTATTTCAATTATTTTACTGGGAAAGAACTGAGATGCACGTTTAAAGCGGCAATATGTAACTTTTCGGGCGACCTGACCAAATTCACATAGAAATGGAAGTTATAGATCTGTCATTCATTGAAAGCAAGTCTAAGAAGCTGTATATGTTCTATGTGCGCTATTTCTATGCTCCCCGGTTTAACATTTTGTTTTTCCATCTTTTACTTTCAGTTTTGTATACCATTTTCAAACAGCTGAAAATACAATATTTTTGGTTATGGAAAATATATCTCACAGCAGTTTAGATGGTACAATGATTCTCTACACTATACATCTCTACACTAAACTGAAATAAGCAGAACTATTAGAATTTTAGCAACCAGGAAATGGCAGAGTGATTTCTGCATAGTGCATCTTTAACAAGGGTCCACTGGTGCAAAATGTGTGTTAAAAAGACATTGAAATATTGAATAGCAATATATTTAATGCTTTCAGACTAACACTTACTTTACAAAGAAATTGTCTCGTGCCTTTTCAAAACTTCAATAAAAATATGAAATGTTTTTATTTATTTTTGTGCACCATTTGCTTCTTAATATATAAAAACACGTAATACTGATTACAAAGCACAGGATTTAATTTACAAAACATAATAACGATAATAACAGTTACGAACCTTGGTAATAACAATTCACAATAATTATATTCAAATAAATCAGAATTAAAACAGTTCCATTTAGCATTTTATTGACTTTCGCAAACAGCGAGCGTTTTAGGTCAAAAATAGAAACACCATATTGGTATTTTCAGTCATTCTAACAGTCTGCCTGTATCAAAGTGTCTTTACAGTGTAGGAGGAGGCAAGGGGACTACATGTCAGTGAGGAATCTCAGGCAGATTTCAACCCAGAGTTATACAGAGTCCAGTCTGTCCCCCTCTGTCCTTCAGGGTGATTGCACTCTTCTCCTTTATGACCTGTCCCTGCTCTGTCCTTCCTTTCCTCTCCACTAGGGAGCAGTCAGTCACTGCAAAGTGTCCCATTCCCACTTTCTATTTAACTAATGCAAATCAGAACTTCAGTTTTGGTTGTCCCCATTTGGCCTTCTTGCTAGTGTAAGGTTCAGTCCCTTTCATAGCACACAGCCCAGCTAGCATAATCCACTAGAAGAGCCTCAGAGTCAGGAGTAGATCTCTAACCATTAAGAGTCTCTAACCCCTCTCAGCATTTAGAGGAGGGGAAGAACTTCCCAGGCGAGGGGAACTTGAAGCCTTTCCCCGAGGGCAGTCTGACAGGGTGTGGGGGTGCTCCGGGACTACCTCCCAAAAAGGAGTCAGTAGCAGTATGAGGAGGAAGCACCACTGGCGGTTTTGAAACCAGCTTCTTGTGTCCGTCAGGTGGGTTGGTAGGGCTCTGGGGCCCTTCAGTGTCCTGGTTCTGGTTGGTGGATCCATGTCTTGGAGAGAGGTGAAGGAGCCCCAGGACATCTTTCTGGACCGTGCTCATCTTCTTCCCACCACCTCGGAGCACCCTGCCTGGGCCGGGAACCTCCTGCCTCTGGGTGGCGTTGGACCAGAAGGTCTTCAGGTTGTGGATGGCCTGTACCCTCTCGTCCACAAGGCCTGCCCGTTTCAACCGGCCCAGGTCTGGGGTTTCGGCCGGGCTGGAGCGGGCAGAAGTGGAACCTGTGGAGGAGAAAGAGAGGGCAGGGGAAGGGGCCAGGGAGAGGACTGGGGATGCAGCCAAGGATGGGAAGCTTCCGACTGGGGAAGGGTGGCCTGAGCTGGGGGAGATGGAGATGCTATTGGGGGAGTGTGAGATGTGGGGGGTATAAGGGGAGCTAGGGTATTTATGTCTGAGCTGCGCCTGGATGTGGGGGTCTGGGGTTCTGGAGGGCGAGGGGTTGGGGTGAGAGAAAGAGAGGGAGGGAGAGCGGGAGGATAGGGTCGTGCTGTTGTAGCCGGAGCTGATCTTCTGTAAGGATGAGGAACGAGAGGGTGGTTTGGACCTTGTGGAGAGAAGGGGCGTGGAGAGGGGGGAAGGGAGTGGTGAGAGAGGTGAAGCCCGGGCCTGTAGGCTGGCTCTACTACTGGGTCTGCTGAAAGCGCTGGTCTCAGACGAACGGAAGCCCAAACCCCCTGCGGCGGGGGTCAGACGGGCTGAGGTGCAGGAGGGTCTACGTTCTGGTCCCCTTAACCCCTCCTCCCCTCCTCCGTTGCCTGCCCTTCCTGTCCTCCCCCTCTGGAGGCTCTCCACAGCCTGCATGTGGCTTTGGGTCTCTGACAGGATCCTGCTGGCCAGCTCCTGGGGGTCCAGAGGGGTGGGGGGAGGCTTGTCTTCCTGGGACTTGACGGTGCTGTCTGTCTCTGTACTGGACTGGTCAGACTCAGAGAGCACCGCCTCTGTACTGACCAGCTGACCTTTAGACACGCTCTGAGAGCTGGTGAGGAGAGGGGGGAGAGATGGTTCATTTGATGTGACAAGTAGGTCAAGAGGCAAACAGTTGAAGCAAACAGTTAAAAAGCAACAACTTACCCCTGGGAAGTTGGTACCGCTTGTGTGTTAGGGCTGGGGGGTATGGCCAGGGGCGGCAGGGGGACTTTGAGCGGTGAGGTGGGAGTGCTGACACTCCCCTTAGAGGAGACTGAGACGGGGTACCCTCTCCCCACCACGCCTCCCCTCCCCGCTCCTCTAAGGTGTCTGTATCCCCCAGGGAGGGGTAAGGTGTCACACTCCCTCCCCCCTCCTCCCCCCAGAGGTTCACTGCTGATGATGGAGAAGCCTTCATACTCCTCCTGCTCCTCCCCCTCTGTCCCTCCTCCTCCTCTGTGATTTGTTAATCTGTTTCTCAACATGCCTCCTGTGTGTCGGTGCGAGGCGAATAACCCCGCTCCTCCGCGGTGCCGCTCCAGTTCCTGCTGCCGTGAGCGCTGGCTGATGACATCACTTCCTGCGGGTTCGGGGCGAGACAGGAAGCTGAGAGAGGAGGTGAGTGAGCTGAGGCTGTAGAGGGAGATGGCGTCACAGGAGAGACCGTCTGCGCCGCCAAGTGGGGGAGAGAAGGGAGGCTGGGGAAGGTTGAGGGGGAGGGAGAGAGGGAGAGAGTGGGAGGCACACTGGGAGGAGGAGAGAGACTCAAGAGAGGAAGAGCTGTCCAAGCTGAGGCGTTTGGGCAGCTCCGTAGAGTCTGCAGGGAGAGAGGACAAGATGGACAGGTGAGACACAGGTAAGATGAAATGGTGAAACACAATGCAAGTATAGGAATGTTTCACTTAAGTCTGGATGCCAGACTATGTAACTAACATACATAACAATGTAGAGTTAAGAGAGAGGGCTTGGAGACTCTTACCAAACAGTGCTAGTAGAGACTGCAGAGCAAAGTGCATGGTCCGTCTGTTAGCCTGTTTACCAGTCTTCAATAGCACCTCCTCCTGTCCTGCCTCACACAGGTCAAAACCTGCAGGGAAACAGAGAAGGGAAAATAATGACACACACCAAACGTCTAGGCTTTAGCTCAATGGGCTAACACAGTCTTGTGACATAATGGAGACCTGGGTTCAAAACCTAGTCGGTCACCCACACTGGCGGTCTAAAAATGAGAAGGGAAAAACCTCTGCTATTATATATCCAACTCTCAGTACAGTGATGACAGACTCACCCAGCGCAGCCAGGAACTCATGACAACCAGGAAGTCTCCACAGCTGGACACTAATGGACACCTGGATGGGAGCCAATGAGAACTCCAGCTCCTTGTCACATGACTGCTGCTGAAACAATACCTGGTGAAGCTGGAGACCGAGAGAGGTAAGTTATCGCAGCATATTATCGCACTATAATTTCTGCCCTGCCCCCCTTTTTTTGTCTCAGTATGAGTTTCTCATGCTAGAAAGCAACAACACACAACTTACCATTCCCACCATATATTTAACAGCCTTCAAGTGGTGGGTAAGAGGGAGAGAGCGAGAGAGGACTTAAACTGTTAGGAACAGAACATTAGAAAGCAACAGGCCTTGTTAATGAACACCATGCAGGGACTACCACTGTTTATCAGCCATAAAAATGACTCAGGTTATGATGATATTGACCCCATGCAAATATTGCCAGGCTCATCATAGGTATATTCAAATAAAGCATACAGCATGCAAATGAATCAGTGTGCATTGAGGCCTACCTTGTTGATGAGCTGGTCTCCAGTCTCAGCAGCAGTGACCAGTTTACAGAGAGCCTGGAAGGCTGCATGAGGCAGACCTGGACGACAGAGAGGATTGATGGACTGACTGATTACTATGTTGGATCTAGAGTATGGTGCTGTGCTGACAGTCTGATTGATTAATTGATTGATTCACTCCTAAATTGCTAGGTTACCGAGGAGCGACTGCAGGGTGGTGCTGCAGAGCTGCAGCCGGTCTCCAGGGTCAGCCGTAGGGAAGAAGACAGCAGCGGGGAGACCACTGCCGGTACCAGAACAGTCTAACCGGAACCCCACAGCTGACAGCAGGGCCTGCCATCCCGGGACCCCACCAACCTGGGTTCATATAAAACAGTTATTCATTAAGATCACACAGAATAACCAAGTAATGAGGAACACCAAATACCTGAAGACATTTCACCGAAGTAAAGATGCCGAGCACACACACACATATGAAAACACACCTTATTCTCCACGCTCTGCTGCGAGGTGTACATGGCGTTACTCTGATGACTCTGTATACGCTGGAGAGACTTCTCAACCTGAGGGATGAAGGGAAATAAATCACATTATTTGGCAAGGCTCTTTAAAGTCTCTTGAATAGACATAGGCAATATGGCAAATGTTGTGTGACCAGGTGATGTTGTGCATGTTTGTGACCAGGTGATGTTGTGCATGTTGTGTGACCAGGTGATGTTGTGCATGTTTGTGACCAGGTGATGTTGTGCGTGTTTGTGACCAGGTGATGTTGTGTGTGTTTGTGACCAGGTGATGTTGTGCATGTTTGTGACCAGGTGATGTTGTGCATGTTGTGTGACCAGGTGATGTTGTGCATGTTTGTTACCAGGTGATGTTGTGCATGTTTGTGACCAGGTGATGTTGTGCATGTTTGTGACCAGGTGATGTTGTGCATGTTTGTTACCAGGTGATGTTGTGCATGTTTGTTACCAGGTGATGTTGTGCATGTTTGTGACCAGGTGATGTTGTGCATGTTTGTGACCAGGTGATGTTGTGCATGTTTGTTACCAGGTGATGTTGTGCATGTTTGTGACCAGGTGATGTTGTGCATGTTTGTTACCAGGTGATGTTGTGCATGTTTGTGACCAGGTGATGTTGTGCATGTTTGTTACCAGGTGATGTTGTGCATGTTTGTGACCAGGTGATGTTGTGCATGTTTGTGACCAGGTGATGTTGTGCGTGTTTGTGACCAGGTGATGTTGTGTGTGTTTGTGACCAGGTGATGTTGTGCATGTTTGTGACCAGGTGATGTTGTGCATGTTGTGTGACCAGGTGATGTTGTGCATGTTTGTTACCAGGTGATGTTGTGCATGTTTGTTACCAGGTGATGTTGTGCATGTTTGTGACCAGGTGATGTTGTGTGTGTTTGTGACCAGGTGATGTTGTGCATGTTTGTGACCAGGTGATGTTGTGCATGTTGTGTGACCAGGTGATGTTGTGCATGTTTGTTACCAGGTGATGTTGTGCATGTTGTGTGACCAGGTGATGTTGTGCATGTTTGTGACCAGGTGATGTTGTGCATGTTTGTTACCAGGTGATGTTGTGCATGTTTGTTACCAGGTGATGTTGTGCATGTTTGTGACCAGGTGATGTTGTGCATGTTTGTTACCAGGTGATGTTGTGCATGTTTGTTACCAGGTGATGTTGTGCATGTTTGTTACCAGGTGATGTTGTGCATGTTTGTTACCAGGTGATGTTGTGCATGTTTGTGACCAGGTGATGTTGTGCATGTTTGTGACCAGGTGATGTTGTGCATGTTTGTGACCAGGTGATGTTGTGCATGTTTGTGACCAGGTGATGTTGTGCATGTTTGTTACCAGGTGGTGTTGTGCATGTTTGTGACCAGGTGATGTTGTGCATGTTTGTGACCAGGTGTTGTTGTGCATGTTTGTGACCAGGTGATGTTGTGCATGTTTGTTACCAGGTGATGTTGTGCATGTTTGTGACCAGGTGATGTTGTGTATGTTTGTTACCAGGTGATGTTGTGCATGTTTGTGACCAGCTGATGTTGTGCATGTTTGTGACCAGGTGATGTTGTGCATGTTTGTGACCAGGTGATGTTGTGCATGTTTGTTACCAGGTGATGTTGTACATGTTTGTTACCAGGTGATGTTGTGCATGTTTGTTACCAGGTGATGTTGTGCATGTTTGTGACCAGGTGATGTTGTGCATGTTTGTTACCAGGTGATGTTGTGCATGTTTGTTACCAGGTGATGTTGTGCATGTTTGTTACCAGGTGATGTTGTGCATGTTTGTGACCAGGTGATGTTGTGCATGTTTGTGACCAGGTGATGTTGTGCATGTTTGTTACCAGGTGATGTTGTGCATGTTTGTGACCAGGTGATGTTGTGCATGTTTGTTACCAGGTGATGTTGTGCATGTTTGAGACCAGGTGATGTTGTGCATGTTTGTGACCAGGTGATGTTGTGCATGTTTGTGACCAGGTGATGTTGTGCATGTTTGTTACCAGGTGATGTTGTGCATGTTTGTTACCAGGTGATGTTGTGCATGTTTGTTACCAGGTGATGTTGTGCATGTTTGTGACCAGGTGATGTTGTGTATGTTTGTTACCAGGTGATGTTGTGCATGTTTGTGACCAGGTGATGTTGTGCATGTTTGTGACCAGGTGATGTTGTGCATGTTTGTGACCAGGTGATGTTGTGCATGTTTGTTACCAGGTGATGTTGTACATGTTTGTTACCAGGTGATGTTGTGCATGTTTGTTACCAGGTGATGTTGTGCATGTTTGTTACCAGGTGATGTTGTGCATGTTTGTGACCAGGTGATGTTGTGCATGTTTGTTACCAGGTGATGTTGTGCATGTTTGTTACCAGGTGATGTTGTGCATGTTTGTTACCAGGTGATGTTGTGCATGTTTGTGACCAGGTGATGTTGTGCATGTTTGTGACCAGGTGATGTTGTGCATGTTTGTTACCAGGTGATGTTGTGCATGTTTGTGACCAGGTGATGTTGTGCATGTTTGTGACCAGGTGATGTTGTGCATGTTTGAGACCAGGTGATGTTGTGCATGTTTGTGACCAGGTGATGTTGTGCATGTTTGTGACCAGGTGATGTTGTGCATGTTTGTGACCAGGTGATGTTGTGCATGTTTGTTACCAGGTGATGTTGTGCATGTTTGTTACCAGGTGATGTTGTGCATGTTTGTGACCAGGTGATGTTGTGCATGTTTGTGACCAGGTGATGTTGTGCATGTTTGTGACCAGGTGATGTTGTGCATGTTTGTGACCAGGTGGTGTTGTGCATGTTTGTTACCAGGTGATGTTGTGCATGTTTGTTACCAGGTGATGTTGTGCATGTTTGTGACCAGGTGATGTTGTGCATGTTTGTGACCAGGTGATGTTGTGCATGTTTGTGACCAGGTGATGTTGTGCATGTTTGTGACCAGGTGATGTTGTGCATGTTTGTTACCAGGTGATGTTGTGCATGTTTGTTACCAGGTGATGTTGTGCATGTTTGTGACCAGGTGATGTTGTGCATGTTTGTTACCAGGTGATGTTGTGCATGTTTGTTACCAGGTGCAGTAGAACTCTCAGGGCATCTCTAGCTCTCTCAGGATACTGGAGGATCTCTGCCAGGGCCTGGCCAATCAGAGACGAGGGGCTGTTCAGCTTCACATCACAGCCAATCAACATGAAGCCTGAGAGAAAACAGGAAGAGGAGTGAATCATGTCAATCAATCAATCAAATGTATTCATAAAGCCCTTTTTACATCAGCTGATGTAATGTGTGATCATGCGTGTATGTGTGTATACCATACTAACCTGTCCAGTTAGACGGGTGTGTGTACTAACCCGCCCAGTTAGAAGGGTTTATGTACTAACCCGCCCAGTTAGAAGGGTGTGTGTACTAACCCGCCCAGTTAGAAGGGTTTATGTACTAACCCGCCCAGTTAGAAGGGTGTGTGTACTAACCCGCCCAGTTAGAAGGGTTTATGTACTAACCCGCCCAGTTAGAAGGGTGTGTGTACTAACCCGCCCAGTTAGAAGGGTTTATGTACTAACCCGCCCAGTTAGAAGGGTTTATGTACTAACCCGCCCAGTTAGACGGGTGTGTACTAACCCGCCCAGTTAGAAGGGTTTATGTACTAACCCGCCCAGTTAGAAGGGTGTGTGTACTAACCCGCCCAGTTACAAGGGTTTATGTACTAACCCGCCCAGTTAGACGGGTGTGTGTACTAACCTGCCCAGTTAGAAGGGTTTACGTACTAACCCGCCCAGTTTAGACGGGTGTGTGTACTAACCCGCCCAGTTAGAAGGGTTTATGTACTAACTCGCCCAGTTAGAAGGGTTTATGTACTAACCCGCCCAGTTAGACGGGTTTATGTACGAACCCGCCCAGTTAGCAGGGTTTATGTACTAACCCGCCCAGTTAGAAGGGTGTGTGTACTAACCTGTCCAGTTAGAAGGGTGTGTGTGTGTACTAACCTGCCCAGTTAGAATGGTGTGTGTGTGTACTAACCTGCCCAGTTAGAATGGTGTGTGTGTGTACTAACCTGCCCAGTTAGACGGGTGTGTGTGTGTACTAACCTGCCCAGTTAGATGGGTGTGTGTGTGTACTAACCTGCCCAGTTAGACGGGTGTGTGTGTGTGTGTACTAACCTGCCCAGTTAGACGGGTGTGAGAAGTGTGTGCTGCTCTGTAGAGTCTTCATGGCCTCAGAGAGAGCTGCACTGGCCTTGGTCCCGTTCAGTAGTGCCGTGTAGAAGCTGTGCGTGAACACCTTGGATGCTGCCATGGGAACGGGCCACAGCGACACACACACACACTGCACCCCCGCTGTCAGGAAGGCACGGGACAGCCCCACCACACCGTCTGAGGTCACTCTGCTGACACACTCCTGGTACGACCTGAGAGAGGAGAGATAACAAGATAATAAACTTAGACATACAGTTTTAAACAAACTAAAACTGCTTGATTGAACATTTAGCATCTGTGTGTGTGTGTGTATGTGTCTTACCCCAGAACCACCAGTTTCACAGGCAGTCTCAGGTCCAGTATGTCGGCCGCAGTGAGCAGAAAGTCCTGTAGCGGTGGACTGTCACACACACTCTCTGCGTCACACACACTCTCTGTGTCACACACACTTCTTCCGTCCTCACTCCTCTCCTCCCGTAGCTCAGTACTTGCTCCCACATCCCCACTCTCGCGTAAAAGTGATCCCCCACATGGTGCACTCTCCTTGGGCTGTGTTTCTGAGCCCAGCCCTGGATCCTGGCTGGGGGAGAGAACCAGGGCCGCCAGCTTCCAGGAGACATGAGTAGCAAAGTGAACACACTCTGCCTGGCTCATGGCTGCTAGCACACGCTCCTAGAGAAGAGAAGTGAGGAGAATGTTGTCTGATTGTGCATCTCAATAAGTCACAGTGGGAGCAAAACACACACACACTTTTTTTATGTACCTTGGTGGCCTGTGTACCAGTGAGGGGCTGGCAACCCAGCAGTTCCCCCAGGCGGAGGGCCTCGTCGTGGGCAGAAGGCAGCGGCCCCCACAGCCAACGCTCCATCACCCTGGAGGGCAGGTGTGGAGCCCCCACTACTGCGGTCATAGAACCCCCACCGCTGTAGAGGAAAGGAGCTCTGTGACGAGGGTGGGACTGGGGAAGAAAGGAGGAGTGTGTTTAAATGATCAGCCAGTCATACTCATTTAATGACAAAAATGGTTAATACTGTATGCCATCAGTATATTGAATTGTGCAGGTTGTGCTGTTGTATTGTATAGTGTGTCTCTGTGTGTGTGTGTGTGTGTGGGGGGGGGGGGGGGTATTTGAGTGTCTCTGTGTGTGTTTCTCTGTGTGTGTGTGTGTGTGTGTCTGTCTGTCTGTCTGTTTGTTTGTTTGTCTGTCTGTCTGTGTGTGTGTGTGTGTGCTATACACCCACCTTGGCTGCAGCCCCCAGGCTCCCTATAGATGGGACAGCTAGAAGGTTGAACCTCTCATACAGGTACTCATTAGAAGAGCTACCTTTGAGCAGAGCGAAGGGAACCAGGTACAGCTCTCCCTCTAACACCAACACCAACTGTCTGTGTCTGCCAACTGCACCACTGCCAGGCATCAGCACCTAGAGAGAGAGAGGGGCAGAGAGAGAGAGAGAGAGGCAGAGAGAGAGCGAGAGAGGGGCAGAGAGAGAGAGAGAGAGAGAGAGAGGTGTGGTGTGAAACAGGGAAGGGACTCAGGGGGTATGCTAATTTGGTATAGAGCAGACCTAACTCACTCCATTAAATTAATCAAAACAGGAACATTCTACATTTGGCTAGAAATTCAAAAGGAAATTATCCTAACAGAGAAAAATGTCCTCTTGTGTGCTACCTATATCCCCCCACTAGAATCCCAATACTTTAATGAAGACAGCTTCTCCATCCTGGAGGGGGAAATCAATCATTTCCAGGCCCAGGGACATGTACTAGTCTGTGGCGACCTAAATGCCAGAACCGGACAAGAACCTGACACCCTCAGCACACAGGGGGACAAACACCTGCCTGGAGGTGACAGCATTCCCTCCCACATATGCCCCCCTAGGCACAACTATGACAACATAACCAACAAAAACGGGTCACAACTCCTGCAGCTCTGTCGCACGCTGGGTATGTACATAGTCAACGGTTGGCTTCGAGGGGACTCCTATGGTAGGTACACCTATAGCTCATCTCTTGGCAGTAGTACTGTAGACTACTTTATCACTGACCTCAACCCAGAGTCTCTCAGAGCGTTCACAGTCAGCCCACTGACACCCCTATCAGACCACAGCAAAATCACAGTCTACTTAAACAGAGCAATACTCAATCATGAGGCATCAAAGCCAAAGGAACTGAGTAACATTAAGAAATGCTATAGATGGAAGGAATGCAGTTTGGAAACCTACCAAAAAACAATTAGGCAACAACAAATTCAATCCCTTTTAGACAATTTCCTGGGTAAAACGTTCCACTGTAATAGTGAAGGTGTAAACTTGGCAGTAGAAAATCTTAACAGTATATTTGACCTCTCAGCTTCCCTATCAAATCTAAAAATCTCAAATAGAAAACCGAAGAAAATGAACAATAATGACAAATGGTTTGATGAAGAATGCAAAAATCTAAGAAAGAAATTGAGAAACCTGTCCAACCAAAAACATAGAGACCCGGAAAACCTGAGTCTACACCTTCACTATGGTGAATCACTAAAACAATACAGAAATACACTACGGAAAAAGAAGGAACAGCATGTCAGAAATCAGCTCAATGCAATTGAAGAATCCATAGACTCTAACCACTTCTGGGAAAATTGGAAAACACTAAACAAACAACAACACGAAGAATTATCTATCCAAAATGGAGATATATGGGTAAACCACTTCTCCAATCTTTTTGGCTCTATAACAAAGAATAAAGAGCAAAAACATATACATGATCAAATACAGATCTTAGAATCAACTATTAAAGACTACCAGAACCCACTGGATACTCCAATTACATTGAATGAGTTACAGGACAAAATAAAAACCCTCCAACCCAAAAAGGTCTGTGGTGTTGATGGTATCCTCAATGAAATGATCAAATATACAGACAACAAATTCCAATTGGCTATACTAAAACTCTATAACATCATCCTTAGCTCTAGCATCTTCCCCAATATTTGGAACCAAGGACTGATCACCCCAATCCACAAAAGTGGAGACAAATTTGACCCCAATAACTACCGTGGAATATGTGTCAACAGTAACCTTGGGAAAATCCTCTGCATTATTATTAACAGCAGACTCGTACATTTCCTCAATGAAAACAATGTACTGAGCAAATGTCAAATTGGCTTTTTACCAAATTACCGTACAACAGACCATGTATTCACCCTGCACACCCTAATTGACAACCAAACAAACCAAAACAAAGGCAAAGTCTTCTCATGCTTTGTTGATTTAAAAAAAGCCTTCGACTCAATCTGGCATGAGGGTCTGCTATACAAACTGATGGAAAGTGGTGTTGGGGGTAAAACATACGACATTATAAAATCCATGTACACAAACAACAAGTGTGCGGTTAAAATTGGCAAAAAACACACACATTTCTTCACACAGGGTCGTGGGGTTAGACAGGGATGCAGCTTAAGCCCCACCCTCTTCAACATATATATCAACGAATTGGCGCGGGCACTAGAAAAGTCTGCAGCACCCGGCCTCCCCCTGCTAGAATCCGAAGTCAAATGTCTGCTGTTTGCCGATGATCTGGTGCTTCTGTCACCAACCAAGGAGGGCCTACAGCAGCACCTAGATCTTATGCACAGATTCTGTCAGACCTGGGCCCTGACAGTAAATCTCAGTAAGACCAAAATAATGGTGTTCCAAAAAAGGTCCAGTCACCAGGACCACAAATACAAATTCCATCTAGACACTGTTGCCCTAGAGCACACAAAAAACGATACATACCTTGGCCTAAACATCAGCACAACAGGTAACTTCCACAAAGCTGTGAACGATCTGAGAGACAAGGCAAGAAGGGCATTCTATGCCATCAAAAGAAACATACATTTCAACATACCAATTAGGATTTGGCTAAAAATACTTGAATCAGTCATAGAGCCCATTGCCCTTTATGGTTGTGAGGTCTGGGGTCCGCTCACCAACCAAGACTTCACAAAATGGGACAAACACCAAATTGAGACTCTGCACGCAGAATTCTGCAAAAATATCCTCAGTGTACAACGTAGAACACCAAATAATGCATGCAGAGCAGAATTAGGCCGATACCCACTAATTATCAAAATCCAGAAAAGAGCCGTTAAATTCAATAACCACCTAAAAGGAAGCGATTCCCAAACCTTCCATAACAAAGCCATCACCTACAGAGAGATGAACCTGGAGAAGAGTCACAAACACAAACACACCCCAAAGAGCCCCAGGACAGCAGCACAATTAGACCCAAGAAAATCATGATAAAAGAGAATTACTTGACACATTTTAAAGAATTAACAAAAAAACTGAGCAAACTAGAATGCTATTTGGCCCTAAACAGAGAGTACACAGCGGCAGAATACCTGACCACTGTGACTGACCCAAAATTAAGGAAAGCTTTGACTATGTACAGACTCAGTGAGCATAGCCTTGCTATTGAGAAAGGCCGACGTAGGCAGACATGGCTCTCAAGAGAAGACAGGCTATGTGCTCACTGCCCACAAAATGAGGTGGAAACTGAGCTGCACTTCCTAACCTCCTGCCCAATGTATGACCATATTAGAGAGACATAGTTCCCTCAGATTACACAGATCCACAAAGAATTCGAAAACAAATCCAATTTTGAAAAACTCCCATATCTACTGGGTGAAATTCCACAGTGTGCCATCACAGCAGCAAGATTTGTGACCTGTTGCCACAAGAAAAAGGCAACCAGTGAAGAACACACACCATCGTAAATACAACCCATATTTATGCTTATTTATTTTATCTTGTGTCCTTTAACCATTTGTACATTGTTAAAACACTGTATATATATATATAATATGACATTTGTAATGTCTTTACTGTTTTGAAACCTCTGTATGTGTAATGTTTACTGTTAATTTTTGTTGTTTTTCACTTTATATATTCACTTTGTATGTTGTCTACCTCACTTGCTTTGGCAATGTTAACACATGTTGCCCATGCCAATAAAGCCCTTGAATTTAATTGAATTGAGAGAGAGGGAGGCAGAGAGAGAGAGAGAGGGAGGCAGGGAGAGAGAGAGAGGGGCAGAGAGAGAGAGAGATAGAGAGAGAGAGAGGGGCAGAGAGAGAGAGAGAGAGAGAGAGGCAGAGAGAGAGAGAGGGGCAGAGAGAGAGAGAGAGAGAGAGAGAGAGAGAGAGATGGAGGCAGAGAGAGAGAGGCAGCGAGAGAGAGAGAGAGAGAGAGAGAGAGAGAGGGGCAGAGAGGGAGAGAGAGAGGGGCAGAGAGGGAGAGAGAGAGGCAGCGAGAGAGAGAGAGGGAGGCAGAGAGAAAGTGAGAGGGAGGCAGAGAGAGAGAGAGAGTCAGAGAGAGAGGGGGTGAAATAATGAGTAGACAGATGTAATTCGATCTCTATCAAATGGTAAAATTAGTGTCATTAGGTTAAACACACCCACACTCTCTTACCTCCTCCATAGGTGCAATGAGCAGGTGGTGAAGGGCTCGTAGGGGGGGTTTGGTGAGGGGGGCGGGTCTACAGAGTAGAGAGGAGGAGGTCTCTCTCACTGGAGACACTGTAGAACTGACCAGACTGGACAAACTCTGACCACTTCTGAAGAAATACAGAAATGATGCTTGTGGTTTAACAACTGGTGCTGTCTACACCAGTAGATATTGCATAGGAACATACAGAATGACACTCTCCATATAAAATATCAGACTTTATTTTAATTAAAATTTCAGTCAACATTAACTCTCTGCAGAACACACACCTGCTGAAGACGTTGTTTCTGGACACCTGACTGTGTAGGCAGTCAGTGGGGTCGCTGGCTGAGGTCAGTCGTTCCTCAAACTGTTGTTCTAACAGATCACCTGCTTCATTCTCCGTCTCACTGCTGGTACACACACACACACACACACACACACACACACACACACACACACACACACACACACAGTAAGGTGCTGCTGGCTGGGGCAACAGTACTGCTGGAGACTCATATCTCCCTTACTAGCTTTAAGTACCAGCTATCAGAGCAGCTCACAGATCACTGCACCTGTACATAGCCCATCTGAAAAATAGTCCATCCAACTACCTCATCCCCATAATGTATTTATTTATTTATCTTGCTCCTTTGCACCCCAGTATCTCTACTTGCACATTCATCTTCTGCACATCTACAGTCGTGGTCAAAAGTTTTGAGAATGACACAAATATTAATTTTCACAAAGTCTGCTGCTTCAGTGTCTTTAGATATTTTTGTCAGATGTTACTATGGAATACTGAAGTATAATTACAAGCATTTCAAGAGTCAAAGGCTTTTATTTACAATTACATGAAGTTGATGCAAAGAGTCAATAATTGCAGTGTTGACCCTTCTTTTTCAAGTCCTCTGCAATCCGCCCTGTCATGCTGTCAATTAACTTCTGGCCCACATCCTGACTGATGGCAGCCCATTCTTGCATAATCAATGCTTGGAGTTTGTCAGAATTTGTGGGTTTTTGTTTGTCCACCCGCCTCTTGAGGATTGACCACAAATTCTCAATGGGATTAAGGTCTGGGGAGTTTCCTGGCCATGGACCCAAAATATCAATGTTTTGTTCCCCGAGCCACTTAGTTGTCACTTTTTCCTTATGACAAGGTGCTCCATCATGCTGGAAAAGGCATTGTTCATCACCAAACTGTTCCTGGATGGTTGGGAGAAGTTGCTCTTGGAGGATGTGTTGGTACCATTCTTTATTCATGGCTGTGTTCTTAGGAAAATTGTGAGTGAGCCCACTCCCTTGGCTGAGAAGCAACCCACACACATGAATGGTCTCAGGATGCTTTACTGTTGGCATGACACAGGACTGATGGTAGCGCTCACCTTGTCTTCTCCGGACAAGCTTTTTTCCGGATGCCCCAAACAATCGGAAAGGGGATTCATCAGAGTAAATGACTTTACCCCAGTTCTCAGCAGTCCAGTCCCTGTACCTTTTGCAGAATATCAGTCTGTCCCTGATGTTTTTCCTGGAGACACATGCCAACATGCGTTTTTCTGGATTTTTTTGTTGTTATTCTGTCTGTCACTGTTCAAATAAACCTACCATTAAAATTATAGACTGATCATTTCTTTGTCAGTGGGCAAACGTACAAAATCAGCAGGGGATCAAATACTTTTTTCCCTCACTGTACCTGGTTAAATAAACGTGAAATAAATAAACAAACTGCAGTGGTTGTCAGTGAGGACAGGAGAACAATGTGTGAGAGATAACATTTGCTGACACAACACATTGCACAGTAGTAGCCTGCAGCGCTGTATTAAACTCTACTGCTCTCCGAGGTGTGATAGTCTCTCTCTCTACTTTATTAAAAGCACTTCACTGATGGATTACCCGTGTGCATTGTGTGTGTGCATTGTGTGTGTGCATGTATGTGCGTGTGTGTGTGTGAGTGAGTGTACAGTGAGTGTGTGTGTGAGAAAGCGAGAGGCTGCGAGTCCCATTATCACTTGGAAGGGTGAAATATGTCACCTCTGAATATCCCATCCATTCTACAGAGATAGAGAGGGAGCGAGGGAGGGACAGGGTCCAGAGCCAAGTGATAAAGAGAGCCTACAGTCTCTCAGTGAAGCACTAAACAATATTTTAATAAAGCAGAAACCATAGCAAGTGCAAGACACACATACACACAAACACA
This sequence comes from Oncorhynchus mykiss, assembly GCF_057628025.1. Classification (NCBI taxonomy): domain Eukaryota; kingdom Metazoa; phylum Chordata; class Actinopteri; order Salmoniformes; family Salmonidae; genus Oncorhynchus; species Oncorhynchus mykiss. Next base: position 18,216,503 of record NC_143033.1, on the reverse strand, counting down.
CACACCTGCTGTAGTAGGTGTCAACTCCCAGAGCCTCTCTAGCTGCAGTGATGTGCTGCTCCAGAGTCTGACAGCCACTAACTCCTCCCCCCTGGATCTCTGAAGCCTGCAGCTCGGCTCCTCCCTCACCCAGGTACACCTCATGGAACTTCACTATACCTGCACACAACACAACACAGAGTTAGGGATTAGAGGTGTGTGTGTACACGTGTAGATCTGTGTGTACCTACCTGTGCCTGGTGCCAGTAGCCAGCTGTAGAGGTACCCTGCAGCCAGAGAGAAGTACAGCACCAGTGACTTCTGACTGTTGACCGTATCCAGGATGTGTTCTATGGTTACCGGCGAGTAAGGGTCAGGGGTTGGGGTATAAGGGTCAGAGGTCAGGGGTTGGTGACCTTGCTGTCGCTCCACCAGGAGGTCAGCGAAGGCCCGGGTCCGACCCCGCTCGGCCACTGCTAGGGCCTCGTCATAATGACCTGGGGAGGAGAGGAGAAACGGATGAACAGAGGGATGAGAAGAGAAAGTGAACAAGGAGAGAAAGAGTGAAAGAAAGAGAGATACATAGAGAAAGGGAAGGAGATGGATAACAAGAGAGATAGAACAGGAAGAAAAGTGTTACCCAGGCTGACGAGGACCCTCTGGAGAGCCTGGTATGATGACGTCTGCAAGTCGAACAGAGACAGTCTGTAGTCTGAGCTGAGCTGGGCCTCGTGACGAATCGACTCAAACAACGCAGACGCTCGGTACAGCTGGAGAGAGAGAAAGAGAATACACAGCTACATCACACACGCATTCATGCCTGAATACATACCCATGCCGCACCCCTATCACGATATACACGCAATTAGTTATTATTTCCAATACAGGTAATCTCAAATAGAATCTCTCTAGAATCAGAGACTGCAGTTCCATAGTCCACCAGCATGTGTCAGCAGGACTGAAGAGAAGCTCAATTCTGAAACTATGTTGATACCTGGTGCTGGGCCTCTTCCAGGTTGCTGCTGGCCCACAGTGACAGGCCCAGACGGTGACGGATCTTAGCCTCCTCCTCTCTCCTCCCACACTGCTCCGCTAGACGCAGACCTGAGAGAGAGACAGGAGAGTGAGAGAAAGAGAGGGAGTCTCAAAACATCATTAAATCACCCTCTCCTCCTTCTTTCTCCAAAAACCATGTCTTCATTCATTCACTCTCTCTCTCTCTCTCTCATTGTCTCTCTCTCCTCTCACCTTCTTGCAGGTACATGACAGCCTGTGTGTAGTTCTGTAGCGCATGGTGTGTCCTCCCCAGGCTGCCATATGCCAGTGTCTTGGCTGTGAGGTCATTATTCTGCGCCGCCACACTCAGGTGCTGCTCCTGATGACATCACAAGAGACAGAAAGGTCAAGTCCCAAACCGTCTACCTGACAGAACACGACTATAGTGTGATAGTATGTGTGATAGTGTGTTAGTGAGATAGTGTGTGTGATAGTGGGATAGTGTGTGTGAAAGTGTGTGTGATAGTGGGATAGTGTGTGTGAAAGTGTGTGTGATAGTGGGATAGTGGGATAGTGGGATAGTGTGTGTGAAAGTGTGTGTGATAGTGGGATAGTGTGTGTGATAGTGGGATAGTGGGATAGTGTGTGTGAAAGTGTGTGTGATAGTGGGATAGTGTGTGTGAAAGTGTGTGTGATAGTGGGATAGTGTGTGAGACAGTGTGTGTGATAGTGTGATAGTGTATGTGATAGTGTGTGTTTACCTGACAGTCCACAGCCTTTTCGTAGTTTCCCAGCGCCTCATAGGTCAGTCCCATGTTCCCATAGGCCATTCCCTGACTCCTCCCACTTCCAGTCTCCTCCGCAATATCTAATGCGCTCTGGTGCCACTAGAGAGAGAGAGATTGATGGACACAGACAGGCAGACAGTAGAACACTGCATGGGGAATATAATAGAGATCAATGGACATAGACAGGCAGACAGTAGAACACTGCATGGGGAATATAATAGAGACTGGTGAACACAGACAGGCAGACAGTAGAACACTGCATGGGGAATATAATAGAGATTGATGACATAGACAGGCAGACAGTAGAACACTGCATGGGGAATATAATAGAGATTGATGACATAGACAGGCAGACAGTAGAACACTGCATGGGGAATATAATAGAGATTGATGACATAGACAGGCAGACAGTAGAACACTGCATGGGGAATATAATAGAGATTGATGACATAGACAGGCAGACAGTAGAACACTGCATGGGGAATATAATAGAGATTGATGGACACAGACAGGCAGACAGTAGAACACTGCATGGGGAATATAATAGAGATTGATGACATAGACAGGCAGACAGTAGAACACTGCATGGGGAATATAATAGAGATTGATGACATAGACAGGCAGACAGTAGAACCCTGCATGGGGAATATAATAGAGATTGATGACATAGACAGGCAGACAGTAGAACACTGCATGGGGAATATAATAGAGATTGATGGACACAGACAGGCAGACAGTAGAACACTGCATGGGGAATATAATAGAGATTGATGACATAGACAGGCAGACAGTAGAACCCTGCATGGGGAATATAATAGAGATTGATGACATAGACAGGCAGACAGTAGAACACTGCATGGGGAATATAATAGAGATTGATGGACACAGACAGGCAGACAGTAGAACACTGCATGGGGAATATAATAGAGATTGATGGACACAGACAGGCAGACAGTAGAACACTGCATGGGGAATATAACAGCACCAACCTGCAGAGCTGCCTCGTTCTCTCCCATCAGCTGGTACACTGCACCCAGCGCCGCGCTCGCTTCGCCCTCTAGTGCCCGGTCCTGGGAGGAACAGATTTAGAATAAATAGTGATAGCATATAGATTAATAAAATACAGGTAACTGCCAAAGGTTAGTCACCCCTCCTTCCCTGCTTGTCATTCATTCATTGGAGGTAGAAGTCTTACCCCTGAGGTGCAGGCGATGTTGAGCTGATGCTCCAGGCAGGACAGGGCTTGCTCATAATTTCCCAGCTGGCTGTGTAGGTCTCCCAGCTCCCCATAGGCCTGGGCCTTCCCCCCTCCTCCACCTCCTCCTCCCTCTCCGCCTCCTGATCCGCCCAGCTCATGGGCCACCACCAGTCTCTTCTCAAAACACACCAAAGCCTGCTGGAGACTACCTAGAGATCTGAGAGGAGTTGTTTTTGTTTACCCCCATTTGCCTTTTCACAGTTGCTAATGTAGACCTGCTGCTTGCTGCATATGAGTCACTATTGCATTCAGAACGAGCCCTACCAATTATTTACATAAATGCATTTGATGAGTCACAACATAAAACACTCAGCTCTGAAAATCCAAACATCAAAAGGCATCTAGTTTCCCAGAGAGATATATGAGCAACTTAAGAAGGCAAACAAGAAAACAAATTGGGCAATAACCACAGGACATGTTAATTTAGCTAGTATGAGATATAATACGTGATATCCTTGGGGGAGGAAATGTAAAAGAGGCCGTGTCTGCATTCTAACACTGAGCTGTGACTTTATCTGTCTAACTACTGTACATGACTTGTCCTATCATCACTCTGTCATTCCCTCACCAGGGACCAGCAGAGAAGCAGAGAGAGGAGGGTGAGCAAGAGATATAAAGACAGAGGAGGGTGAGAGAGAGATATATATAAAGACAGAGGAGGGTGAGAGAGAGAGATATAAAGACAGATGAGGGTGAGAGAGAGAGATATAAAGACAGAGGAGGGTGAGAGAGAGAGATATATAAAGACAGAGGAGGGTGAGAGAGAGAGATATAAAGACAGAGGAGGGTGAGAGAGATATAAAGACAGAGGAGGGTGAGAGAGAGAGATATAAAGACAGAGGAGGGTGAGAGAGAGAGATATAAAGACAGAGAAGGGTGAGAGAGAGAGAGATATAAAGACAGAGGAGGGTGAGAGAGAGAGAGATATAAAGACAGAGGAGGGTGAGAGAGAGAGATATAAAGACAGAGGAGGGTGAGAGAGAGAGAGATATAAAGACAGAGGAGGGTGAGAGAGAGAGAGATATAAAGACAGAGGAGGGTGAGAGAGAGAGAGATATAAAGACAGAGGAGGGTGAGAGAGAGATATATAAAGAAAGAGGAGGGTGAGAGAGAGAGAGATATAAAGACAGAGGAGGGTGAGAGAGAGAGAGATATAAAGACAGAGGAGGGTGAGAGAGAGAGAGATATAAAGACAGAGGAGGATGAGAGAGAGAGATATATAAAGACAGAGGAGGGTGAGAGAGAGAGATATAAAGACAGAGGAGGGTGAGAGAGAGAGATATATAAAGACAGAGGAGGGTGAGAGAGAGAGAGATATAAAGACAGAGGAGGGTGAGAGAGAGAGATATAAAGACAGAGGAGGGTGAGAGAGAGAGATATATAAAGACAGAGGAGGGTGAGAGAGAGAGAGATATAAAGACAGAGGAGGGTGAGAGAGAGAGATATATAAAGACAGAGGAGGGTGAGAGAGAGAGATATAAAGACAGAGGAGGGTGAGAGAGAGAGATATAAAGACAGAGGAGGGTGAGAGAGAGAGATATATAAAGACAGAGGAGGGTGAGAGAGAGAGATATAAAGACAGAGGAGGGTGAGAGAGATATAAAGACAGAGGAGGGTAAGAGAGAGAGATATATAAAGACAGAGGAGGGTGAGAGAGAGAGATATAAAGACAGAGAAGGGTGAGAGAGAGAGAGATATAAAGACAGAGGAGGGTGAGAGAGAGAGAGATATAAAGACAGAGGAGGGTGAGAGAGAGAGATATAAAGACAGAGGAGGGTGAGAGAGAAAGAGATATAAAGACAGAGGAGGGTGAGAGAGAGAGAGAGATAAAGACAGAGGAGGGTGAGAGAGAGAGAGATATAAAGACAGAGGAGGGTGAGAGAGAGATATATAAAGACAGAGGAGGGTGAGAGAGAGAGAGATATAAAGACAGAGGAGGGTAAGAGAGAGAGATATATAAAGACAGAGGAGGGTAAGAGAGAGAGATATATAAAGACAGAGGAGGGTGAGAGAGAGAGATATAAAGACAGAGGAGGGTGAGAGAGAGATATAAAGACAGAGGAGGGTGAGAGAGAGAGATATATAAAGACAGAGGAGAATGAGAGAGAGATATATAAAGACAGAGGAGGGTGAGAGAGAGAGAGATATAAAGACAGAGGAGGGTGAGAGAGAGAGAGATATAAAGACAGAGGAGGGTGAGAGAGAGAGAGATATAAAGACAGAGGAGGATGAGAGAGAGAGATATATAAAGACAGAGGAGGGTGAGAGAGAGAGATATAAAGACAGAGGAGGGTGAGAGAGAGAGATATAAAGACAGAGGAGGGTGAGAGAGAGAGAGATATAAAGACAGAGGAGGGTGAGAGAGAGAGAGATATAAAGACAGAGGAGGGTGAGAGAGAGAGATATAAAGACAGAGGAGGGTGAGAGAGAGAGATATAAAGACAGAGGAGGGTGAGAGAGAGAGAGATATAAAGACAGAGGAGGATGAGAGAGAGAGAGATATAAAGACAGAGGAGGGTGAGAGAGAGATATAAAGACAGAGGAGGGTGAGAGAGAGATATAAAGACAGAGGAGGGTGAGAGAGAGAGATATAAAGACAGAGGAGGGTGAGAGAGAGAGATATAAAGACAGATGAGGGTGAGAGAGGGAGAGATATAAAGACAGAGGAGGGTGAGAGAGAGAGATATATAAAGACAGAGGAGGGTGAGAGAGAGATATAAAGACAAAGGAGGGTGAGAGAGAGAGATATAAAGACAGAGGAGGGTGAGAGAGAGAGATATAAAGACAGAGGAGGGTGAGAGAGAGATATATAAATACAGAGGAGGGTGAGAGAGAGATATATAAAGACAGAGGAGGGTGAGAGAGAGAGAGATATAAAGACAGAGGAGGGTGAGAGAGAGAGAGATATAAAGACAGAGGAGGGTGAGAGAGAGATATATAAAGACAAAGGAGGGAGATAGAGAGATATAAAGACAGATGAGGGTGAGAGAGGGAGAGATATAAAGACAGAGGAGGGTGAGAGAGAGATATAAAGACAGAGGAGGGTGAGAGAGAGATATAAAGACAGAGGAGGGTGAGAGAGAGATATAAAGACAGAGGAGGGTGAGAGAGAAATATAAAGACAAAGGAGGGTGAGAGAGAGAGATATAAAGACAGAGGAGGGTGAGAGAGAGAGATATAAAGACAGAGGAGGGTGAGAGAGAGAGAGATATAAAGACAGAGGAGGGTGAGAGAGAGAGAGATATAAAGACAGAGGAGGGTGAGAGAGAGAGATATATAAAGACAGAGGAGGGTGAGAGAGAGAGAGATATAAAGACAGAGGAGGGTGAGAGAGAGAGAGATATAAAGACAGAGGAGGGTGAGAGAGAGAGAGATATAAAAACAGAGGAGGGTGAGAGAGAGAGAGATATAAAGACAGAGGAGGGTGAGAGAGAGAGATATAAAGACAGAGGAGGGTGAGAGAGAGAGATATAAAGACAGAGGAGGGTGAGAGAGAGAGAGATATAAAGACAGAGGAGGGTGAGAGAGAGAGATATAAAGACAGAGGAGGGTGAGAGAGAGAGAGATATAAAGACAGAGGAGGGTGAGAGAGAGAGATATAAAGACAGAGGAGGGTGAGAGAGAGAGATATAAAGACAGAGGAGGGTGAGAGAGAGAGAGATATAAAGACAGAGGAGGGTGAGAGAGAGAGATATAAAGACAGAGGAGGGTGAGAGAGAGAGAGATATAAAGACAGAGGAGGGTGAGAGAGAGATATAAAGACAGAGGAGGGTGAGAGAGAGATATAAAGACAGAGGAGGGTGAGAGAGAGAGAGATATAAAGACAGAGGAGGGTGAGAGAGAGAGATATAAAGACAGAGGAGGGTGAGCGAGAAAGAAAGAGGAAAATATTGAGAGAGGGGGAGGGGGGGTAAAAGAGAGACAGATCTAACGAGACATACAGAGAGATAAAGAGACAGACAGAGAGATAAAGAGACAGACAGAGAGAGTGTCTCAGCCCTTACCTGTGTGCGTTGCCCAGTCCCCTGTAGGCTCTCTCCTGGTCCTGAACATGGTTGAGACTCTGAGCCACGGTTAGAAACATCTCACTGTACTTTATAGCTTCCTCAAAGTCTCCCAGAGAGTCATAACAGTCTGCTAGGTTCCCGTAGGCCCTGCCTCTATCCAGCACACACTCAGCCCCACTCAGCTGCTCCAGCATGGCCAACTGCTGCTCAAAATACCCAATGGCCTCCTCCAGGACGCCCATGTTCATCTTGGCAATGCCCATGTTGCCCTGGACCTGTGCCTCCACGCGGGCGTCTCTGAGGCCCTGTGCCAGGGTGAGCTGGGCCTGGTAGCACTGGAAGGCTGTGGCGTAGTCCGTCAGGGCCATGTGGACGGCTGCCAGGCGGCCCAGAGCACCACACTGCCCCTGTTGGTCGTCTAGAGCGGTGCGGGCAGACAGCTCCTGCTGGTGGAAGGACAGGGCCAGGTCGTACTGACGGAGGAGTCTGGGGGAGGGAAGAAGGGAGAAAACCACTATTACTTCTCAGTCAATATTATCTGAAAACATACGGGAAGTTTGTAAATAAAATACAGATTTAAATCCTAACTGGATTAGGAGTCTACCTGTGGGCGGAGCCTAGCGCTGAGTATGCGTCAGCCTCCATTTTGTGGCCTTTGACCTCCTGAGCCAGGGTGAGCTGCTGCTGGTAGAACCTCACCGCCCCGGCCACGTCAACCCGACACACACACACATCCCCCAGGTTCCCCAGGGCACGGAACACAGCCTGGACACACACGCACATACACATTGTTTTAATGTAGAATCTCACCACCCCTGCCAAGTCCCCTCCAACACACATGCTGACCCCCTAACGACCCATTCCACCAATACCAGTTGTGCTAGTTACTATCTGCACCTGTGTGTTGTTGAGAGCCTGAGCCAGGGACAGCAGGTATCTCTGACAGTCCTCAGCCCTGTTGTATTCCCCCAGGGCTTTGTAGGCCAGACCCAGGTTACAGTAGGCTTTAGCCTGGGACAACTTATCCCCCAGGTCTTTAGCCAGGGCCAGGTCCTGTTCATAATACCTGTTAGGAGAAAGAAGAAAAGGTGTGTTTCCTTCCTCATTTCCTTTTCAACGTTGACAACTTTCTGTATTTAGTTGGAGAGGTCAGGACAATCTTTAAGAGCTATTATTATACATACAGATGGATGGAGTGTGTCTGCTACCTGACGGCCTCTCTGTACTGTCCCAGGCAGTAGTGTGTGTAGGCCAGGTTGTGGCAGACCTTGCCCTCTTCCTCCAGGTCCTGTAGCTGGGGTGACAGGGTCAGGTACTGCTGGTAGTAGGGAACCGCCTGGACATACTCCCCTCTACAGCAGTGGAAGTTACCCAGGTTACCTACACACACACACACACACTTTACCTTTAGGAATCAATAAAGTATATTTCAATTCTTCATTTGTTGGTTTGACCCCCTGTCTGTGTTACCTAGTGCACTGGTCGTGCTCTGTCTGTGTTACCTAGTGCCCTGGTCGAGCTCTGTCTGTCTGTTACCTAGTGCCCTGGTCGTGACCTGTCTGTCTGTTACCTAGTGCCCTGGTCGAGACCTGTCTGTCTGTTACCTAGTGCCCTGGTCGTGCTCTGTCTGTCTGTTACCTAGTGCCCTGGTCGTGCTCTGTCTGTCTGTTACCTAGTGTCCTGGTCGTGACCTGTCTGTCTGTTACCTAGTGCCCTGGTCATGCTCTGTCTGTCTGTCTGTTACCTAGTGCCCTGGTCGTGCTCTGTCTGTCTGTTACCTAGTGCCCTGGTCGTGCTCTGTCTGTCTGTTACCTAGTGCCCTGGTTGTGCTCTGTCTGTCTGTTACCTAGTGCCCTGGTCGTGACCTGTCTGTCTGTTACCTAGTGCCCTGGTCATGCTCTGTCTGTCTGTCTGTTACCTAGTGCCCTGGTCGTGCTCTGTCTGTCTGTTACCTAGTGCCCTGGTCGTGCTCTGTCTGTCTGTTACCTAGTGCCCTGGTCGTGCTCTGTCTGTCTGTTACCTAGTGCCCTGGTCTTGCTCTGTCTGTCTGTGTTACCTAGTGCCCTGGTCATGCTCTGTCTGTCTCTTACCTAGTGCCCTGGTCGTGCTCTGTCTGTCTGTTACCTAGTGCCCTGGTCATGCTCTGTCTGTCTGTGTTACCTAGTGCCCTGGTCGTGCTCTGTCTGTCTGTTACCTAGTGCCCTGGTCGTGCTCTGTCTGTCTGTTACCTAGTGCCCTGGTCGTGCTCTGGCTGTCTGTTACCTACTGCCCTGTTCGTGCTCTGTCTGTCTGTTACCTAGTGCCCTGGTCATGCTCTGTCTGTCTGTTACCTAGTGCCCTGGTCGTGCTCTGTCTGTCTGTTACCTAGTGCCCTGGTCGTGCTCTGTCTGTCTGTTACCTAGTGCCCTGGTCGTGCTCTGGCTGTCTGTTACCTAGTGCCCTGGTCGTGCTCTGTCTGTCTGTTACCTAGTGCCCTGGTCGTGCTTTGTCTGTCTGTCTGTTACCTAGTGCCCTGGTCGTGACCTGTCTGTCTGTTACCTAGTGCCCTGGTCGTGACCTGTCTGTCTGTTACCTAGTGCCCTGGCCGTGCTCTGTGTGTCTCGTAGTTCGCGTGCGATGGTCAGGTGGTGCAGGTAGTGCTGGAGAGCCCGGTCGTGAGCGCCCAGAGCCTGATAGGCTACAGCCAGGTTACCATGGGTAGAGGCCTGGGAGGGCCGGTCATTCACCTGGGAGAGGAAAGAAAGGTCAATACCAGGTGTGTGTCTGCCTTCGGTGATATCTGACACCTATGATAGCGTACAGTCTGGTCGTACATCCCCAGAGCTCTCTGTGTGTGTGTTCGTTCATGTGTATGTGTGTTCACGTGTATATCCTCACCTCTAGTGATATGTGCAGCTCCTGCCGGTGGTAGCGCACAGCCTGGTCGTACATCCCCAGAGCGTTGAAGGCATTGCCCATGTTCCCATAGGCCCTGCCCTGAGCAGCATAGTCCCCCAGCTCCTGGACCAAACACAGGTGGGCATTGTGGAGCTTCAACGCTGCATCGTACTCCCCCTTCATCTGATGGATTATACCTGAGAGAGAGAGGCACAGTGGGGCGAAAGTGAGTGACGGCTAAGCAGAGATTAGAGACCAGACATGAGGATGACCAATTAGGATCACAGCCAACCGTCTGACACAGACGCTGAGCACGTTCAGGAGGACAGAACGTCTAACAGTGAATCATGTTGGTTCATTTCTATCTGCAACGTTCAAAGCGTTTCACATCCCTGAATACACCCATGTCCGAGTGTGTGTGTGTGTGGAGGGGGTATCAGAGCTAGAGTATCTGCATCAAACAGGACAAGGGAGGGAGGATTGAAAGAGGGAGCAAAGGTGGAGGAGAGACATATGGAAGAGAGAGAGAGAGGTAGGGGGTGTCGAGACAGCAGATGGATCATTAATACAGGGCCCTGATGTCTCTCCGTCTGATCCAGTATGTGTGTGTGTGTGTGTGTGTTTGGAGGCTAGAGGGTCAGTTGAAAATGGAATGGAGCATGAGATGGGCTAAGCTAGCTTGGCATTCTGAGTGGAGAAACTTTATTTCATCCTGAACACAGCCCTGATGTAACAAGAGGCAAAGTGCTTAGCAGGTTGTATAAGGAAGGGTACCATAACATTTTCAATGCCTTTCTAATGTACAAAAACATGTCTGTCAATAATATATCAATGGTTGGTTACTTATCCCAAAATCTTTATTCAAAAGAATTTCCTGCCAGGAACATTTGACATTGAAAGCTTGAATGATCTATCAATGTTGGACTAATCAATGGCACTGCAGCCATTCTCTTTTAACAGAGTAGATTCTGATCTGCAGCTCAACAGACTTGTGAAAGAAATTAAAAGGTTCAAAATTAGCAAAATACAATTACAGAATTTGCAAACACTCAAAATCCTCTTCTATCCTTGTCTCGGTTTGCTGGGCCTGCACCCCGATGCGATACACCATTTTCTCCCCGGTGTATTTGGTCTTGTCGAAGACAGACATTTTATCCTGTAGGGCCTTCAGTGGAGTCCTGTGCTCCTCCCTCCATTGGGTAGCAGCCTTCTCCAAAGAAACTGTGGCCTGCATGCTCAGGCACACACTCCACACATGCAAACTCAAGGCAGTAGAGGCTAAGTGTGTAGGCCCTTGGAGTGTGTTTAGGGTGTTGGAGCCTGTCTCGCAGGTGTCCTCCAGGCAGATTCTGCAGAAGCTGTGGCTGCAGTGGAGGTTGACTGTAAGGTAGTCTGTAAAGTTCTCACAGCAGATGGGACATGACAGGTCATCATCCTCCAGGGGGAGGAGACAGGCTGTCATCCTCTCAGGACAACTGGAGAGAAAATGTGATGGAACTGAGAAAGAGCCAGTGTTGTGTGCTGTACAAGTGTGTTAAAAAGGGAGAGATCGTCTATAAGAGGATACATATTAAAACGTACCTGACTCACACATGAAATAGCTTACACACAACGCTCCCCTAATTATGCCCTACAACCCTAATCACAGAGTTAAGTTTGCTAAGTAGACCCCTGTAACACACTGACAAGTAATGTAAGTTTATGATCATTGGACTATTTCATGTTTTAGAATGTTTTCAATGAGCTAGCTAGGTGCTAAGGACAACAACAAGTTAAATAGCTAATGACCTCAACTCAGCTCAAGAGTGAGCAGTCTGGGACAGTGCACGCCAAAAACACATTGGGCATTTTATTAATGAGCTGTCTAGCTAACGACAAACGAATAAACCTGAGAGAAGCACAACAACAATTTGTAAAACAACGTGCCTTGTGTGGTATTTTGGATGCGGTAGCGCCCATAACACAGATGAAGCTGCAGGTGATGATGTCAACTTCTTCACTGAGTGACATGAGCCTGGACGTGTGGGTGTTCAGGGCAGGGGACTGAACTGGGACATGTTCAGTACACAAACGTTACGTTGCAGATAGAAATGTCATGAATATCTTTTCAAATAGCTGTGGATGGTTTTAAATCATAAGCACAGTACATAGCCTAGGCTTTCACCTCGATCAGACTGACAGCATCATTTTCTTTTGGTGCACCAGAAATCCATTTATTTCCAATGGAACGCTGTGTTTGCCTTGCAGCATTGTGTTGCAGAGGCAGTTGCAGTGTGTTCTGTGATGCATACGTTGGAACATACGCATCAAATTGTATGTGTAGACATGACAGATACAGGAGAAAAAGGTGAATGTTGAACTTTGTTTGCACACCTATCTAGTATACATTTTGGGTTACATAATAAAAAAGTTTGACTGTAGAATTTATTACGCTGTATTGATGCAAACACACTGTCGGTCTGATTGAGGCATTAAGCCTTGTGCACACCAACTGTGTCAAACTGTATGCGTTCCAGCGGCAATCAGCACCGCTTGGAAATCAAACTGTTGAAAAGATTGTAATCTGTTTGTAGTTAGGCTACCAAAATCATTTCCCAATATTGAGTGACCAGCAGAGAGCATCTGCCATGCCGTTAAATGCACATATTCCCAGAATCCCATCCTTCTCTTACTTTATTATTGGGTGAGTCTACTATTGGGTGAGTCTACTATAGGGTGAGTCAAGTTTTGAAGGACTATAATTTCCTCCACCAGGATAGATGGACTTCATATTGTACAATCTGTCTCCCCTCTTTCTGTAGGCCTAGATTGTACCATTTTTATTGATCTCAGTTCATTTCAGTCATTTTTATGGTACACAGTATTTTTTTCTAATGTAGAATTGCATGAAATGCATTTTTAAAAGGGCAACGTTTACCCCTGGCGCAGATCTCAGATCTCAGCGCTTTGTCCAGAATGGTATTTTTTACAAACAAACAGTCATGTGCTAAAATTAAAGGAGACTACATTTACTACTGTTAGGCCTACCAAATCTATTCCTATACCTAGACTACTCATCACATTAGGAACTGTATCTTACTGTTAGGCCTACCAAATCTATTCCTAGACCTAGACTACTCATCACATTAGGAACTGTATCTTACTGTTAGGCCTCCCGAATCTATTCCTAGACCTACACTACTCATCACATTAGGAACTGTATCTTACTGTTAGGCCTACCAAATCTATTCCTAGACCTAGACTACTCATCACATTAGGAACTGTATCTTACTGTTAGGCCTCCCGAATCTATTCCTAGACTACTCATCACATTAGGAACTGTATCTTACTGTTAGGCCTCCCGAATCTATTCCTAGACTACTCATCACATTAGGAACTGTATCTTACTGTTAGGCCTCCCGAATCTATTCCTAGACCTAGACTACTCATCACATTAGGAACTGTATCTTACTGTTAGGCCTACCAAATCTATTCCTAGACCTAGACTACTCATCACATTAGGAACTGTATCTTACTGTTAGGCCTACCGAATCTATTCCTATACCTAGCCTACTCATCATATTAGGAACTGTATCTTACTGTTAGGCCTACCAAATCTATTCCTAGACTACTCATCACATTAGGAACAGTATCTTACTGTTAGGCCTACCAAATCTATTCCTAGACCTAGACTACTCATCACATTAGGAACTGTATCTTACTGTTAGGCCTACCAAATCTATTCCTAGACTACTCATCACATTAGGAACTGTATCTTACTGTTAGGCCTACCAAATCTATTCCTAGACTACTCATCACATTAGGAACTGTATCTTACTGTTAGGCCTACCAAATCTATTCCTAGACCTAGACTACTCATCACATTAGGAACTGTATCTTACTGTTAGGCCTACCGAATCTATTCCTATACCTAGCCTACTCATCACATTAGGAACTGTATCTTACTGTTAGGCCTACCAAATCTATTCCTAGACTACTCATCACATTAGGAACAGTATCTTACTGTTAGGCCTACCAAATCTATTCCTAGACCTAGACTACTCATCACATTAGGAACTGTATCTTACTGTTAGGCCTACCAAATCTATTCCTAGACTACTCATCACATTAGGAACTGTATCTTACTGTTAGGCCTACCAAATCTATTCCTAGACTACTCATCACATTAGGAACTGTATCTTACTGTTAGGCCTACCAAATCTATTCCTAGACCTAGACTACTCATCACATTAGGAACTGTATCTTACTGTTAGGCCTACCAAATCTATTCCTAGACCTAGACTACTCATCACATTAGGAACTGTATCTTACTGTTAGGCCTCCCGAATCTATTCCTAGACCTAGACTACTCATCACATTAGGAACTGTATCTTACTGTTAGGCCTACCAAATCTATTCCTAGACCTAGACTACTCATCACATTAGGAACTGTATCTTACTGTTAGGCCTACCGAATCTATTCCTAGACCTAGACTACTCATCACATTAGGAACTGTATCTTACTGTTAGGCCTACCAAATATATTCCTAGACTACTCATCACATTAGGAACTGTATCTTACTGTTAGGCCTACCGAATCTATTCCTAGACCTAGACTACTCATCACATTAGGAACCGTATCTTACTATTAGGCCTACCAAATCTATTCCTAGACCTAGACTACTCATCACATTAGGAACTGTATCTTACTGTTAGGCCTACCAAATCTATTCCTAGACCTAGACTACTCATCACATTAGGAACTGTATCTTACTGTTAGGCCTCCCAAATCTATTCCTAGACCTAGACTACTCATCACATTAGGAACTGTATCTTACTGTTAGGCCTACAAAATCTATTCCTAGACCTAGCCTACTCATCACATTAGGAACTGTATCTTACTGTTAGGCCTACCAAATCTATTCCTAGACCTAGACTACTCATCACATTAGGAACTGTATCTTACTGTTAGGCCTACCAAATCTATTCCTAGACCTAGACTACTCATCACATTAGGAACTGTATCTTACTGTTAGGCCTACCAAATCTATTCCTAGACCTAGACTACTCATCACATTAGGAACTGTATCTTACTGTTAGGCCTACAAAATCTATTCCTAGACCTAGACTACTCATCACATTAGGAACTGTATCTTACTGTTAGGCCTACCAAATCTATTCCTAGACCTAGACTACTCATCACACTAGGAACTGTATCTTACTGTTAGGCCTACCAAATCTATTCCTAGACCTAGACTACTCAGGACCTGTCTTACTGTTAGTCTGCAAATGCAATGATAGATGCATGGAGTGATTTTTATTAGAATAATACATTTGTAGAGTGCAATTCCCACGCTCAGTGAGCATAAGGTAGGAAACTAAAACACTAAAACAGGTTTCCCGCTAGCATCCCCTACTCAAAACACCTGGCCATGCTTCTACATAATTCTATCTGAAAGTTGGCCAACGTTGTGTCCTAAACGTTATCTAGTCTGTGTCTGTGTGTGTGTGTGAGTGAGTGAGAGAGTGAGAGCCTGATTCAGTAAGCGTGAAATGTGATCCCATGTAACCCCAATGTAACCCCATAACCCACTGACAGTGTATGTTTTCTCCACTACCAAGGACAGAACCTCACACTGAGCTCTATGGACTGACTTGAACTAGCCTGCCTGAAAACCAACAGCTAAAACACTGACACTCTTGGAATAGAGGACTATGTTATCATTGAAGAGGTATGTGGATGATGATGGTGTATGTAGCGCAAGTAAGCGTTTTCAGGTGTGTGTGTGTGTGGGTTCATGTATGTATGTATGTATGTATTAGGAAAAGGAGAGCTGCCCCATCAGGGGTGCAGAGATAAGAGGATTACAGAGGAACCTGCAGAGTCTGCAGGAATACTAGTGCACATTAACCCCCCCGGGGTCAGGCATCCTCCCAGAACATGTGCACGCGCACACACACACACACACACACACACACACACCTGACGGTGCCAGGGGGCATGTTAGTGGCGATAAGGCTTTGGTATTCCCCAGCAGCAGCTCTGAGATAGCCAGCAGTTAACGGATTAGAAGTAATGTCACAAGAGATCCTATAACAGTCTGTTTGGCTGAGGCAGCACTGGAAGCTTATAGGGAGAGTTGCACCCCTATTCTGCACACTGGGATGTCAGTGTGTAACAGTCAGTGTGTTTGTGTGTGTCTATACTTTGTGCTGATACGGTCCGAGGTTATCTAGGTGTTGGGCAAGCCTTCATACATTACCAAATCCCCAACCAGCTTCAGCCTGCTAACATGGTAATGTTGGCAATGAAGCTTAAATGGCCCAGTCACAAACCACTAAGGAGTTCTACTAGACTCCTTCAGCCAATGACCTACTTGAGCTGTTAATGAACTGTCAGATGGATTCCATAAACTATCACTTTAAACTGATAACACTTTTTTTATTTTTATGGATTTAATCTTTATTTAATTAGGCAAGTCAGTTAAGAACAAATTCTTATTTACAATTACGGCCTACACCAGCCAAACCCACGCGACGCTGGGCCAATTGTGCGCCGCCCTATGGGACTCCCAATCACAGCCCATTGTGATACAGCCTGGAATCGAACCAGGGTGTCTGTAGTGACGCCTCTAGCACTGAGATGCAGTGCCTTAGACCGCTGCGGCACTCAGGAGCAATCATGAAGGTGTGCTTTGAACGATTTAAAACTATTTAAGTCGTTTATAAACTGTTCCTTATTAGTTGAAAGATTTTATATAAATAAGCAGTAATAACACATGGTCAAATTATGTGATGTCTTTTTTTTAGAGAGAGAGAGACTAAGAAAAATAGATCTCTACAGCAGTCCTGCACATGCATAGAGTAAAACACACACACACACACACACACACACACACACACACACACACACACACACACACACACACACACACACACACACACACACACACACACACACACACAGGTAGGTAGGTAGGTAGGTAGGTTATTGTCCACTCAGCAGTGGGGTCAGATTCAGTTGGTCTCAGATTTCGCCATGGTCGCAGAACCCGAAACCTTGTTAATAAAACATCAGTGTTGATTGGCCAGAGAGGCGCTAGTGGAGTCATGTGATAGGACACAGCTCTGGGTAATTGGACAAACCACTTCAACAAAACAATGCTGCATCATAGAATGTAGATATTACAGTTTTTTTCGATTGCTAAATGACAGTGGACACAACTGGAGTCACATGTGCAAAACTCTAACTACAGCCTGCACAGCAGCAGTTCATGTGGACCAAACTCTAGTTCGTTTTTCATTGCTTGAACACAGTTTTCCAAACTCTACACACTTATCCCATGACTTTAACCACAACCTGCACAACACTGTGGATTTACAGCACTTTGTTCAAATGCTAACACACTGCTGTCAAAACTGTGAACCACACATTCAAAACGGAATAGATTTCAGCCTTGTGCCTTTCAAACACTGCTGATTGCAATTTCAGCTGAAAGGCTAAGCAGGTGTCTTGTTTTAGACTTGTTAGTGAACACACACACATATTACAGTATATATAGGTAGAGCTCAGAAAGTAATGCGAATTTTCCATCATGCAAACAGGTGAGAGTTACATCCTTACAGTAAATGAAAACATTACAGGAATCTATTTTGTATTGCAATTATAGAATATTTACACAGATATATATTACAGTAAGTTTGACTGTAAAATATATTTTTACAACAGGACCCAAAGGCTGTCCCCAACAGGGGGAAGAGGTAAAATATTTTCAGATGCGCAGGAAAATGCTATTGTTGACATGGTTGTTGTCAACAATGCAATAAAACTGCGGGAGATTCAAGATAGAGTGCTGGCTGATAATGATATATTTGAAAATGTTAATTCTGTCAGCACAACAACTATTGCTCGAGTCCTAAAGAAACACCAAGTTACAATGAAACAGTTATACACTGTACCGTTCGAGAGAAACAGTGAACGGGTAAAAGAGCAAAGATACCAATATGTCCAGGTAAGATGTCTGAGGTTACGTACACAGCTATACAAAATATTTACAGTAAAAAAAAAACACTAGCATTTCTACAGTAAAACTGTGCAGTTACTGTTTTTCAGAGAGTAATGGAGGTGGAAGCACTGGAAAGACCACATTCATTTGTATTTATCGATGAAGCTGGATTTAACCTTGCCAAAACACGGCGCAGCGGAAGGAATGTTATAGGTCAAAGGGCCACTGTGGAGGTTCCAGGCCAAAGGGGGTATCACCATGTGTGCTGCAATGGCCAATGATGGTTTGCTTCTCAACACACCACTCATTGGCCCATACAACACAGAAAGGCTTATAGCTTTCCTAGAACTGCTCTATGCTCAGCTAGTGCCAGCAGAACAGGGGGAGCCAGTAAGAAACCCCCAAGTTTTTGTCATAGTTTGCGATAACGTTGCTTTTCACCACTCTGCAGCTGTCACAGATCGGTTTGCAGCACATCACAGATTTATGGTTTTGTATCATCCTGCATATTCACCCTTCCTCAACCCAATAGAGGAGTTTTTCTCTGCCTGGAGGTGGAAAGTGTTTGGCCACCACCCACATGACCAAATGTCTCTTTTGGAAGCCATGCGTGCCGGATGTGAGGACACGAGTCCAGAGGACTGCCAGGGATGGATAAGGCACTCCAGAAGGTTCTTCCCCAGGTGCATGGCAAGAGAAAACATTAGATGTGATGTTGAAGAAAACCTGTGGCCTGATGCTAGAGAGAGGCAGGATTAGCCCCTCAATTATTTGTTCGAATTACAGTATGTACTTTTAGTTTCTACCTTTTTTTTCTCATTACTGTAATTCCGTAAATTACTACATACTATTGAAGCAAACTGCTAATTTTCATTTACCTTAAAGAATTGTTATGTTCTAAAAAAAATTATAAATCATGTGAAAGAATGCCACTCTTTTCTTTGAAGAAAATATTACTTTGTATGAAGTCACTGAAATTGTTCAAACTGTAAAGATGAAAAGTTTGTATTTTCTGTATTGGTGTTTGATGCTAGTGTTTTTACTCTCAGTGTGTTCTGAGTGACAGTGTGTGTTATCTCAGTGAGGGTTGTGCATAGTGTTTGGCTGCACTGAGCGTGTTTTGAGCCATGTGTTAAGAGTTGTGTTGCTTGGAATGAGTTTTGCAGGTGATGTGAACTGTTTAGGTCAGGTGACTGTTGGTAGTGCAGACTGTAGTTAGAGTTTTGCACATGTGACTCCAGTTGTGCCCACTGTTGTTTAGCAATCGAAAAAAACTGTAAACAAAGAACATATGTTTATAGTGCCCAGGACCATCTGTAAAAAGGCCTGTACTGTTGTCCTTCATTCTATGGCCCTGGCCTCTTGTTCTCTCCTTAATGCTGCTGGTCGATGTGGCATTGAACTGGTCAGGCCATTGAGGGACAGCTCTTTTATCTGTGATGGTATTGTCACGTTCTGACCTTAGTTCTTTTGTCATTGTTTTAGTATGGTCAGTTCGTGAGTTGGGGTGGGTAGTCTATGTTCCTTTTTCTATGTTGTGGTTATGTGTTTGGCCTGGTATGGTTCTCAATCAGAGGCAGGTGTCGTTCGTTGTCTCTGATTGAGAATCATACTTAGGTAGTCTTTTCTGTGTCAGTGTTTGTTCCACAGGGGACTGTTTCGTTCGTTTCGTTTATTCACTCTGTTATTTTGTATTTCAGTGTTCAGGCAAATAAACATCATGAACACGTACCACGCTGCGCATTGGTCCGATATTTCCTACTCCTCCTCAGACGAGGAGGACGAGGATCGTTACAGCTATCCAATTCACAACCTTCTGGTCCCAAGGGGGAAACACAGAGAAGATAAATATCTGAGAGAGAGAGAGTGTAGGACGCTGTCATTATGTCTTACCCAGGTTGGACGAAGCGCGTCCCTTTGCAGCTCTGTCCTGCAGCTCCTCTGCTATGTCCAGCTGCTGCTGGTGGTACTGGCCTGCCCTCTCCAAGTCCTGGAGAACATACAGGGAGTTACGCTGTGTGTGTGTGTGTGTGTGTGTGTGTGTGTGTGTGTGTGTGTGTGTGTGTGTGTGTGTGTGTTAACGTGTGTGTGTGTGTGTGAACATGTGTGTGTGTGTGTGTCTACTACCTGCATGCAGCGAGCAGCGTGTCCCAGGCCGGCGTAAGCCCTCATCTGTATGGTCCTGTCCTCCAGCTCCTGAGCCAGCTGCAGCACCAGGGTGTGGTAGGACACAGCCTTGTCAAAGTCTCTCTGGCTGTGGTGGGCACTGCCCAGGTTACTGTACGCCCGCGCCTCCTCACGCCCATTACCTAGGGTCTACAGATCACATTAGATCACTTTAACATTGATTTACTTCAGTGCTTTTAACACAGAACACTGAGAATAGATAGGATGGATAGAATAAATAGTAGGTGAAATGGAAGATAAAAAATATATATATATATGAAATTCAGTTCACTTCCTGAATTGACATAGAATTGACCCCAACCCTGGTGCATTCATACGTGTGTGTATGTAAACTTCCTCTCACTGTCAACTGCGTTTATTTTCAGCATACTTAACATGTGTAAATATTTGTATGAACATAAGATTCAACAACTGAACAAGTTCCACAGACATGTGGCTAACAGAAATATAATAATGTGTCCCTGAACAAAGGGGGGGTCAAAATCAAATGCAACAATCAGTATCTGGTGTGGCCACCAGCTGCATTAAGTACTGCAGTGCATCTCCTCCTCATGGATTTTCCAGTTGTTGTGAGATGTTACCCCACTCTTCCACCAAGGCACCTGCAAGTTCCCAGACATTTCTGGGGGGAATGGCCCTAGCCCTCACCCTCAAATTCAACAGGTCCCAGACGTGCTCAATGGGATTGAGATCCAGGCTCTTCGCTGGCCATGGCAGAACACTGACATTCCTGTCTTGCAAGAAATCACACACAGAACGAGCAGTATGGCTGGTGCCATTGTCATGCTGGAGGGTTATGTCAGGATGAGCCTGCAGGAAGGGTACCACATGAGGGAGGAGGATGTCTTCCCTGTAATGCACAGCGTTGACACCGCCCCAGACCATGACGGACCCTCCATCTCCAAAATGATCCCGGTCCAGAGTACAGGCCTCGGTGTAACACTCATTCCTTTGATGATAAACTGAAATCCGACCATCACCCCTGGTGAGACAAAACCACGACTCGTCAGTGAAGAGCACTTGTTGCCAGTCCTGTCTGGTCCTGCGACGGTGGGTTTGTGCCCATAGGCGACGTTGTTGCCGGTGATGTCTGGTGAGGACCTGCTTTACAACAGGCCTACAAGCCCTCAGTCCAGCCTCTCTCAGCCTATTGCAGACAGTCTGAGCACTGATGGAGGGATTGTGCGTTCCTGGTGTAACTCGGGCAGTTGTTGTTGCCATCCTGTACCTGTCCCGCAGGTGTGATGTTTGGATGTACCGATCCTGTGCAGGTGTTGTTGCACGCGGTCTGCCACTGCGAGGACGATCAGCTGTCCGCCCTGTCTTCCTATAGCGCCGTCTTAGGGTGTCTCACAGTACGGACATTGCAATTTATTGCCCTGACCACATCTGCAGTCCTCATGCCTCCTTGCAGCATGCCTAAGGCACGTTCGCGCAGATGAGCAGGGACCCTGGGCATCTTTCTTTTGGTGTTTTTCAGAGTCAGTAGAAAGGCCTCTTTAGTGTCCTAAGTTTTCATAACTGTGACCTTAATTGCCTACCGTCTGTAAGCTGTTAGTGTCTTAACGACCGTTCCACAGGTGCATGTTTATTAATTGTTTATGGTTCATTTAACAAGCATGGGAAACAGTGTTTAAACCCTTTACAATGAAGATCTGTGAA
Organism: Oncorhynchus mykiss; assembly: GCF_057628025.1. Lineage (NCBI taxonomy): Eukaryota > Metazoa > Chordata > Actinopteri > Salmoniformes > Salmonidae > Oncorhynchus > Oncorhynchus mykiss. The sequence continues at coordinate 18,194,764 of NC_143033.1, read as the reverse complement.
GTTATTTGGATTTTTACGAATTATCTTTGAAAGACAGGGTCCTGAAAAAGGGATATTTCTTTTTTTGCTGAGTTTATGTATGTATGTATGTATGTTCATTAGTTAAATACCTTAGCTATGTCCAGGTGTTGCTGGTGACACAGCACAGCATTGGTGAAGTCTCCCAGTGCGGTGTAGACAGCTCCCATGTTGCCCAGCTGGCGAGCCTCTGACAGCGGGCATTGCGTCTGCTGTGCCAACAGCACACACTGTTTATGGCTGGCCAAAGCATTAGGGTAGTCCGCTATCGCTGTGTACACATGGCCAAGGCTGCTCAGTGCACTGGACGCAGCCTAGAGACACACAAACTCTTGTAAGACTTCCTGTCAGCCCTGGGATTTGAACTGACTACCCTCTTGTGACTGGCCTGCCTCTCTGACATTGAGGCTACTATCACCCCACATTAAGACGGCCACATGACGCATTTTAGAAAGACACACAATCTAAACAAAAGGAAAGCCAGTGGGCGAGATGAGGAGGTGAAGAGTAATATGGATATGTGTGTTTAAACTGCCTCAGGCTATGGACCTGTGGTGTTGACTGGAGAGAGGAGATGCAGTAAACCTCTCTCACTCACACCTCAATGTCCTCGGCTCTAAAGCTCTTAACACGCATAAACAAGGTTAACATACTGAAAGGCATGTTTCGTACAATATTAAACAAACAGTCCATATTCAAAAACCAGCCAGCAAACCAGTCAGCCAACCAGACAACCAGACAGACAGCCAACCACAGACAGCCAACCAGACAGCCAACCAACCAGACAACCAGCCAACCAGCCAGCCAACCAGTCAGCCAACCAGACAGCCAACCAGCCAACCAGACAGACAGCCAACCAGACAGACAGACAGCCAACCAGACAGCCAACCAACCAGACAACCAGCCAATCAGACAGCCAACCAGACAGCCAGCCAGCCAACCAGTCAGCCAGCCAACCAGCCAACCAACCAATCAGCCAGCCAGCCAACAAACCAGTCAGCCAGCCAGCCAACCAGTCAGCCAGCCAACCAGACAGCCAGCCAGCCAACCAGTCAGCCAGTCAGTCAGCCAGCCAACCAGACAGCCAGTCAGCCAGCCAACCAGACAGCCAGTCAGCCAGCCAGCCAACCAGTCAGCCAGCCAGCCAACTAGACAGCCAACCAGACAGCCAGCCAGCCATACACAATGACATGAGAACACACAGCACATGGAGAATACAGTACAACCATAGAGCTGTGCTGACATTCACACACAGTCAGGTCTGCAAGGTGTCACGTTCCTTCACCATAACACGGAGACTTGATTCTCACTGTATTCCAGTCAGAAACAGTGAGTGGGTGGTGTGGCTCAAGGGCAGACACTGTTACATTGTCACATTGCTCTGACTGAGAACAATGGCTCCTGAATAAAAGAAGGGGAAAGAGTAGAAGTATACAATGGAACAATCACACACACACCACTAGGTACCTCTCTGTCCTTGAGTTTCATGGCGAGGACCAGCTGATGTCTGTGATTGGTTAAAGCCTCCCTGTAGTTGCCCTTGGAGAAGTAGGCGGACCCTAGGTTCCCGTGAGCCCGGCACTCGCCTGATTGGTCACCTGGGAAGACATGATGAGGTGGGTGTGGTCATAAGGCTTTTTAAGATGGTGTGAATCGTAGTGGAGGTGGTTCAGTGAACTAAACTCACATGATGAGTAGTAATCTTGCTTGAGACCTGATGACTCGTGTTAGCTACCAAAGAAAATGCCTTGTCTTCCACTCAGTGTGTTATCGCAGTCTTAAATCACACGTACAGCGGCATCTCTCTCTCTCTCCACCAATACCTAGTGTATGCATCTGTACGCGTCCAATAGTGCGTGTGTGTGTGCGGGCTGGTGTGTGTGTGTGTGTGAGGGCTGGTGTGTGTGTGTGTGAGGGCTGGTGTGTGTGTGTGTGAGGACTGGTGTGTGTGTGTGTGTGAGGGCTGGTGTGTGTGTGTGTGAGGGCTGGTATATGTGTACCTAGAGTCTTGGCGACCTCCAGGTCTTGCTGCATGTATCCTGTGCTCTTCTCTGCGTTGCCTAGAGACCAGTAGGCTGAGCTGAGAGCAGAGAACACTGAACCTCGGAGCTTCAGAAAGAGGGAAGAAACTCAATGATCATCACACACACACACACACACACACACACACACACACACACACACACACACACACACACACACACACACACACACACACACACACACACAGCCTTGCCTTCAGAGAGCATGTGCCGATCTTTAGCCCTGCCTCCAGAACCACAACCGAGGCTCCATGGTAACCAGCGGTCAGCAGCTCCTGACCAATCACACACACCACCACAAACGGACTCTTGTCCAGCTTCATCCTCTGCAGCTGCTGGTAGGTGGGTTCTAGAGAGTCTATGGGACACACACACAGAATGTCAACAACAACACTTTGACTGAAAATTGAATAAGCTTATAATGACCAAATACAACCACTGTAATAGTTATAGTGTGAGTGTGTGTGTGTGTGTGTGACACCCCAGATCAACTATGGAGGGAACTAATCATATGGAGGAAAGACACAGTGGAGGAGCTAATGAACAGCCTCAAGGTATATATTTTATTTCTTACATTACTCTCTCGCTATTCTCTCTTCCTCATTATCTTCCAATACTCTCTCGCTATTCTCTCTTCCTCATTATCTTCCAATACTCTCTCGCTATTCTCTCTTCCTCATTATCTTCCAATACTCTCTCGCTATTCTCTCTTCCTCATTATCTTCCATTACTCTCTCGCTATTCTCTCTTCCTCATTATCTTCCAATACTCTCTCGCTATTCTCTCTTCCTCATTATCTTCCATTACTCTCTCGCTATTCTCTCTACCTCATTATCTTCCATCACTCTCTCGCTATTCTCTCTTCCTCATTATCTTCCAATACTCTCTCGCTATTCTCTCTTCCTCATTATCTTCCATCACTCTCTCGCTATTCTCTCTTCCTCATTATCTTCCAATACTCTCTCGCTATTCTCTCTTCCTCATTATCTTCCATCACTCTCTCGCTATTCTCTCTTCCTCATCATCTTCCATTACTCTCTCGCTATTCTCTCTTCCTCATTATCTTCCATTACTCTCTCGCTATTCTCTCTTCCTCATTATCTTCCATTACTCTCTCGCTATTCTCTCTTCCTCATTATCTTCCATCACTCTCTCGCTATTCTCTCTTCCTCATTATCTTCCATTACTCTCTCGCTATTCTCTCTTCCTCATTATCTTCCATTACTCTCTCGCTATTCTCTCTTCCTCATTATCTTCCATCACTCTCGCTATTCTCTCATCCTCATTATCTTCCATTACTCTCTCGCTATTCTCTCTTCCTCATTATCTTCCATCACTCTCTCGCTATTCTCTCTTCCTCATTATCTTCCATTACTCTCTCGCTATTCTCTCTTCCTCATTATCTTCCGTCTCTCTTTCTCCTGCCTTTCTTCTTTTACTGACTCCTCTTTTGTGAGAACAAAAACGATAATTCTCACACCCTCATCTACCTCCATCTCTCTTTTCTTTCTGCCATCGCTCTGTCTCCTCTCCCTGGGGCTTTGACACGCCCACATCTTATCCCCGGGGTTGTGGGTATATAAAGAAATGATGGATTGTGGGTAAAATAAGGGATGATGTCAAATTAGGGAATGATGACTCAGACTGATGGAACCTTCTCCAACTTATTTGGTTTATCTAGGAAAGGTTCTAGGTTCTAGGAAAGGTTCCTAAACAGCCACGCTTTGCGTTTCTGTATTTTCATTGAGACAAGTGAAGCCGTCTGATTCAGCGTGGATGATGTCACAAGATGCAGCTTCAGCTTAAGTAGTACAGATACTGCGTTATGACCCTGAGCACAAGTAAAACACACAGCCCACCTCGTAGTGGGGACTTCATGGCAGCCTCGACCATGCCCACCAATAGTTGGAGACTCTTGGGGTCCTGCGCCAGACCAGAGGCAAATGCTGCCAGGGCGTCGGCATGGCGACCAAGGTACTGCAGGGCCACGCCCTGACGGAAGTACGCCTGATAGAGGGAGAAGGAGAGGGGGAGAGAGGGAGAAGGAGAGGGGGAGAGAGAGGAAGAAGGAAAGGGGGAGAGAGGGAGGAGAGGGAGGAGAGAGAGAAGGAGAGGGGGAAGGAGAGGGGGGAGAGAGAGGGAGAGGGGGAGCGAGAAGGAGAGGGAGAAGGAGAGGGGGAAGGAGATGGGGGAGAGAAAGGGAGAAGGAGAGGGAGAAGGAGAGAAGAGAAGGAGAGGGGGAAGAGAGAGGGGGAGAGAGAGGGAGAAGGAGAGGGGGGAGAGAGGGAGAAGGAGAGAGAGAAGGAGAGAGAAGGAGAGGGAGAAGGAGAGAGAGGGGGAAGAGAGAGGGGGAGAGAGAGGGAGAAGGAGAGGGGGGAGAGAGGGAGAAGGAGAGAGAGAAGGAGAGAGAAGGAGAGGGAGAAGGAGAGAGAGAAGGAGAGGGAGAAGGAGAGGGGGAGGAGAGGGGGAGAGAGGGAGAAGGAGAGGGAGAAGGAGAGAAGAGAAGGAGAGGGAAAGGGGGGAGAGAAGGAGAGGGAGAAGGAGAGGGGAGAGAGAGGGAGAAGGAGAGGGAGAAGAAGAGGGGGAGAGAGAGGGAGGGAGAAGGAGAGTTGGGCGAGAGGGAGAAGGAGATGGAGAAGGAGAGAAGAGAAGGAGAGGGAGAAGGAGAGGGGGAGAGAGAGAGAAGGAGAGGGAGACGGAGAGAAGAGAAGGAGAGGAGAAGGAGAGGGGGAGAGAGGGAGAAGGAGAGAAGAGAATGAGAGGGAGAAGGAGAGAGAGAAGGAGAGGGAGAAGGAGAGGGGGAGAGAGGGAGAAGGAGAGGGAGAGAAGAGAAGGAGAGGGAGAAGGAGAGAGAGAAGGAGAGGGAGAGGAGAGGGGGGAGAGAGAGGGAGAAGGAGAGGGAAGGAGAGGGGGAGAGAGAGGGAGAAGGAGAGGGAGAGAGGGAGAGAGAGGGAGAAGGAGAGGGGGGAGAGGGGGAGAAGGAGAGGGAGAAGGAGAGGGGGGGAAGGAGAGAGAGAGGAGAGAGAGAAGAAAAAGAGAGAATGAGAGGGAGAAGGAGAGAGAGAAGGAGAGAGAGGAGAGGGAGAAGGAGAGAGAGAAGGAGAGGGGGAAGGAGAGGGGGAGAGAGGGAGAAGGAGAGGGAGAAGGAGAGAAGAGAAGGAGAGGGAAAGGGGGGAGAGAGGAGAGGGAGAAGGAGAGGGGGAGAGAGAGGGAGAAGGAGAGGAGAAGGAGAGGGGGAGAGAGAGGGAGGAGAAGGAGAGGGGGGCGAGAGGGAGAAGGAGAGGAGAAGGAGAGAAGAGAAGGAGGGGAGAAGGAGAGGGGGGAGAGAGGGAGAAGGAGAGGGAGAAGGAGAGAAGAGAAGGAGAGGGAGAAGGAGAGGGGGGAGAGAGGGAGAAGGAGAAGGAATAGAAGAGAAGGAGAGGGAGAAGGAGAAGGGGGAGAGAGGGAGAAGGAGAGAAGAGAATGAGAGGGTGAAGGAGAGAGAGAAGGAGAGGGGGAGAGAGGGAGAAGGAGGGGGAGAGAGAGAAGGAGAGGGAGAAGGAGAGAGAGAGGGAGAGGGAGAAGGAGAGGGGGGAGAGAGAGAGAGAGAAGGAGAGGGAGAAGGAGAGGGGGAGAGAGAGGGAGAAGGAGAGGGAGAGAGGGAGAGAGAGGGAGAAGGAGAGGGGGGAGAGAGGGAGAAGGAGAGGGAGAAGGAGAGGGGGGGAAGGAGAGAGAGAAGGAGAGAGAGAAGAAAAGAGAGAAGGAGAGGGAGAAGGAGAAAGAGAAGGAGAGAGAGAAGGAGAGAGAGAGAGAGAGGGAAATAGATATACTGGACCATGAGCTATTGATCCTCTCATTTTGCTCTCTCATCAATTTTTGGTCAAATAGATTGTACACGTATTAAACCATTTTTGTCTGCATAAAAAGAAAGGAATTAAATAATTAAACAATGGTTATTTAAATGAACACGTTTATAATAACTCTAATAATACTGTTGAGAGAAAGAGGAAAACAATTATAGCAACATCAGCAATTAGCACTACAGGAATACTTCTACTGACTGTGTGTGTGTGTGTGTGTGTGAGTGAGTGTGTGTGTGTGTGCATATGCGCATGGTGGGGGGGGGCATCTCTTCTCCCCCCCATCTCTTCTCTCCTCCCATCTCTTCTCCCCCCCATCTCTTCTCCCCCCATCTCTTCTCTCCCCCCATCTCTTCTCCCCCCATCTCTTCTCCCCCCATATCTCTTCTCTCCCCATATCTCTTCTCCCCCATCTTTTCTCCCCCCATATATCTTCTCTCCCCATATCTCTTCTCCCCCCATCTTTTCTCTCCCCGTACCCCCCCATCTCTTCCCCCCCCCCCCCCATTTATTCTCCCCCCCTTCGATCTGTCAGAACCCCATGAACCCTTACTACCTTATGTGATATATCTATATTCCCTTTACCTGCTGACGGGACCTACCATTCAGGTAGGAGTTACACTTACCAGGGTCCATCCGATCCATACCATACATGGAGCAAGGTATGTGTGTGTGTGTGTGTGTGTGTGTGTGTGTGTGTAGAGCAGAGGATGCACGTTGGATGAACAGATGCTTCAATTACCGCTCCTTACTCCCATTAATCAAGAACAGATGGCAACGCAACAGAGAAAGAGAGGGGGAGAGAGAGAAAGAGAAAGAGAGAGTGGGGGAGAGACATGGGTGAGAGATGAGTGGAGAGACAAGGAAAGAGGGAGAGAGAAAGAGAGAGAGGGGGAGAGACATAGGTGAGAGATGAGTGGAGAGACAAGGAAAGAGGGAGAGAGAAAAGAGAGAGAGGGGGAGAGACATAGGTGAGAGATGAGTGGAGAGACAAGGAGAGGGAGAGAGAGAAAGAGAGAGAGGGGGAGAGACATGGGTGAGAGATGAGTGGAGAGACAAGGAAAGAGGGAGAGAGAGAAAGAGAGAGAGGGGGAGAGACATAGGTGAGAGATGAGTGGAGAGACAAGGAAAGAGGGAGAGAGAAAAGAGAGAGAGGGGGAGAGACATAGGTGAGAGATGAGTGGAGAGACAAGGAGAGGGAGAGAGAGAAAGAGAGAGAGGGGGAGAGACATAGGTGAGAGATGAGTGGAGAGACAAGGAAAGAGGGAGAGAGAGAAAGAGAGAGAGGGGGAGAGACATAGGTGAGAGATGAGTGGAGAGACAAGGAAAGAGGGAGAGAGAGAAAGAGAGAGAGGGGGAGAGACATAGGTGAGAGATGAGTGGAGAGACAAGGAAAGAGGGAGAGAGAGAAGGAGAGAGAGGGGTGGGATAGAGGGGAAAGAGGGAGGGAGAGAAGGAGAGAGAGGGGTGGGATAGAGGGGAAAGAGGGAGGGAGAGAAGGAGAGAGAGGGGTGGGATAGAGGGGAAAGAGGGAGGAGAGAAGGAGAGAGAGGGGTGGGATAGAGGGGAAAGAGGGAGGGAGAGAAGGAGAGAGAGCGGTGGGATAGAGGGAAAGAGGGAGGGAGAGAAGGAGAGAGAGCGGTGGGATAGAGAGAAAGAGGGAGGGAGAGAAGGAGAGAGAGGGGTGGGATAGAGGGGAAGAGGGAGGGAGAGAAGGAGAGAGAGGGGTGGGATAGAGGGAGGGAGAGAAGGAGATAGAGGTGGGATAGAGGGAGGGAGAGAAGGAGATAGAGGGGTGGGATAGAGGGAAAGAGGGAGGGAGAGAAGGAGAGAGAGGGGTGGGATAGAGGGGAAAGAGGGAGGGAGAGAAGGAGAGAGAGCGGTGGGATAGAGGGGAAAGAGGGAGGGAGAGAAGGAGAGAGAGGGGTGGGATAGAGGGAGGGAGAGAAGGAGAGAGAGGGGTGGGATAGAGGGGAAAGAGGGGAGAGAAGGAGAGAGTGAAGGTGAGATAGAGGGGAAAGAGGGGAAAGAGGGAGGGAGAGAAGGAGAGAGAGGGGTGGGATAGAGGGAAAGAGGGAGGGAGAGAAGGAGAGAGAGCGGTGGGATAGAGGGAAAGAGGGAGGGAGAGAAGGAGAGAGAGCGGTGGGATAGAGGGAAAGAGGGAGGGAGAGAAGGAGAGAGAGCGGTGGGATAGAGGGGAAAGAGGGAGGGAGAGAAGGAGAGAGAGCGGTGGGATAGAGGGGAAAGAGGGAGGGAGAGAAGGAGAGAGAGGGGTGGGATAGAGGGAAAGAGGGAGGGAGAGAAGGAGAGAGAGGCGGTGGGATAGAGGGGAAAGAGGGAGGGAGAGAAGGAGAGAGAGGGGTGGGATAGAGAGGGAGAGAAGGAGAGAGAGGGGTGGGATAGAGGGAAAGAGGGAGGGAGAGAAGGAGAGAGAGCGGTGGGATAGAGGGGAAAGAGGGAGGGAGAGAAGGAGAGAGAGCGGTGGGATAGAGGGAGGGAGAGAAGGAGAGAGTGGGGTGGGATAGAGGGGAAAGAGGGGAAGAGGGAGGGAGAGAAGGAGAGAGAGGGGTGGGATAGAGGGAAAGAGGGAGGGAGAGAAGGAGAGAGAGCGGTGGGACAGAGGGAAAGAGGGAGGGAGAGAAGGAGAGAGAGCGGTGGGATAGAGGGAAAGAGGGAGGGAGAGAAGGAGAGAGAGGGGTGGGATAGAGGGAAAAGAGGGAGGGAGAGAAGGAGAGAGAGGGGTGGGATAGAGGGAAATAGGGAGGGAGAGAAGGAGAGAGAGGGGTGGGATAGAGGGAAAGAGGGAGGGAGAGAAGGTGAGAGAGCGGTGGGATAGAGGGAAAGAGGGAGGGAGAGAAGGAGAGAGAGCGGTGGGATACAGGGAAAGAGGGAGGGAGAGAAGGAGAGAGAGGGGTGGGATAGAGGGAAAGAGGGAGGGAGAGAAGGAGAGGGGTGGGATAGAGGGAAAGAGGGAGGGAGAGAAGGAGAGAGAGCGGTGGGATAGAGGGAAAGAGGGAGGGAGAAAAGGAGAGAGAGCGGTGGGATAGAGGGAAAGAGGGAGGGAGAGAAGGAGAGAGAGGGATGGGATAGAGGGAGGGAGGGAGAGAAGGAGAGAGAGGGGTGGGATAGAGGGAGGGAGAGAAGGAGAGAGAGCGGTGGGATAGAGGGAAAGGGGGAGGGAGAGAAGGAGAGAGAGCGGTGGGATAGAGGCAGGGAGAGAAGGAGAGAGAGGGGTGGGATAGAGGGAAAGAGGGAGGGAGAGAAGGAGAGAGAGCGGTGGGATAGAGGGAGGGAGAGAAGGAGAGAGAGGGGTGGGATAGAGGGAGGGAGAGAAGGAGAGAGAGGGGTGGGATAGAGGGAGGGAGAGAAGGAGAGAGAGCGGTGGGATAGAGGGAAAGGTGGAGGGAGAGAAGGAGAGAGAGCGGTGGGATAGAGGGAGGGAGAGAAGGAGAGAGAGGGGTGGGATAGAGGGAACGAGGGAGGGAGAGATAAAGGACAAGCAGAGCAGACAAGACAGGTTCATGTTTTAGAAGCAGGGACTGTGTGTCAACTGAGAGACTCAATACTGGTTCATGATGCATAGCTTAATATCTAGCACAACTCAACTCCTCAACTCTATTGGTGTGCTTCACCACACCAATACACCATCCCCATCATCTACCTTAAGTGCAGTAAAACCAAACAAAACCTGTTACTCACAGTCTGAGAATACTGTGTCTGCATGAGAGAGATATAACAACAAGAAGCTTTGGAATACTGGTTCATACATTTAAATGAGACTAAGCCTCTATTTGCCCTGAGTCTTACTGAACTGTGCAGTGTCTCTCTCCCTGGTGCCCTAAGGACCAGCTGCTCCTCTCACTAAGTGGAGAATTTAACGCTAATTAAGAAGTAAATTACAGTAGTACTGGGGGGGGGGAGAGAGTGGGAACAGAGAGAGAGAGAGAGAGAGAGACCTTAAGTGCAGTAAAACCAAGAATGCCTAGAATGCTATTTGGCCCTAAACAGAGAGTACACAGCGGCAGAATACCTGACCACTGTGACTGACCCAAAATTAAGGAAAGCTTTGACTATGTACAGACTCAGTGAGCATAGCCTTGCTATTGAGAAAGGCCGCCGTAGGCAGACATGGCTCTCAAGAGAAGACAGGCTATGTGCTCACTGCCCACAAAATGAGGTGGAAACTGAGCTGCACTTCCTAACCTCCTGCCCAATGTATGACCATATTAGAGAGACATATTTCCCTCAGATTACACAGATCCACAAAGAATTCGAAAACAAATCCAAATCTACTGGGTGAAATTCCACAGTGTGCCATCACAGCAGCAAGATTTGTGACCTGTTGCCACGAGAAAAGGGCAACCAGTGAAGAACACACACCATTGTAAATACAACCCATATTTATGCTTATTTATTTTATCTTGTGTCCTTTAACCATTTGTAGATTGTTAAAACACTGTATATATATATATATAATATGACATTTGTAATGTCTTTACTGTTTTGAAACCTCTGTATGTGTAATGTTTACTGTTAATTTTTGTTGTTTTTCACTTTATATATTCACTTTGTATGTTGTCTACCTCACTTGCTTTGGCAATGTTAATACATGTTTCCCATGCCAATAAAGCCCTTGAATTGAATTGAATTGAATTGAGAGAGAGAGAGAGAGAGAGAGAGAAAGAGAGGGGAGACAGAGGAGAGAGTGGGGACAGAGAGAGAGAGAGAGAGAGAGAGAGAGAGAGAGAGAGAGGAGAGACAGAGGAGAGAGTGGGGACAGAGAGAGAGAGAGAGAGACAGAGAGAGAGATAGAGAGAGGAGAGACAGAGGAGAGAGTGGGGACAGAGAGATAGAGAGAGAGAGAAAGAGAGAGAGGAGGAGAGAAAGAGAGAGGAGAGACAGAGGAGAGAGTGGGGACAGACAGAGAGAGAGAGAGAGAGAGAGGAGGAGAGACAGAGAGAGGAGAGACAGAGGAGAGAGTGGGGACAGAGAGAGAGAGAGAGAGAGAGAGAGAGAGAGAGAGAGGGGAGAGAGTGAGAACAGAGAGAAAGAGAGAGAGACAGGAGAGAGAGTGGGAACAGAGAGAGAGAGAGAGAGAGAGAGACAGAGGAGAGACAGAGGAGAGAGTGGGAACAGAGAGAGAGAGAGAGAGGAGAGACAGAGGAGAGAGTGGGAACAGAGAGAGAGAGAGAGAGAGGAGGAGAGACAGAGAGAGCAGTGATCTATGATGAGATGAGGAGAGGAGGGGAGGTTGGGGGAAGGTAGGAATTTATTGATCAGTATTTAAACCTCTCTTCCCCTCTTCTCTCTCTTGGGGAATGGGGTCATTAGCTGATTTGACATAAGGGAGAATGAAGCAGAGGGGTAGCCTAAATGAAAAAGCAACAACTAATTGTACATTCAAAATACAGAACTTTCAACTTTGACCCCTCTTCTCAATCCCAGGTGCCCTTGCTGTGACTCTCTAGCTCTGACCTCTCTCACTGTTACAATCTGCTAGCAGCCCCGCTAAACAGTCAGGCTGCCAGAGGCAAGAGAAAAATAAGGGAATTCCTTTGGGTCACATGGGGAATAAATTAGTGTGTGTGTGTGTGTGTGTGTGTGTGTGTGCGTGCGTGTGCGTGTGTGTGTGTGTATGTGCGTGTGTGTGTGTGTGTATGTGCGTGCGTGCGTGTGCGTGCGTGCGTGCGTGTGTGTGTGTGTATATGTGCGTGCGTGCGTGTGTGTGTGCGTGCGTGCGTGCGTGTGTGTATGTGCATGCGTGCGTGTGTGCATGTGCGTGCGTGCGTGCGTGTGTGTGCGCGTGCGTGCGTGCGTGCGCGCGCGTGCGTGTGTGTGTGTGTGTGTGCGTGCGAGATTGACTGGGCCTTTTGAAGCTTTTCTGTTTGTTGTGAGTCAATAGGTGATGACCAGACCACAGAGAAGGATAAATAATACAGTATTTCAGAATGTGACCTACCGTTTGTACTGAATGATCAGACTGGGAAGAAGTGACATTCACAATCTCCCCCTATCTGCAAGCATGACCAATGGCATAACACCTTATTGATATGTCAATTCCACCCACCAATAGCAATACATCAACTTTGAATACATACTTCTGCAGTGTGAAGTGGACACATTACCAACCCTGTTACACACCTATCAATGCATGCACACTCACTCTACCAACCAGCACCATTCAGTAATGTACAGCTAACTGTCAATATATCCCAACTAGTCTATAGAGGTAGACCCAGCTACTGTTTACATCCTACTATGACAGTGAGTGAGGGAGACATTGAACAAAAGACCTGTTATATCAGCCGACGTCGGCCTTTCAATTATACCACGTTCTCTCTCCTCTCTCTCAGCTCTCTCTCGTTCTCTCTCCTCTCTCTCAGCTCTACCTCGTTCTCTCTCCTCTCTCTCAGCTCTCCCTCGTTCTCTCTCCTCTCTCTCAGCTCTACCTCGTTCTCTCTCCTCTCTCTCAGCTCTACCTCGTTCTCTCTCCTCTCTCTCAGCTCTACCTCGTTCTCTCTCCTCTCTCTCAGCTCTACCTCGTTCTCTCTCCTCTCTCTCAGCTCTACCTCGTTCTCTCTCCTCTCTCTCAGCTCTACCTCGTTCTCTCTCCTCTCTCTCAGCTCTCCCTCGTTCTCTCTCCTCTCTCTCAGCTCTACCTCGTTCTCTCTCCTCTCACTCAGCTCTCCCTCGTTCTCTCTCCTCTCTCTCAGCTCTACCTCTTTCTCTCTCCTCTCACTCAGCTCTCCCTCATTCTCTCTCCTCTCACTCAGCTCTCCCTCGTTCTCTCTCCTCTCACTCAGCTCTCCCTCGTTCTCTCTCCTCTCTCTCAGCTCTCCCTCGTTCTCTCTCCTCTCTCTCAGCTCTCCCTCGTTCTCTCTCCTCTCTCTCAGCTCTACCTCGTTCTCTCCTCTCTCTCAGCTCTACCTCGTTCTCTCTCCTCTCTCTCAGCTCTACCTCATTCTCTCTCCACTCACTCAGCTCTCCCTCATTCTCTCTCCTCTCTCTCAGCTCTACCTCGTTCTCTCTCCTCTCTCTCAGCTCTACCTTGTTCTCTCTCCTCTCTCTCAGCTCTACCTCGTTCTCTCTCCTCTCTCTCAGCTCTACCTCGTTCTCTCTCCTCTCTCTCAGCTCTACCTTGTTCTCTCTCCTCTCTCTCAGCTCTACCTTGTTCTCTCTCCTCTCTCTCAGCTCTACCTCGTTCTCTCTCTTTTCATCAGGGTTTCTTCCAGCTGTCTCCTTCCCTGTGTTCTCATATTGTGCATGTCAGCACAGCTCCAGGTTTAATTTAGTTGTTGTGTGTGTGTATGTGTGTGTGTGTGTGTGTGTGTGTGTGTGTGTGTGTGTGTGTGTGTGTGTGTGTGTGTGTGTGTGTGTGTGTGTGTGTGTGTGTGTGTGTGTGTGTGAGCCAGCCAATATGTGATCATGTCACGCTCATTGTCTGCCAATTACTGTTCAATTTACCACCACAAGATCCTGCAATGAGATTGTGAGAAGCCCAAACACAGACTTATCCCTCACTCTCATTCCTCTCTCTTTCTCTCTCTCAACGCATCTCTCTCTCTCTCTCCCCTTTCTGTTCCTTTCTATCTCTCAACCATCATTCTCTCACACTCTTCCCTCTCTCACTCTGTTCCTTTCTTTCTCTCTCTCCACCCATCTCTTTCTCTCCTGAGAGGTCCCATATTGCTCTTGGTCTTTTCAGTCATTGTGACATTTGTTCTCCCACTGCCTGCCATAAGACTATGTAATGAACACCACTGGCTGTTGCAAACACACAAACACACAACAAGACACACAAACACACAACAAGACACACAAACACACAACAAGACACACAAACACACAACAAGACACACAAACACTCCTTCAAACTCCTAGTGTATGGCACAAGCATATTTCTCTGAATTATTTAACATTACAAATGACTTTGTCACGTCACACCTGGCGGGGTCTGACCACGTGCTGGGAGCTAACAGAGTCCCATATTTTGTGCGTGTATGTATGTATATATATATATATACATATGTGCCTATACTGCAACCCATCGTCAAATCTCACACACACAGGGTAGAGTGCAGTATTGTCCCAGAAGCACCTCCAAGGTTTGGCACAGGTACAATGGACATGCTAAAAATAACCTCACCCCCCCCCCCTCCTCTCTCCGTTATCCTCATCACTGCATCGGCACTCTCAAGAGATTGAGAATGTTCTTCTTAGAGAGCAGTCCTTAATAGTCTGGAAGAGAGGATGAGAGGAGGAGAGGAAGAGAGGATGAGAGGAGGAGAAGAAGAGAGGAAGAGAGGATGAGAGGAGGAGAAGAAGAGAGGAAGAGAGGAGGAGAGGAGGAGAAGAAGAGAGGAAGAGAGGATGAGAGGAGGAGAAGAAGAGAGGAAGAGAGGATGAGAGGAGGAGAAGAAGAGAGGAAGAGAGGATGAGAGGAGAAGAAGAGAGGAAGAGAGGATGAGAGGAGGAGAAGAAGAGCGGAAGAGAGGATGAGAGGAGGAGAAGAAGAGAGGATGAGAGGAGGAGAAGAAGAGAGGAAGAAAGGAGATGTCTGGAGCCTCCAGTTCACACAGGTGCCTCTAATCACCTACAGATTTGACTAATGGAGTACACACACACACACACACACACACACACACACAAGGGGTTCATCAGGGTTGCGAGCCAACACACTAACGAGCACCAGAGATCACTGTCAGCCTCGGAGATCAGAGCTCATTTAAATAAAACATCTAAACAGGAACAAGATCTCTCCATCTTCGCACCCACACAGCCACCACATACTTTCATGGCTGGGGTGAGAATGGTACATCTACGCTCGGTTGACATGAAAGAAAAACTATTTGATTTCTGCTCCTCTTCAGAGAAAAGAGAAAGGTAGAAAGGAGAATAGAGACGGCAGGAGAGAAAAAGAGAGATGACAATATCACCTCATGGATTGACTACGTTACATAACAGAGTTCTCAGTGACTGACTGACAGTATCTCCTTTGAGGATCTACATGGCTGATTGGCTTGAACTGAAACAGCGGAGAAAGAGACACACACTTTGGGTTTAATACATTGACTGCTATACTGTCCACACACAGAGTTATGTCCTGTAGAAGTTTAGCAACACACACTGGCTCTATCTGCAACATTGGCATGAGATCTGGACTATTGTATTACTGTTGTAGCTAAAGCATTACTCTGTCATAGGTTAGTGCCCCAGTGCAGTGGTTATTGTTTTGATCCCATTACCTACGGGGACTTATACAGCATGCTGGGGAGCTGGGGGGGAGAGTAGGTGAGGGAGGGGTGGAGTATGCTTTTAAGAGGCTTAGCTGTATTGTAAGTAAACATATTATATCAGGGAACATTGTTAGTCACAACCCCAATGAGTGGGGAACAAGAAAAGGGAGAGAGAGAGAGACAGAAGGAGAGAGACACAGAGGGAGAGAGAGAGAGAGACAGAGAGACAGAGGGAGAGAGAGAGAGAGAGCGAGACAGAGGGAGAGAGAGAGAGAGAGAGAGAGAGAGAGAGAGAGGGAGAAAGAGAGAGACACAGAGGGAGAGAGACACAGAGGGAGAGAGAGAGCGAGAGAGAGAGAGAGAGAGAGAGACAGAGGGGGAGAGAGAGAGAGAGAGAGAGAGAGAGAGAGAGAGAGGGAGAAAGAGAGAGACACAGAGGGAGAGAGACACAGAGGGAGAGAGAGAGCGAGAGAGAGAGAGAGAGAGAGAGAGAGAGAGAGAGACAGACAGACAGACAGACAGACAGACAGACAGACAGACAGACAGACAGACAGACAGACAGACAGACAGACAGACAGACAGAGAGCGATGGAGAGAGAGAGACGGAGGGAGAGAGAAAGAGAGAGAGAGACAGAGAGACAGAGGGAGAGAGACACAGAGGGAGAGAGAGAGAAAGAGAGGGAGAGAGACACAGGGAGAGAGAGAGAGAGAGAGACAGAGACAGAGACAGAAGGGAGGGAGGGAAGAAAGATATTAGAATTATTTCGATTCCACTCCTCTCACTCCAGCCACAACAACGGACGCTGTCAATCAAATACTACTGAAACTATTTATGAGCAGTCTTTCTTCTCTCACACACACTTGGATGAGACACACACACACTTGGATGAGACACACACACACAATCAGGAAGTCTCACCGAGACTGTCAACAGTCAACGCACAAGATTAATATCTAATGCACCACTGAATGCACACACACACACACACACACACACACACACACACACACACACACACACACACACACACACACACACACACACTGCTTCTGAAGCCAGGGTAAACATAAAATGTTTTCATAACAACCCAAGTTCTGGAGAGATACAAGCTGTGCAGGATTTTGTTTACAGCACTAACACAACTGATTCAACTATTCATCAATCAACACTTGGTCAACACTGCTCTAGTCCCAGGTCCAGGTGTGTGGGTGTTTTAGTCATAGTAAGAATATTAATAAACTGTACACACAGGACAAAACAGGACACACAGATAGGGCATAAACAGTCATTACTCAGTCATTACTCATTTACTAATGAGGACAATTCAGGAGTTATTTATACATCATCACATCACATACCTGGTCATTTACACAGTACTATACCTCCAGAGAGATAGATAGGCATTAAATACAATAGAGACCATTTCAATTATGAACTCTTCTCCTCTCCTCATTTTGATATATACCAGGGTAAATAATTGTTTACTGAAGATTATACACTGATCTCTCTCCCCCCTCTCTCTCTCTTCTCTCATGTGTCTGTGTGTGCCTCCTATTATCACTTGGTGTGAGAGAAAGAGATAGATTGTGTGTGTGATTCAAGGCTAGTAGCCTTTATGTGAATCGCCAGTGTTCGACTTGGGCAGGAGCTCACCGGAGCTGAGTAGCAGCACTTCACATTTTCTACTGCTTGAGCTCCTGTTCCTCTTCAAGAATATTACCTCAAAAGTATTGTGCAACTAAATGTAAACAGTACCGGCACCTATTTCAGTCCAAGTCAAGCACAGCGAATCGCCATGTATGGACTGCGCTGGACTGGACACTCAACTTCTAGCAGAACACAAAGACAATACATGACACAACCCCCATGCCATGATCCAATGTTTAATTGTGCATTGCAAGTCAACGTGTAGCCTATATGAGCATCCAGAAAGAAGCCCTAAGTCCCTTACCTTCTTCCGGGGCTGCCATTTCATCATATTTGTAAACCAGAAAAGTCCAGCATCAAAGTGTTAATCAGGTTGTGGATGGGAACTGGAAGTCAGTCATCATACTGCCCTCCGAGCCTCAGGGCTCAGTGCTGCCGCCTAAACCCTCTCCGTCCAGCAGAAGACTGGGCTCACACCGGGGGAGTGACAGCCACCTGGGGGTTTCCGTTAAAGCAGGCGTTAGTTAAAACGTTCATCGAGGTCAGTCTACGGGTGAGAGAGAGAAAACGTATTCTTCGGCAGAAACAGCCTATAGTTCACCTTGTACACGGGACACGGGACAATCGGTGGGTAGTCTGGGTGGTTGCTGAGTGGATGGATGTAGCACGTAGGTGCGAGCACAACCCTGTAATAATGCCATAGGCTACGTCTCGCAGTCAAGATTCACCTCTCCCTGGCTGCAAAACTTGCAACGCAGAATTCCAACAGAGGAAGTAAATCCACAAAATTACTCCAGACAACAGCGTGAGGTAGCCTATACAAAGAAAAACACAGAGAGAGAAAGAAGAGAGCCCGTCACTGCATGAGTAAAAAAAATAACTTTTTTTTAAAAATCCATGGAATGTCATTCCGAATATGGGTAGCTGGAATAAGAGGGCTCAATAGCCTAACCAAGAGATCTAGATACTTGAATAGTGTACGGGAATGAATTTCCCCAGCGCGCGCTCTCCACTCTTCAACACCACTATGTGTGTGTGAGATTGAGTGAGAGAGCCAGATCGCATTCCACAGGGTCATAGAGCCGTCCTAATTCGGCTATCTATCAATGCGCAGGTTCCATTTTCAACCTTTTTTCTTCCTCGTTTTCTCTTCCATACAATGTATGACATGAGCCAGTTCCCGAGTTTTAGTCTCTGCACTGCTTTCTAAAACGGTCTCGTCTCCATCCCTGCCTTAACATGATGACCAAACCAAATAAGAGATTGCAGACATTTTCCATACACACAAAAAGCATATTTCTCTCAAATTGTGTGCACACATTTATTTACCTCCCTGTGAGTAATCATTCTCCTTTGCCAAGATAATCCATCCACCTGACAGGTATGGCATATCAAGAAGCTCATTAAACAACACAGGTGTACATTGTGCTGGGACAATAAAAGCAGGACCTCCACATCTGGCTTCTTCACCTGCGGGATCGTCTGAGACCAGCCACTCAGACCGTGGATGAAACTTCTGCACAAACTGTTAGAAACAGTCACCGATAATCTGCGTGCTTGTCGTTCTCACCAGGGTCTTGAACAGACTCTAGTTCGGCGTTGTAACCGACTTCAGTGGGCACCTTTGATGGCCACTGGCACGCTGGAGAAGTGTGCTCTTCATGGATGAATCCTGGTTTTAACTGTACCGGGCAGATGGCAGACAGTGTGTATAGCTTTGTGTAGGTGAGTGGTTTGCTGACTTCGACATTGTGAACAGAGTGCCCCATGGTGGCAGTGGGGTTATGGTATAGGCAGGTATAAGCTACGGACAACGAACACAATTGCATTTTAACAATGGAAATTTGAATGTACAGGGATACCGTGACGAGATCCTGAGGCCCTTTGTCGTGCCATTCATTCACCGCCATCACCTCATGTTTCAGCATGATAATGCACAGCACCATGTTGCAAGGATCTGTACACAATTCCTGGAAACTGAAAATGTCCCAGTTCTTCCATGGCCTGCATAGTTATCAGACATGTCACCCATTGAGCATGTTTGGGATGCTCTGGATTGCATGTACGACAACGTTTTCCAGTTCCCGCCAATATCCAGCAACTTCGCAGAGCCATTGAAGGGGAGTGGGACAGCATTCCACAGGCCACAATCAACAGCCTGATCAACTCTATGCAAAGGAGATGTGTCACGCTGCATGAACAAATGGTGGTCACACCAAATACTGACTGGTTTTCTGATCCATGCCCCTACTTCTTTTTTAAAGTGTGAAATGTGAATTCTATAGATTAGGGCCTACTGAATTTATTTCAATTGACTTCCTTATTCCTTATATAAATTGATTTCCTTATATGAACAGTAACTCAGTAAAATCTTTGAAATTGTTCTGTGTTGCTTTTATATTTTTGTTCAGTGTATATCAATTTGGGGACAGGTCGAAACCCATACTGCCACCATCTGGACTGGAGTGTGGACCTCGGGCATCTTTCAATCACCCATGTGGGTATATGCTCATAAAAACCAATGAGTAGATGGGACCCTGGGTCTCGATCCCGCCCTGTGCAACTGGGTCCTGGACTTCCTGACGGGCCGCCCCCAGGTGGTGAGGGTAGGTAACAACATCTCCACCCCGCTGATCCTCAACACTGGGGCCCCACAAGGGTGCGTTCTCAGTCCTCTCCTGTACTCCCTGTTCACCCATGACTGCGTGGCCATGGACGCTTCCAACTCAATCATCAAGTTTGCAGACGACACTACAGTGGTAGGCTTGATTACCAACAACGACGAGATGGCCTACAGGGAGGAGGTGAGGGCCCTCGGAGTGTGGTGTCAGGAAAATAACCTCACACGCAATGTCAACAATACAAAGGAGATGATCGTGGACTTCAGGAAACAGCAAAGGGAGCAGTCCCCTATCCACATCGACGGAACAGTAGTGGAGAAGGTGGGAAGTTTTAAGTTCCTCTGCGTACACATCACGGACCAACTGAAATGGTCCACCCACACAGACAGCGTGGTGAAGAAGGTGCAGCAGCAGGTGCATCAAAGCTGGGACCGAGAGACTGAAAAACAGCTTCTATCTCAAGGCCATCAGACTGTTAAACAGCCATCACTAACATTGAGGGGCTGCTGCCAACATACTGACTCAACTCCAGCCACTTTAATAATGGAAAATGTATGTAATAAATGTATCACTAGCCACTTTAAACAATTCCACTTTATATAATGTTTACATACCCTACATTACTCATCTCATATGTATATACTGTACTCTATACCATCTACTGAATCTTGACTATGCCGTTCGGCCATCACTCATTCATATATTTTTATGTACATATTCTTATTCATTCCTTTACACTTGTGTGTATAAGTTAGTTGTGAAATTGTTAGGTTAGATAACTTGTTAGATATTACTGCATGGTCGGAACTAGAAGCGCGAGTATTTCGCTACACTCGCATTAACATCTGCTAACCATATGTATGTGACAAATCAAATTTGATTTGATTTTGCACTGCTCGCACACGCAGCGCGGGGCGGTCTGATCAGTTAGGTGAAGAAGACGTTGCTGTCTGCCACCTGCACACATATTTTTGTGAAAGACAATTTTGTTTGGTGGTCAACCGTGTCAATTTACACAAGACAAGTTGTTAAAAAAAAAAAAAAATTTGCTATTCTTAGGTTTATTTATTTTAAAAAGCCCTCACACCGGTGCAGGAACTGTCCCAGACTTTGCCAAAGTTTGCTCGCATTGTATCTAGCTCGATAGCTAATGGGGACAAGTTAGCTAGCTATTTCATGTTAGAAAATGTTTTTGCTGACATGCAAACAACACCAACAAGCTATTTAGCTAGCTGGTCAAACGTTGAGGGCAAAGTCGGGGCAGTGTTGCCTTTAACAGTTACATTTGAGTCAGGTTTCATTTTCATCCTCTCTCAAAGACAATCTGACGCTCCGTACACATTGTGACGTATTTCATTATGCCACACGTCATCTTCATGGAGTCTTGCCCCACTACTGAACAGACAAGTGTAGTCAAAGACAGTACAGTATGGTACAGTAGGTTTAGAAACTCTGTGGTGTAGTGTTTGTAACGCAAGATTGAGAAGAGCTTGTGTCTCGACAGAGATGGCATTTATTTTGGAAGATTGCGAAATACAACCTTTTCATTTAAGGCAGGATAAATATATTGTTTCAGGTGATAGTAAAATATGTTTAGTTACTTTTTCCTCAACTTGTTTCTCTAACTTTATAGCAAGTCAAGCTAGCTTGCACTTCAGAGCAGCTAATGTTAGCTAGCTAAAAGCTAGGCTAGGTTGAAGATACCACTGTAGCGACCTCCACCTAATTATCATACAAAACAAACGTTGTTACCATCACAATACATTGAAACGGGAGGCAACAGTCATATAACATAATTTTCTTAGCAGCCTATTTGTATTATTATTTCACATTTAGGAATGGATAATTGTTTACAAGTTGCTAGCTATCCCATAAAGCCATTTTTATTTTACATTTTTATTTTATTTAACCTTTATTTAACCAGGTAGGCCAGTTGAGAACAAGTTCTCATTTACAACTGCGACATGACCAAGATAAAGCAAAGCAGTGCGACAAAATCAACAACACAGAGTTACACATAAACAAACGTACAGTCAGTAACACAATAGAAAAATATATTGTAACGACCCTGGGTTTATAAGCGCGGAAATGGACTCTGCTGCACGAGCATGCTTTTGCGGCACAGTCGATAGCGCGCCGGACCTCGGGCTCGAAGGTCGAGGTTTCGAGACCTGCTCCCTGCTGTTTCTTTACAATATGTATAGTGTGTGCAAATGTAGAAGAATAGAGAGGAAAGGCAATAAATAGGCCATAGAGACAAAATCATTACAATTTAGCATTAACACCATTGCCGAAAACCACATATTTTCACAAGGTTTGGTAACTTCCTGTTCCTCAACAGACTCTGGCTGGACATTTCTAAGTATGCGGAGTCTATCTGGCAACATAGCCTTCAACTGCAAGGGGGTGTTGCGAATCCACTCTGTTGTGGACTTCCCCATAGAAATGCATGACATCCAGCACAACATAACAGTGCTTATGGGTAATGTGAATGACACTTCATGCCTCGATCAGACTGATAGCATCTTTGCTACACCAGAAGAACATTCATTTCCAATGGAACATTGCATTTGCCTTTCATTTTAGAAGATGCTCTTATCCAGAGCGACTTACAGTAGTGAGTTTTCATACTTTTGTTTCATACTGGTACCCGTGCAGCACCATGCTCTACCAACTGAGCTACACAGTTTCAGAGCATGCTGTGTTGTGCATACATTTGATTTATCCAACGTATTCATCAAATTGTGACTGAAGTAGTATTTGAAAAAGGTGAATGTTGAACTTTGTTTGCACACATATCTAGTATACATTTTGGGTTACATAATGAAAAAAGTTTGACTGCAGAATTTATTACACTGCATTAATGCAATGACTTAGTCTGTCTCATCGAGGCGCGAGTCTCTCTTTAAACACTCTTGCACACTGAGGGCGAGGCACACTATCATTCACAGGGCTCTACACTGACCATTTTTACAAGGAGCATAAACTGGAAAATGTCAGACACACAAAGGCATTTAGGAGCACAATTAAAAAATATTTTAGTTACTAAAGCTAGAATACTTCATTCTAGGCGCACTGGTGCTCCTAAATAAAAATTCCACAGCTAAATATTTAGGCACATATGCAAGTAAAATGGTCACACTGTTCAGCCCTGATTCATTGACACTGGCTCTCTCATTCTCTTTCCAGTTGTCCAGAGAGGATGCAGCTTGTCTCTCAGGCCTTGAGGATGTCCTGTCATGTCCCATCAGCTGTGAGATCTTCACAGACCCCGTCAACCTCTACTGCAGCCATAGCTTCTGCAGGACCTGCCTGGAGGCCACCTGGAAACAGGGAGGGACCCAGGACTGCCCTGTCTGTAGACAGAGGTTGCCCGGGGACAAGCCCCCTGCCAGCCGAGCCCTGCGGAAAGCATGTGAGACCCCGTAGAGGGAGAAGCAGCGCAGGGACGGCAGCCGCCCAAAAAGAAGGTCAAAGAGGAAACTACAGAGGACAACTCAAATGGAGAACCCTCACAGAACCCTCACCCCAAACACACTTCCAATGGCCTACACACTGTGTGTGGCCACCACATCCAGAAGCTAGGCTTGTTCTGCCAGGAGTGTGTGTTGTGTGTGGAGTGTGTGTTGTGTGTGTGGAGTGTGTGTTGTGTGTGGAGTGTGTGTTGTGTGTGCCTGAGCATGTACTGTAGGTCACAGTTTCTGCTCCATGGAGAAGGCTGCTACCCAGAGGAGGAAGGAGCTTAGACCACCACTGAAGGCCCTACAGTATCAAATGGCTGTCTTCGACAAGGCCAAACTCACCTAGGAGAAAATGGCATCTCACATCGGTGTGAAGGCCAAGCAAACAAGCTGAGGGAGGAAGGGGAGGAGAAGAGTAAAAGGATGAAGGAGAAATGGGAGGAAATTAGTAAAAGGATGTCATCTCTGTCCAACAGAATCGTTGAGGGGGGAAATACGCTGTCGGTTGATGACACTGCATTCCTGCAAAACTACAAGATCACCAAGATGAGAGCTGAGATTCTACCTTCTGATCCTCCGCTTGTCTCTGGCGCTCTGATCAACGTGGCCAAACACCTTGGCAACCTTGGCTTCAGGGTCTGGCAGAAGATGAAGAACATTATGCGGTACACACCTGTAATTCTGGACCCACAGCTGCATGCTCTTTCAACCTCTCAAAGATTCTGATCAGCCCAACCCTTGCAGAGGACAATTACTGACATGGTAGCCAGCATTTGTGTACATTAGAAGGGTGTCATTGAAACTGTAATGGTATAACTTTAGACCGTCCCCTCGCCCATACCCGGGCGCGAACCAGGGACCCTCTGCACACATCAACAACAGTCACCCTCCTAAGCATCGTTGCCCATCGCTCCACAAAAGCCGCGGCCCTTGCAGAGCAAGGGGAACCACTACTTCAAGGTCTCAGAGCGAGTGACGTCACCGATT
The DNA here is from genome assembly GCF_057628025.1 of Oncorhynchus mykiss. NCBI lineage: Eukaryota > Metazoa > Chordata > Actinopteri > Salmoniformes > Salmonidae > Oncorhynchus > Oncorhynchus mykiss. The sequence continues at coordinate 18,170,912 of NC_143033.1, read as the reverse complement.
GAAACACTATTTAGCGCGCACCACCGCTAACTAAGCTAGCGTTTCACATCCGTTACACTAGCACCACCGCTAACTAAGCTAGCGTTTCACATCCGTTACACTAGCACCACCGCTAACTAAGCTAGCGTTTCACATCCGTTACACTAGCACCACCGCTAACTAAGCTAGCGTTTCACATCCGTTACATAAGGGTAGCAAAGATTTTATTGAACGGAAACGGTGTTTCTCCACTCAGAATACCAAGCTATCTCTGACTTCGGTGTGTTCAAGACAACTGGGAACTCAGGAAAAAACGAGGTACTACCATCCCACTGGGAAAAATAGTTTTGAACAGTCATCCAACTCGGAATTCCAAGTTGGAAACTCTGGTATCTTTCTAGATAAACTATTTTCCAACCTGACGATCACTGACATTATGATTTGACCTAGTTTTTCCCAGAGTTCTCAGTTGTCTTGAATGCACTAAAGTCACTAAAGATTTCCGAGTTTCCAGTTGTTTTGAACGCGGCATATACAGAGAGGCAATGCAGACGATCAGTGGTGTAGTCATTTGTAATTGACAACCAGATGCTTGAAGCTAGAGATGGGTGATAGAACAGAGGTTAGAGGTCAGGGGTCAGTTCAGTGCTGATTGGATTAAAGGGGTGTTCCAGGGAGAAGGATGTGTGGCTAAGCCCTGGTAATTCCCCTATAAATCTCTGACTGGGGCCATTTATTTATGGGGCAGGTGGTTCTTTACATTGCTTTCACACACACTCATACAAATACACACACACTAATACTAATACACACACACACACACACACACACACACACACACACACACACACTCAAGTCAAGCTGTTGTTGCGCTCACTACAGCCACTCACTACACCCAAATGCAAGACCCGGTAAAAGTCAGACTGTCTGTCAGATTCAAATCTCGAACAAATTGTGGAAACACACACGCAACAGTTGTGAGGGGTGAATCCTCAGTTTAACCTTTTCTGTCCTGGAAGGTTATTGGATTTGACCATTCATGCCCCTCTGGGTCAGTTTGGTAGAGTCCAGAGGGTGTTGAGGTGGTTTCAGCAATATTTCAGAACAATCCATCTTCATAATGGGGGAGAAGGGGGAGCCATTAAAAGGGCCGGAGAGAGAAAGACAAGCATTCTTAGAAACACACAGATTACTTCTTGTGTCTAGTCGGATAGTGTGTGTGTGTGTGTGTGTGTGTGTGTGTGTGTGTGTGTGTGATCTGCTGTCTGCAGATAGTGGCTCTGTGTCTCAGAGATAGGTGAGACACATTCATTAACAGCTCTCATTATACCCAATGGGCTCCTAGCACCCTGTCAGCCATCACACACGCAATACACTGACACATGCTCTCTCACATACAATACAATTAGCTACATGCACACACTACTAACTTTAGACGGTATACACATATGAACACAGTGTAACACATGTATCTCTCCTTCTCTCTCTGTCTCTGTCTCTCTTTCTCTCTCTCAAACACTCCTCCCTCCCTCCAGACACCGTCCAACCCTCAGTAATGTGACGCCTGTTTCTCAGGCTGTAGGTTTTCTCTTCTCACACACACACATATACACACACAGGGTTGGGGATCTTAAGGTCTGTCCTGACCTGTGTCTGGGCCTGGCTAACTGCCTTGATCCCAGTAAAATTGTCATAATATTAGCCTCAGCTCCCATTTCAAACAGCCTGACCGGCCACCTCCTGCGCTAACAGACAGAAAGATAGAGAGAGGTGTAGAGTTCTCCTCCCTCTATCCCACAATCCCTCTATCCCCCTTTCCTCTCCTAGGGCTATCAACCACATGGTTCCTTCACTCTATTCTTTTTCAGTATTATTTCATTTCACTTTTACTCAACTGCTTGTGTTCAAAAGCTCTTTGGTCTCACACACACACACACACACACACACACACACACACACACACACTTTCTATCTCGTAAGTGTGATGTGTCCTTGGCTAGGCTGGGCTAGCAGTGGGAGCCAGAGCCTGTAGCTAGGGCTGGTAGGAGGTTGATGTGAAGAGAAAATGCCACGTTAAGGTGAGCATGGGGGGCAAACACCTTTACACACACACACTGATCGGTGTGGTCTGATCGGCACTGTCAGCGTGTGAAGAGAAGCCCTGGGTGGGATGGACAGAACATGACAGCTCAAGACGAGAGAGAGAGAGGGAGAGAGATTGAAAGGGGATGTAGCAAAATGTTTGGTGTGCTGTCGATGTGGACACAAAATACTTAATGTGCTGGCACTTCATATAACACACACACCATAATGACAGGGACTACAGTGGCAGGTCAGAAACTGTTATCAATGACAAGAGACAAAATAACTTGTTTTGCTGCAGATCACTCAGGTTCTTCCTCTCTCTCTTTCTCTGTGTGATGTTTATGTGTACACGGTCCAAACAGAGGATGAAAGACTGATGAATCAGAGGAACACAGAGCAGAAGGTCAAGACAGAGTTGTGATGATGTAATGCTCTTGTGTGTGTGTGTGTGTGTGTGTGTGGGTGTGTGTGAGATAGTGGCTCCTGTATCTCCTCCCCTCCATCTCTCTCCCTCTCCATCGCTTTCGACCAGAGAGAAATACACACCCAACTAACGATGACGAATATAGTCAGTATTGTGGCCAATATGAGAATCAAACCTACAACCCTGGTATTTCATGCTCTGTGTAACCCCCTGGGTCATTTGAAGCCTCCAGTTCTGTCCAGGAAAATTCAAGCGGAAATTAAGTGTTCAGAAAGTGACCCTTAATGTTGCGTTCAAGAATAACAGAGACAAAGCTCTTTATTAAACCCACACACATAGCTGCTGCTTCCACAGAAGGTGCGTTCACAACCACTAATCGAGGCTGATGTGTCAAGTGGGGTTCAAATGTATTAAACGAAGCATGAAATAAAACAGTGTTTGTCGGAAGAGAAATCCCTAAAGTGACCTGTGATAGCACATATCACATTACAAATGAGAGGAGAGGAGAAAGGAGGAGAGGGGGAAGAGGAAAATTCATATCCGTTTCCATGGTAATGGGCAAGCAACGACAGCCTCTTAGGCTCGGAGATGGAGAGAGGAAGGAGAGGGGTGAGACAGAGGGAGAAAGTGGCAGGCGAGTCAGAGAGATCCTTGTTTTATCAAAGTGAGATGTCTGTAGTGAATTGTGAGAGTGGAATGCTGAGACAGACAGTATAGAACCAGTGCATGTACAGTATTGTATTCTACAAGTATACACACAGACACACACACAGATCCTTGGCATGTCTCAAGGCCGCGTGTTAGTACACAGCAAATTGGCCAGTGTTACCTAGTGTTGATTTTCAGTGTAACATTTCTAGTGTTGATTCAGGTGTTAAATTAGTGGTAAATTAACAATCATTGGTGTCAAATAACCCCAGTGTAGGTATTGATGACCAGTGTTAAACCATAACACACATTTTTCTAAACTAATCTAATCTTATTACACCTGTTAATGAAATGGTTGTTCCAGTTTAGATGCTTTAGCTCAGGGGTCGGCAATCTAAGGCATGCGTGCTAGCTTTGGCACGCGAGGGTATTTGACTTGGCACGCCAATGCTTGGCAAGCCACCCCCCAAAAAATGTAATATTTACATATGTACAGTACCAGTCAAAGGTTTGTAAACAAATACTCATTCCAGGGTTTTTATTTATTTTTACTATTTTCTAAACTGTAGAATAATAATGAAGACATCAAAACGATGAAATAACACATATGGAATCATGTAGTTACCAAAAAAGTGTTCTCACTTATTTTTGCAAGTTTATAAATTTTTATAATAATAATAATTGAAATTGCATGAATTTGTTTCGAAATTGCATTGGTGTTCACTACTATGTTGTAGTTCCCAAGGTACAGTGGTACGGTGCATTTTGTTACATTACAGCCTTATTCTAAATGTACATTTTTTGTATTTTTTAAATATCCTCATCAATCAATCTACACACAATACCCCATAGTGACAAAGTGAAAACAGGTTTTTTGAAATTTTTGCTAATTTATTAAAAATAAAACACTGAAATGCCTTATTTACATAAGTATTCAGACCCTTTGCTCTGAGCCTCGAAATTTAGCTCAAGTGCATCCTGTTTCCATTGATCATCCTTGATTGGAGTCCACCTGTGGTAAATCCAATTGATTGGACATGACTTGGAAAGGCACACACCTGTCTCACAGTTGACAGTGCATCTCAGAGTAAAAACCAAGCCATGATGTTGAAGGAATTGTCCGTAGAGCTCCGAGACAGGATTTTTTTAAATTCTTAAAAAAAAAATGTATTTCACCTTTATCTAACCAGGTAGGCTAGTTGAGAACAAGTTCTCATTTGCAACTGCGACCTGGCCAAGATAAAGCATAGCAGTGTGAACAGACAACACAGAGTTACACATGGAGTAAACAATTAACAAGACAATAACACAGTAGAAAAAAAAGGGGAGTCTATATACATTGTGTGCAAAAGGCATGAGGAGGTAGGCGAATAATTACAATTTTGCAGATTAATAACAATGGAGTGATAAATGATCAGATGGTCATGTACAGGTAGAGATATTGGTGTGCAAAAGAGCAGAAAAGTAAATAAATAAAAACAGTATGGGGATGAGGTAGGTAAAAATGGGAGGGCTATTTACCGATAGACTATGTACAGCTGCAGCGATCGGTTAACTGCTCAGATAGCAGATATTTGAAGTTGGTGAGGGAGATAAAAGTCTCCAACTTCAGCGATTTTTGCAATTCGTTCCAGTCACAGGCAGCAGAGAACTGGAACGAAAGGCGGCCAAATGAGGTGTTGGCTTTAGGGATGATCAGTGAGATACACCTGCTGGAGCGCGTGCTACGGATGGGTGTTGCCATCGTGACCAGTGAACTGAGATTATGTCGAGGCACAGATCTGGAGAAGGGTACCAAAATATTTCTGCAGCATTGAAGGTCCCCAAGAAAACAGTGGCCTCAATCATTTTTAAATGTTAGAAGCTTGGAACCACCAGGACTCTTCCCAGAGATGGCCGCACGGAGCAATCGGGAGAAAGGGCTGCCTTGCTTCTAGTCCTTAGGAAACTTTGCAGTATTTTCGTTTTTTTTATGTATTATTTCTTCCATTGTTAGCCCAGAAAATCTTAAGTGTTATTACATACAGCCGGGAAGAACTATTTGATATCAGAGCGACGTCAACAACAGCACTATGACCAGGAATACGACTTTCCCGAAGCGGATCCTTTGTCCGCAGCACCCAGGGCATTTGAACTGATTCCAGAGGCCGACCAAAAACAACGCCGCCAGAGAAGAGGGAGACAGAGCGGCCTTCTGGTCAGACTTAGGAGGTGCGCACACCACCCACCGCTTATATTACTCGCTAATGTCCAGCCCCTAGATAACAAGGTCGACGAAATGAGGGCAAGGGTTTCTTTCCAGAGAGACATCAGAGATTATAACATACTCTGTTTCACGGAAACATGGCTCTCTCGGGATATGCTGTCAGAGTCGGTACAGCCACCTGGATTCTCGGTGCATCGCGCTAACAGGAATAAACATCTCTCCGGGAAGAAGAAGGGTGGGGGCGTATGTTTCATGATTAACAACTCATGGTGTAATTGTAACAATATACAGGAACTCAAGTCATTTTGTTCACCTGACCTAGAATTCCTCACAATCAAATGCCGACCATATTATCTCACAAGAGAATTATCTTTGGCTATTGTCACAGCCGTGTATATCCCCCCTCAAGCCGATATCACAACGTCCCTCAAGGAACTTCACTGGACTTTATGCAAACTGGAAACTATGTATGCTGAGGCTGTATTTATTGTAGCTGGGGATTTTAACAAAGCAAATTTGAGAACAAGACTACCTAAATTCTGTCAGCATATCGACTGTAGCACTCGCGCTGGAAAAACACTGGACCACTGTCAAGGTTGTGCCCTACTGGTACGAAGTCAGGTGCAGGAGAGCAGAGAGTTGTGATCAGGCACACTTTATTTGGCAGAAGCACAAAAGACAGATGCAACTGCATCAAAAACCTCCAGCCAATGGAAAAAGTGAATAAGCGCGAAAACACTCACAATAATGCAAATGTATGACAATAAACATACTACGGGTCAAAACACGATACCCGGGGAACAACCAGTCTGGCGCGTAACACTAAACATGTAACAAACAAAAATCAACACAAAGACACGGGGGGGAAAAGAGTAATATAAATATGCAGTGTAATTAGGGAATGTAAACCAGGTGTGCGGGAAACAAGACAAAACAAATGGAACAATGAAAAATGGAGAGGCGATGGCTGAGCAAGGAACTTAAACATTAGCTTTTTTACATGGCACATATTTTACATGGCACACATTTTTACATGGCATATGTTACTTTCTTCTCCAACACTTTGTTTTTGCATTATTTAAACCAAATTGAACATGTTTCATTATTTATTTGAGGCTAAATTGATTTTATTTATGTTTTATATTAAGTTAAAATACGTGTTAATTCAGTATTGGTGTAATTCTCATTATTACAAATAAAAGAATTGGCTGATTAATCGGTATCGCCTTTTTTGGTCCTCCAATAATCGGTATCGGCATTGAAAAATCATAATCGGTCGACTTCTAGTGCCAACCAGCTGTTGCTGTCGTCCTTCCTGATCCTTTCCTTCATGATTTTCAGAAAAGAGCCGTCTTCGATGGAGAAGGCCACTTTCTTGTCGTCTCTAGTTTGCTGGAACACATTGCAGCCCAAGTGAACTTCCACTTTGTCACAAGGAAGACTTTTGTAGCACTATAATGCAGGTTGATCGGGGAGCTTGGGCATTCTGGAACCTTTCTTTAACCAAGAAGAGGTTGGAACATGGCTCGAAGAGAGTAGGGCGTCCATTCTCCAAAGTGTTTGTGTAAAAGGTACTCACTGAGAGAGGCTTGTGAACGCTCCCCAGGCAGACATGGCCTATCTGAGGTCAAGCTTCTGGGCGTATGATGAGTCATGGGGCCCATTAATTTGCCTGCGCACCTTATGGACTCTAATAATGTATCTTCCAAGAAGGAGCATGATGGGAGCCTTGGGTTCGAGTTCTGGGATGAGGTGAGCAAGGGGTTTAAGGTGAGCATGGTGGAGCGCTGCGTCTGGAGTTGGGATCTCGGAACGGTTGTTCGGGATCTCATTGCACTCAATGAGTGTTGGCAGCAGAAAACTGACTTGCCCATCCATAGATTCTACCTGGTAGGCATTGGCTCTTCTTCCCACTGTCTGCATCGCTTTGGCGCAGGTCTTGCTTAAGGGAGTAGGGAGAGCTGGGGCCTTGTACCCTGAAGATGTCGAAGAACTCAGAACGAACCAATGATCTGTTGCTTTGCTCATCGAGGATGGCATAGAATTTCACTTTGTTGGAGATCTTGGGGAAACTGTTGATTCGTTTGGTGAGCGCACTCTCTATCACCTTTGGCGAACCGTAGCATTCCTCAAGTCTATCCCAAAACATCTTCAGACCTCGTTTTGGATGGCTTACATGAACAGCTTGGATTCGTTTTATATGTTCAACAGACTCTCTTCCAAGCCACTTAACTAGAAGATCCATTTCTTCACTTTAGGTTAAGTCTAAGCCTCTGAGGGTGTTGTGAAAGGAGCGCCGCCAAGCCCTGTAGCTCTCCGGTTGGTCATAAAATTGGAGTAGACTCGTGGTGATGAGCTCGCAACGAGCAAAGTACCTCACAAAGTAGGTAACTTTGGGTTCTCACTTTGGGGGTCTTCCCATGTACGCTTGTAATGTGAAGCAGGTGGATGACTTCCGTCATTGTGCATTCCTCTTTGGGTCCAGCTGCTGTTCTGGCCTTCTTGAAGGGAACCGTGTACGCTAGGGGTGAGGTGAAACTGCTGAGCTGGCCTCCGGATTAGGGATGCGGCGGTCTACATGGGTAGTGATGTCAACGGGAAGAGACCTGATCTCAGGCTGGAGATGTTGTAATACGGTGTTACGGGCAGGCCTGGTATATCCTTGTCTTGTCTTGTCATCAGAGGACAGCTCTACTCCTGTCATTGGCTTGGGAATGTCGTAGGATTTAGCTTGCTCCATGAGATACTCCTTAGTTCGCTGTGTGGGGTCGAGTTGGGTGGAGTCAAGCTTTAGTCAGCAGCTACTTTTCTGACTGCCGAAATCAGCAGCGGCCTCTAGAGCCGCAGCTTCAGCCACTGCTGCAGCCGCTTCCTTTTCCTCTTTCAGCACATCCATAGTTGCTTCTAATTGTGCTTTTTCTATTTTCATTCTCCTTTCTTTCTCCGCAAAGGAGAGGCAAGCTTTTGAAGCTTCTGCTTTTGCCCTTGCTTTGGCGGCTGTGGCTCCTGTAGGTGAGCTGTTTGAATGGTGGGATGAGGCTGAGGCACGAGACCTGATCTTGAAGGTGCATGCCTGCTCCTCGGCCATAGTGTGTTGGAGGTTGTCCGTACACTGCCGTAATTGTCGTAGGCCTCTCTTAGCGTTGTGACGGGTTAGCAGTGTCTGTTGCTTGATCCAACTTGTGGTCCTGCCCACTAGAGAGCTGTCATTTCACTGTACTGTCCTCCATATGCATTACTGTGCATATTTTGACTGCAAGATAAACGCCTTCTTCAAAGCATGATCTCCATGTTCATAAGATTTATTGAGTTGAAACAGCATGAAACTGAAACATAAAAATCATAAAATCATCGAAGCTCTGCAGATTTTGCTGTGAGGATACAGAATCAATAGACCTTTTATTTTGGTATTGCCCTCAGGTAGCCTGTTTCTGGACTCAGGTTCAGGAATTGCTGAAAATTGATCTAAAATTGACCCTAGAAATAGTACTGTTAGGAGATCTGGAGAGAACGGGTCAGTCAATTACTAATTTACTAATACTCTTAGTAAAAGTATTTATCTTCAACTCGTAATCTATGGATTATATTCGATTAGATAGATTTAAATTATACGTTAAACATCACAGCATAGTTGAAAGATATATGTTGCGTAGAAATCCGAAGAGGGTGGCCAGGAGAAATAGGTGGGATGGGCTGAGGGATGCTGAGAGTTGGGTTGTGGAATAGGAGACAAGTGGGAGTGGATTTGCTGGGCAGGAGATAGAATGATGGTCAAAGATAAAGTATCAAAAATAAAGTCAAAATAAAACATAATAAAAAGTAAGTTTGAATGACACTGAGGGGCAGTGTTTTTACAGCTTATGCCGGTTTGCCTGAGGCTGATGCCGTGCAGGTGTTTGTACACATTCATATACACGCACTCTCATTCAAATACACACATACACGGACACACACATATGTAAATAGTGCCAGACATGCACTCAAACATACACTGTACAGTTGGCCTTGCTGTTATGATTTCAGTTGTCCTTGATGTCCTTTGTTTTTTTTTGCATTGTTGTTTTCTGTTTTCTTTTGTATTTTTCTTTTTTCTCATGAGTTAATTTTCTTGGTTGTTGGGGGGGTGGGGAATTAATTTCATTTCTTAATATTTTATTTTTTATTTTTCTTGGCGGGGGGTGATTGTGGGAGCGGTCTCGGATTGTTGATGGACAGCTATGGGGAACTGTGGGGGGATCTTGGAGGGTTCACGTCCTGTTTTCTTCTTTTTTTTGGCCTTGTGGGAGATCTGTTGACGTGCCCTTGAGCAGGGCATTGACCTTGGATGCTTCTGTGTGTCGCTCTGAATGGGAGTCTTTTGGATGACTGGTGTGGTGTTTTTGTTGAGCGGTTTCACTACAAGTATATTGTATGTTTTGTATATTCAATAAAAAAATATACATATAATGTTGAAAAAATATATATATATAATAATAGTAAGTTCTGAGTAAAGGGTCTGGATATTTATGTAAATGTGATATTTCATTTTATTTTATTTTTATAAATTAGCAAACATTTCTAAAAAACAGTTTTTTGCTTTGTCATTATGGAGTATTGTGTGTAGATAGATTTGTATTTCTATTTATTTATTTAACCTTTATTTAACTTGGCAAGTCAGTTAAGAACAATTACTTATTTAAAATGACAGCCTACCAAAAGGCAAAAGGCCTCCTGCAGGGACAGGGGCTGGGATTAAAAATAAAAATAAATTGAATGCAAATATAGGACAAAACACACATCACGACAAGAGAGACCTAAGACAACAACGTAGCATGGCAGTGTCGAGTCGCTGACTTCTTTAATGTGATGACAAGCTATTTTATCAAATTGATTACCTAACGTTTGATTGATTGCCTGATTGAATAAAACCATGCAACAATTAACTCGTTAATAACCTGGGGCACCACGGTAGAGTTTGTTTATATAGAGCAGCTATCTCCCGAATCTACTCTTAAAGTTCTGAAGATCTTTTATACCAATAGCAGTCAATCATTAATTATTCTTTATCTTCTATCAGTCTCATCTGAACGTCGTTCTTGGTTATCTGCATGAACCCTAGCATAACTTATGAATCAGCGGTATACAAATTGGCTTAATTATTTAATTACTAACTAATCAAATCACAGAAACACATAACAAACAAAGAGTAGATATTGGTAACTAACAATGATAGGTCCCTAGTCGGCTAAGCCGATATGACAGCTTGGTAGACAAAAGGGAAGGGGTGGGACTGAGAGAGATCGGGAAAGACAAAATGGTTCATTTCACACACTCAATATTTTTATTCATTGAAATGGTTGTTAGAATGAATACTTCAGAGTACCCTTTCGGAAATGTAGAATGGATGTTTCGGCGGTTGTCTGTATTCTCATCCTAGGTTTACATCATTTCTAGCTGCAGACTAGTAATTTGTGTCTCTCCGTCTTCTCTCTACCTGTCCAGTGCTATCAGAGCCTTCCTCCTCTCCAGCGCTGCCAGAGTCTCCCATCTGTCCTGAGCTGCCAGAGTCTCCCATCTGTCCTGAGCTGCCAGAGTCTCCCGTCTGTCCTGAGCTGCCAGAGTCTCCCGTCTGTCCTGAGCGGCCAGAGTCTCCCGTCTGTCCTGAGCTGCCAGAGTCTCCCGTCTGTCCAGTGCTGTCAGAGCCTTCCTCCTCTCCAGCGCTGCCAGAGTCTCCCATCTGTCCTGAGCTGCCAGAGTCTCCCGTCTGTCCTGAGCTGCCAGAGTCTCCCGTCTGTCCAGTGCTGTCAGAGCCTTCCTCCTCTCCAGCGCTGCCAGAGTCTCCCATCTGTCCTGAGCTGCCAGAGTCTCCCGTCTGTCCTGAGCTGCCAGAGTCTCCCGCCTGTCCAGTGCTGTCAGAGCCTTCCTCCTCTCCAGCGCTGCCAGAGTCTCCCATCTGTCCTGAGCTGCCAGAGTCTCCCATCTGTCCTGAGCTGCCAGAGTCTCCCGTCTGTCCTGAGCTGCCAGAGTCTCCCGTCTGTCCTGAGCTGCCAGAGTCTCCCGTCTGTCCTGAGCTGCCAGAGTCTCCCGTCTGTCCAGTGCTGTCAGAGCCTTCCTCCTCTCCAGCGCTGCCAGAGTCTCCCATCTGTCCTGAGCTGCCAGAGTCTCCCATCTGTCCTGAGCTGCCAGAGTCTCCCGTCTGTCCTGAGCTGCCAGAGTCTCCCGCCTGTCCAGTGCTGTCAGAGCCTTCCTCCTCTCCAGCGCTGCCAGAGTCTCCCATCTGTCCTGAGCTGCCAGAGTCTCCCATCTGTCCTGAGCTGCCAGAGTCTCCCGTCTGTCCTGAGCTGCCAGAGTCTCCCGTCTGTCCTGAGCTGCCAGAGTCTCCCGTCTGTCCTGAGCTGCCAGAGTCTCCCGCCTGTCCAGTGCTGTCAGAGCCTTCCTCCTCTCCAGCGCTGCCAGAGTCTCCCATCTGTCCTGAGCTGCCAGAGTCTCCCATCTGTCCTGAGCTGCCAGAGTCTCCCGTCTGTCCTGAGCTGCCAGAGTCTCCCGTCTGTCCTGAGCTGCCAGAGTCTCCCGTCTGTCCTGAGCTGCCAGAGTCTCCCGTCTGTCCTGAGCTGCCAGAGATGCCAGTCTGTCCTGAGCTGCCAGAGCCGCCAGTCTGTCCTGAGCTGCCAGAGCTGCCAGTCTGTCCTGAGCCGTCAGTCAGCCAGGAGCTGCCAGAGTCGTCAGTCAGCAAGGAGCTGCCAGAGCCGTCAGTCAGCATGGAGCTGCCAGACCTGTCAGTCAGCCAGGAGCTGCTAGAGCCGTCAGTCAGCCAGGAGCTGCCAGAGCTGCCTGTCACGCCGGGGATGCCAGAATCGCCCTTCACTCCGGAGCTGCCGGAGTCTCCCACCTGTCCGGTGCTGCCGGAGTCTCCCGCCTGTCCGGCGCTGCCGGAGTCTCCCGTCCGTCCGGCGCTGCCGGAATCTCCCGTCCGTCCGGCGCTGCCGGAGTCGCCGCTCTTAAGAGGCTACGGAGGCGAATAGAGAGGCGGAGAAGGACCATGGTGGAGTGGGGACCACGTCCCGCGCCAGAGCCGCCACCGCGGACAGACACCCACCCAGACCCTCCCCTATAGGGGAGTCCGCACCTTTGGTGGGGGGTACTGTCACGTTCTGACCATAGTTCTGTTATTTTATCTTTGTTTTAGTATGGTCAGGGCGTGAGTTGGGTGGGCAGTCTATGTTTGTTTTTCTATGTTGGTTTTTGAGTTCAGCCTAGTATGGTTCTTAATCAGAGGCAGCTATCAATTGTTGTCCCTGATTGAGAATCATACTTAGGTAGCCTGGGTTTCAGTTTTGGGTTGTGGGTGTTTGTCTTCCGTGTCAGTGTTTGTCGCCACACAGGACTGTTTCATTCATTTCACGTTTCTTGTTTTTGTATTTCGTAGTGTTCAGTTTATGTTTTAAAATAAACATTATGGACACTTACTGTGTTTTGGTCCTCCGATCCTTCTCGCTTCTCCTCCTCAGAAGAGGAGGACGAGATCCCTTACAGTAATAATAGAAAAGGGTGGTCCATGACGCCTAATGTGATGTCTGGGTCCACAGGGGTGTGGCCACTGAGTAGTTAATCTTTACATGAAAATCCATACTCTCATTTAGAAGGTTAATATCACATTACATCTTTTCACAAATAGTTTCATGTTTAGATGTAAACCTGAGAGCTGGGAAATGTACACTTAAAAGAGATACCGTTATGTGTGTTTCCTGTTCACCAAATGAAACATAACTGTCCCTTAAGTGTCCACGGACTATTCCCACATTCTCAAAAGTAGCAATACTGTTTCATTCTCCCATTTTAAGGATTAGGAGTTTGGCCAAGTTTGTTCTGGGAGACTCTCTCCCTCAATACTGCATGGTAGTTTCAAACCAGTACTTACGACCTGAGGTAATAAACCTGGGTTAGGAGAGAGAGTGAGAGAAGGGGGGGGGGGGGGTGCCAAGATCTACACCCATAAAGGGCCAAGTCATGACAGTAGCTTCACATAACGACACAGCATGGTAGCAACACAACATGACAACAACATGGTAGCAACACAACATGGCAGCAGCACAAGTTACAAACATTATTGGGCACAGACAACAGCACAAAGGGCAAGAAGGTAGAGACAACAATACATCACGCAAATCTGCCACAACTGTCAATAAGGGTGTCCACGATTGAGTCTTTGAATGAAGAGATTGAGATAAAACTGTCCAGTTTGAGTGTTTGTTGCAGCTTGTTCCAGTCACTAGAGGAAAATGAACAATGTAATCAATTTTAGAATAAGGCTTTAACGTAACAAAATGTGGAAAAAGTCAAGGGGTCTGAATACTTTCCGAATGCACTGTATGTCATTCCTGATTAGCTAATGGGCTTTCATGGTTTTGCGGAGTTTCATATTATTAGTTCAGCACAAGACGACCCACCTCACCTCTCCTGCCAAATTCCAAACCAAAGAAGCACCGAAGATGCGAGATTTGTTTCATATGGCCAGCAGCTAGCAAGCCTTCTTTTGTTATTTAAAAAAGTTCAGGGCGCAAAATGTTATCAGCAAGAAAAATACGGAAGATGTCTGCCATTTATTGCCTCTTGGACAAAGGAATATGGATTTGAACGGTCTGTTTGCGCTCTCTGTTGTAAAACTGTTATTTGTCGGACATCAAGTGTACAGCGTCATTTTGGAAAAGCAAATAAGTGTGTTTACAAATCTACATGCAGTCAAATATCAAGCTACAGAGGAGAGCTACAAAGTTGCGCTGTACATTGCTAAACATGGAAAACCATTTACTAATGGGGAATATATCAAGGAGGCTTTCCTCAGTAGTTTGCAGGCTTTATTTGATGGATTGCCTAACAAAGACACAATCATCTCAAAGATAAAAGCCATGCCTGTGTCTGCCAGAACTGTTGAAAGGCGCGTTACCGAGATGGTTGAAAATGTAAAGGAGCAGCAAACTGTAACGTTAAAAGATGCACCTGTGTTTAGTGTGGCTCTTGATGAGTGTGTGGATGTGAATGACATTCCACGTCTGGCAGTTGTTGCAAGATACTGTGACTCAGAGCAGGTACGTGAGGAGCTGCTTTGTCTATAAGATACTGTGACTCAGAGCAGGTACGTGAGGAGCTACTTTCCTATAATATACTGTGACTCAGAGCAGGTACGTGAGGAGCTACTTTGTCTATAAGATACTGTGACTCAGAGCAGGTACGTGAGGAGCTGCTTGGGCTATAAGATACTGTGACTCAGAGCAGGTACGTGAGGAGCTACTTTCCTATAAGATACTGTGACTCAGAGCAGGTACGTGAGGAGCTACTTTGTCTATAAGATACTGTGACTCAGAGCAGGTACGTGAGGAGCTGCTTGGGCTATAAGATACTGTGACTCAGAGCAGGTACGTGAGGAGCTACTTTGTCTATAAGATACTGTGACTCAGAGCAGGTACATGAGGAGCTGCTTGGGCTATAAGATACTGTGACTCAGAGCAGGTATGTGAGGAGCTGCTTTGTCCAAAACCCATGCATGCTACTACTAAAGGAGAAGATGTAGCAAAAGCCTTTGCAGATTATTTTGAGGAGAGAGGTGCCAATATTAAAAACATATTCGCTATTACAACTGAAGGTGCCCCCGCTATGTTTGGGAAACATAAATTATTCACAAGGCTGATTGAAGAAAAGATTGGCTAAATGTCACTGTACCGTTCACCAAGAGAATCTGTGTTCCAAGATCAAGCCCGTGGTGCTAATGGACAGAGCCTCTGTTTAGAGAGCTATGGAATTCTTCAGTTTGCGGGCAAATAGATATTCAATAGACACAATTAGTTGTAATGAACATATGAAAATAATAACTGTCACACAGATTGTTAGAAATGGTAGGGTAAAAAGAAAATTGGCACTCTATACAAAAAAGGTTGCCGACTCCTGCTTTAGGTAGTCTCATGTATTAGTCTTCCCAACCCGGCAGTCATTCTGAATGCAACCTGGCAGTCATTCTGAATGCAACCCGGCAGTCATTCTGAATGCAACCCGGCAGTCATTCTGAATGCAACCCGGCAGTCATTCTGAATGCAACCTGGCAGTCATTCTGAATGCAGGTTGCGGGTGAATGTGGGTGAATGAAAATTCCAAATGTTGGATATCCCTACTCTGGCTGGATACCAAAAGGAATTACACATCACTTTGCAAGCCAGCTTAATGTGACATGCAGGCTTGATTTTGCCTGTAAACCATGAGTTTCAGGGCAGTGTATTAGGGTAAAACTAGATCCCCCTTATGAAATATGTGTTGTATTGAGTTAAATAATTACATTTTTTATGATAACATCTATTTTGGTGATGGCCACAGAACTGAAAATAGATGAATGCAATAACCATGTCTCTGTTACAAATACTGTCATGGGTGGTAACTCTACAATTCAGTCGAAATGCAAGGCACTCTGGGAAATATGCAAATAAGGCTTTACACTAAGCAGTGTATTAATTGAACACTGAAAAGGACCCGTATAGACAGAACCAGTATTAAATGTAACACTCATTGTTTATTTAAAACTGGAGAATGTGCTGTGTATGTAACATGTAAATGAGCAGCAGTGCTCCAATAAGAGGTCTGGGACTAGAACACATGTCATATGCATTATGCAAGACTGCTGACAATGTCAATTAGGTGTTTAGGTGGAAAACTTGAGATTGAGTTAGTTGTGTGAAAGGTGAACACCTTAGGGGAGAGAAAGAGAGATGGCTCCTGTTGTGTTGACATGAATATAAAATAGATAGCAATTAGGAAGTGTTCAGAAGGGGCTGGTTAAGGTGAGTAGTAGAGCATTTCAAACACCTGGAAAAAGCTCTATACAAATCCAATCCATTGTTATTTATCTACTTAAGAGCGTAATGATCCAGAATACCGTATGGTTGAGAAATCCAGGTAGCTGCACGCTTCAAGACCAGGTTAGCCCACTGAGCTAAAACCTTCACATTACTCTGCGAGCTAAAACAAGTCTTCACGTCTCAAGGTAAGGTTACTTATCACATGATCGTAGCACATGGAAACACCACTGTTACACATTCAACACTGCTACTCAAAGACAAGCAACAGCCACATACACTACACCAGGAGTATGAATAGCCAGTTGCTAATGACAGGTATAGTGGTGTATTCTATTTGGCTAACAGAACTGGAGCCCCTGTATATTGGGAGGGTGGCTACACTAGTTAGACAACACCTGGTAGGGAGAGAGAACTAATGCTACAACACCTGGTAGGGAGAGAGAACTAATGCTACAGCACCTGGTAGGGAGAGAGAACTAATGCTACAGCACCTGGTAGGGAGAGAGAACTAATGCTACAGCACCTGGTAGGGAGAGAGAACTAATGCTACAGCACCTGGTAGGGAGAGAGAACTAATGCTGCAACACCTGGTAGGGAGAGAGAACTAATGCTGCAACACCTGGTAGGGAGAGAGAACTAATGCTGCAACACCTGGTAGGGAGAGAGAACTAATGCTGCAACACCTGGTAGGGAGAGAGAACTAATGCTACAGCACTTGGCCTTTCTCTGCTGCCAATCTCTCTCTCTCTCTCTCTCTCTCTCTCTCTCTCTCTCTCTCTCTCTCTCTGTGTCTCTCCCCCTCTCTCTCTCGCTCCCCCCCCCTCTCTCTCTCTCTCCCCCTCTCTCTCTCTCTCTCTCTCTCTCTCTCTCTCTCTCTGTGTCTCTCCTCTCTCTCCCCTCTCTCTCTCTCTCTCTCTCTCCCTCTCTCTCGCTCTCTCTGTGTCTCTCCTCTCTCTCTCCCCTCTCTCTCTCTCTCTCTCTCTCTCTCTCTCTCTCTCTCTCTCTCTCTCTCTCTTTCTCTGGGCACCGTACTACTATGTCTGACCCTGTAAAACAAGTAATTTCAGTGCACCTATTGTCAGAGTGTATGTGACAATATCCTCTCTCTCTCTCTCTCTCACAGGCAGGCATGCATGTACACACGCACACACGCACACGCATAGCCTTGGACAACTGGGGGGATCTTAAATCATGCCCTTGTCTCAGCCTGATCAATAATTCAGTGTGTGTGTTATTTGTTCATGCTTGTGGCTGGTGCCAAGTTTATTACTATTTCATGAATACCATTAAGTGCATGGAGCTTTATCAAGAACAAACAAACACACACAAACACACACACAAACACGTCTTAGAATTTGTTGAACACACCTCGAGCCACTCAATTCATCTCTGCCAAGGTGTGTGTTTAGCAGTTGTGTTGGCTGTAGTGAGCACAACAACAGCTTGTGTGTGTGTGTGTGTGTGTGTGTGTGTGTGTGTGTGTGTGTGTGTGTGTGTGTGTGTGTGTGTGAGACAGGCTTCAGCTTCAATTATATATATGATTGTGTCTGTAGTTCATATACCATTATGTTACTGGCAGTCATTACAGTCTATTGTAGAAGCTTGTATAATGAATGTATACACACGCTGACATGCATGCAGATTACACTACCGTTCAAAAGTTTGGGGTCACTTAGAAATGTCCTTGTTTTTGAAAGAAAATTATTTTTTTTGTCCCTCTTTCTCTCTCTCTCTCTCTCTGTTCCTCTGCCCCTATTTACAGTACTGTTAGGTGGATGTGAATATCTACCGGATATCAACTATGTGTGGAATATGCATTGGGGGGAAACATTGTGTGTCACCAGCACCCATGTAACTGAACAGAAGAGAGGATACTTTCTGGAATGATCAGTGACTTTAGAGACCCAGAGGAAGAGAGGACAGAGGACAGGGTTTCACAAAGGTCCACGGACTGAACAGAGGGTATAGAGACGAGCTGTGTTACTTAATTTCATGTGAATGTGTGTGTGTGTGTGTGTGTGTGTGTGTGTGTGTGTGTGTGTGTGTGTGTGTGTGTGTGTGTGTGTGTGTCATGGCAAAGATGAATGATCTAATTTGTGGAGAGAGCAAGTAGGTGGAGACCAACACACATTGACACACACAATCTTTAATCTCTCTCTCTCTCTCTCTCTCTCTCTCTCTCTCTCTCTCTCTCTCTCTCTCACACACACACACACACACACACACACACACATACACACACACGCGAGCTAGTAGCCAGATCTCAGCAGACAGACAGACAGATAGACAGATAAACTTGTAATAACCCAAAGCAAACACATTAGAGGGTACCTCTTCCCCAAACACTACAAACATTCCCAAACCTCAAACACAATTACAGAGGCTCATCTGTTTGGCAGAAATCACATTCTAGCCTGAAATTTATCCTGGCAACCCTCAGTGCCATCTCCATATGTGCCACCAACTGGCTGTCTATGGTGGGTGAGAGAGGGCGAGAGAGAGCGAGGGAGAGAGCGATAGAGAGAGAGAGGAATCAGACAGATATCAAAGCATTGTTGGATTGAACATTGAGCATTTTTTCGATCAGATATGGGCAATGCTGTACTTTCCAGTTTATCTCAAAGTCAGAGATATGAGAAGTCCCCACAAGAATAGTAAACAAACAAAAAATTGGACCAACTAGGGACATTTTGTTAGTCGCCACGAGGTCTAATGCTATATCTAGGGGGTTTAGTGTTAAGGTTAGAATTAGTGTTTAGGAGCTAGGGTTAGATTTAGGGTTAGGGTTAAGATTAGGTTTTTGGAGGGGATCACGTGACCCTTGAACGAGATGGCCGCGTGAACTAAGAGCTCCGCACAAGTAGTTTCCAATTCTTAATCTTACCTCCACTTCAAGTTTAAACTCCTTTACCTTTAGTCAAAAAGTAATGGTGGCTACAAAAGGCGACATTACTGGTAACATTTTTACCCGGACTCTAGCATTAGCAAAGGAAAAAGCCTCCAAGAAGCAGCTAGCTTCAGAAAAAGCTAGCGCCATTAGCCAGGAGCAAGAGGATCCGTCCCCCCCGAGGCCCAACAAATGCCAGCCTCGCCCTCTGTCGAAGACATCCTTTCTGAGTTGAAATCCCAACGTACAGAACTCAACATCAAATTAGATGCCATTAACTCTCAGCTCATTGCGATAGGGGGCAAGGTGACAATCCTGTAAAACGCTTTGCCTGACATCAACAACAAGATAACCATAAACGCGGGGCGCCTGGACGAGGCAGAGGGGTGAATCCTATCCATGGAAAACTTACTGACAGGCGCCATGGAAACAATAGTATATGCTAAAAAGAAAATAGAGTATCTGGAAGAGAAAACAGAGGACCTGGAAAACAGGGGGCGAAGGAATAATTGTGTTCTATTCAATCTGGGCGAAAAAGAAGAGGGAAACATGCCACTGATCCGCTACATGCAAGACAAACTTCCCGAGTGGCTCCACCTGTCCACCGACAGGCCCATGGAACTCGAGAGAGCTCACCGAGCACTGAGGCCCCCACCAGCAGCCAGACAACCACCGCGCCCAATCACCACTGTGCCCAATCACTAACACAGATACTCCTGCTTTCATGTCAAAAATGATAACCCTGCTCAATGAGCATTGTGTTTCCTTTGGCATGGTGGCCGGAGATTTTAATTGTACCCTTAACCCAATCCTAGACAAATCATCTCAAGTCCCCACCACAAATCCTAGATCTGCAAAGATGTTGAACTCTCTTACGAAAGAGATGGGACTGATAGATATCTGGAGAGAGACTAATAGCTCATCTATGGACTATACATACTACTCTAATGTCCATAACACCTACTCGCGTATAGATTACATTTTTATCCCAAAGAGTTTCATAAATTCAGCCACATGTACTGTACAATCGGACCCATAGCACTTTCAGATCACGCCTTTGTCCACCTCCACTTTGACCTCTGCAGAAACATCCCGAGGTCAAAGAGCTGGAAATTCAACACCTCCATGTTATCAAACGAAGCGTTCCATACATTGGTAACTACATGGATAGACAACTACACTCAAGACAACAAAGATTCTCCTGTTTCTCCGGCCACAATGTGGGACGCTGCTAAAGCCACACTAAGAGGTCATCTAATTGCATATGTTTCCTCTCAGAAAAAAGCAATGGAAGCACACAGGCTAGATCTTGAGGGGGAGCTGGAAGGATGTGAAAAAGTACATAAACAATCCCCAGACAGCACCTCCTGGAGTCAACTTAAAGCAGCCAAAGCCAAACTGAATTTGGACTACACTCGGGAGATAAAAAAAAAAGTTTTCTTTACTAAACAGAAATACCATGAGTATAGCAATAGGCCCAGTAGATTGCTTGCTTACCAATTTAAAAAAGAGCAGCCAGAGCGTACAATCATGGCTTTCCGAACAGCAGAGGACGAGTTCACATATGACCCAAAAAAAGATCAATTGAACTTTTCATGATTTTTACTGCAAACTATATACTGTACCTCTGAGAGAAAACACACAGAGGCAGAACTCCACTCCTTCCTAGAGGGAATCTCGCTACCTAAACTATCAGAGACCGACCAAGAAGATCTCAACTCCCCCTTCATTCCTGAGGAGATCCTGGAGGCAATTACCTCCATGCCACCTAATAAGTCCTCAGGCCCAGATGGATTTCCCAGAGAGTTCTACAAAGCTTTTTGGCCCCAGCTCAGCTCTATCTTCATGCCAATGCTGGAGGATTTTTGCGAAAACGGCGTTCTCCCAGACTCAATGCACACAGCTCGCATTACAGTGTTGCTCAAAAAAGACAAGGACCCGCTATCCTGCTCCTCCTTCCGGGCCCATAAGCTTGTTGGATTTCGACTAGAAAATAATTACCACATTGCTCGCTGAAAGACTAAACACTCTTCTTCCCAAAATAATAAAAGGGAACCAAACAGGATTATTAGAGACAGGTGCTCCTCTGATAACATCCGCCGTCTTCTTGATATTATTGATCAAGTAAACGCACAGAAGACCCCTGTCCTGCTGACTTCACTGGATGCTGATAAGGTGTTTGACAGGATGGAGTGGAACTTTCAGTCTTAGAAAAGTTCAATATTGGCCCAAACTTTATTAAATGGATCAAATCACTATACTCTTATCCAAATGCCATGGTGACTACTAATGGACTGAACTCTGACAGATTCCCTCTGGAACGGGGCACAAGACAAGGATGCTCACTGTCCCCCCTGATATTATTTGTTGGGGGCGGAGCCTCTGGCAGAGTTGATAAGGAGCAATCCAAGTATTATGAGTGATTCTGCAGGCGGCCTGCAGCACAAGATTTCGCTTTATGCTGATGATGTCTTGCTCTACATATCCAACCTTGAGAAATCCCTCCCATTTTAGACCCAATTGCTCAGTATGGCAAGTGTTCAGGTTATAAGATCAATTTTAACAAATCCACTGTCTGCCCTCTCAATATTACACTCACCAGCTCTATGAAGACAGTATGTCCATTCCAATGGAAAACACAGGGGTTTCAATACCTCGGGATCTTCATAACACCAGATCTGAATAGCCTTTTCAAGGAAAATTATCTTCCACTCCTGAATCGAATCAAGAACGATCTCCAAACCTGCATCTCCCTCCCAATTAGCTTAGTCGGAAGAATTAATGTCATCCGTATCAACATCCTCCCTAGACTGAACTATTTATTTCAGATGTTCCCATGCTATCTCCCAGTTTCCTTTTTCAAAACAACTAACCAAAGCATCACCAAATTTATATGGGGCAATAAAAAACCTAGGATCAAGTTCTCCACTCTATCGAAACCTGAATCTAAGGGTGGTCTTGCCCTTTCCTCCCTTCAATTATACTACTGGTCTGCCCAAATCCGCAACATGCTAACATGGATCACAAACAGACAAGAGTCAAAGTGGATTCAGATAGAAGCCCAATCATGTGGTTCATTGCCCCTAAGCTCAATTATATTAATTCATAACTTTAGTGAAGTGGGCAACATAGTCAAAACCTTTGTGATTTACAGCAGCCTACTAGCGTGGAGGGACTGTAAGAAATACCTGGGAATTTCCTCCCAAATATGTTCTCACTCGCCTATAGTAGGCAACCCAGACTTGCCAAAAGCCCCGAGGGATGCCAACTTTAATCTTTGGCATACTCTAGGAATCAGGACCTTTTCAGACCTATTTCATCAGAAAACCACAATCCTTTCAAGAGCTCTGCAGTGAATTCAATGTGCCAAGATCCCTTTTTTTTCTTTTTTTTTTATATCTTCAAATTAGACATGTCATTTCCTCATTTTCTTCCAAGAGGAGGTTTAGAACTCAGCTGAATGAAGTTGAAACCATTCTTGCTACAGCACAATCCATTAAAGGCAAAATCTCCTATATCTACAGACCCCTTTCTGAGGAGGCGGCTCCTCCTTTACTCCTTTGAAAATAATCTGGGAAAAGGACCTTGGTCTGACTATCAGTGATGAGTTATGGGCGGAGGTTTGTGACAGGGTATACTGCTCCTCTACTAATGTAAAAATGTTTTGTTTTTTTTGTACACATTTTATTACACTCCTTTGAGACTCCATAGAATGAAAACAGACATGTCTCCTAACTGTAAAAGATGTACCTCTGAAAGTGGAACCTATTTGCATGTATTTCGGAGCTGTAGAGAGATTGCCAGATTCTGGCTAATTCTATACATTCTGCTGCACAGAAAATACTAGATGTACAGTTTGATATGACCCCGTGTATCTATCTTCTTAATGCCCAGCAGGACTTTGTTCTTGATCCTGACAGAGAATATTTGTTTAGAACTATTACATACTTTGCTAAGAAATGTATTATTCTATTGTGGGCCTCTAATACTTCTCCTACATTAAAATGTGGATTGACCAGATTGTTGACTTTCTCCCTCTTGAAAAGCTCACTTATGACCTCCACAAGAGACAGCCCAAGTTTGATAGACTCTGGTCTCCACTACTCAACAATATTTCAAACTGGACAGAGTGAATGGGGTGCTTAGGGAAATGAGCAGATGCATTTTGTGTAAAGTGCTGTAAAAACGAATTATTTGCTCGTCATCTCAGCGAAGGCTGGAAATAGCTAATAAGAACCTTGATAGTGCTGCTGCAAGTTTTATATATGTTTATTTTTTAATTGTTCTTTGTGTGTATGTGTATGTACATGTATGTAGGTTATGTATGTATGTATGTGTGTATGTGTGTGTATATATATATTTTTAAGCCCGTCACATCTGTGAATGTGGAATTGTGTTGGTTGATTTGAAAAACAAGAAAACTTTAAACTGAAAAAAAAAAGATTTGGTTTTTGGGTTAAGATTAAGGTTAGGGTAAGAGTACGGGTTGGGGTTAGGGTTAGGTTTAGAGTTAGGGAAATTAGGATTTTGAATGGGACTGAATTGTGTGTCCCCACTAGGTTAGACTTTGTGTGTGTGTATGTGTTGTGTTAGCTAGCCAAACATGACCTTCAGATGTTCCCCAAGGAACCAGAGGGATGGGTGACTTACACTTCATTAATACGACTTTCAACACACCAGGAAGGAATACATTTTTTAACCTTTATTTAACTAGTCAAGTCAGTTAAGAACAAATTCTTATTTACAATGACTGCCTACCCCGGCCAAACTCTAACCTGGATGACGCTGGGCCAATCATGTGACCAATTTTGTTAATACAACAGGTGTAGACTTTACCGTGAAATGCTTACTCACTAGGCATTTTCCCAACAATGCAGAATTAAAAAATAATAAAAATTTACAAAAAAAGGAAATAGTAACACAATAAAATAACAATAACGAGGCTATATACAAGGAGTACCAGTACAGAGTCAATGTGCAGGGATATGAGGTAGTTGAGGTAATATGTACTGTACATGTAGGTAGTAGGGGTAAAAGTGACTAAGCAATCAGGATAGTTAATAAACAGAGTAGCAGCAGCCAATGTGAAGAGTGTGAAAGTCTTTGTGTGTGTGTGTGTGTGTGTGTGTGTGTGTGTGTGTGTGTGTGTGTGTGTGTGTGTGTGGGTAGAGTCCAGTGAGTGTGCATCGAGTCAGTGCAAGAGTGTCCGGTGAGTAATTTGATTAACTGTTTAGCAGACTTATAGCTTCAGGGTAGAAGCTGTTCAGGACCCTTTTGTAAACTGGTGTGTGTGTGTGTGTCCGGTGTGTGTGTGTGTGTGCATGCATGTGCGTGCATGTGCAGTAGCGAGATATGCACTATTTCATATAACCTTGCCATAAGGCATGGACATATGAAATGATCACTTCCCAACTAGTGGGCTACTCCAAATGCCAAATAGAAGTCAATTTTTTATCATACTTTATTTATTTTGTGTTATTTGGCCAGATATCATCCTCTATTTCCCCCTCTCTGTCTCTCTTCTCTTTTACCCCCATTTCTATCTCCAAGCCAAAACAGCAGGGACCTCAGCCCACCACCTGTCTGCTACATCCCTCCCCCTCTCTCTGCCTCTCACCCCCTGCTCTCTCCCACTCCCCCCCTGCTCTCTCCCTCCTCTCTCCGTCTCCCCCTGCTCTCTCCCTCCTCTCTCCTTCTCCCCCTGCTCTCTCCCTCTACCCCTCTCCCCCTGCTCTCTCCCCCTCTCCCCCTGCTCTCTCCATCTCCCCCTCTGCTCTCTCCCCCTGCTCTTCCTCTTCCCCTGCTCTCTCCTTCTCCCCCTCTCCCCCTGCTCTCCCCCTCTCCCCCTGCTCTCTCCATCTCCCCCTCTGCTCTCTCCCTCCTCTCTCCCTCTCCCCCTGCTCTCTCCCTCTACCCCTGCTCTCTCCCCCTCTCCCCATGCTCTCTCCATCTCCCCCTCTCCCCCTGCTCTCCCTCCTCCCCTGCTCTCTCCCTCTCCCCCTCTCCCCCTGCTCTCCCCCTCTCCCCCTGCTCTCCCTCTTCCCCTGCTCTCTCCCTCTCCCCCTGCTCTCTCCCTCTCCACCTCTCCCACTGCTCTCTCCATCTCCCCCTCTCCCCCTGCTCTCCCTCTTCCCCTGCTTTCTCTCTCTCCCCCTCTCCCCCTCTCCCCCTGCTCTCTCACTCTCCCCCTCTTCTCCTGCTCTACCCCTCTTCCCCTGCTCTCTCCCTCTCCCCCTGCTCTCCCTCTTCCCCTGCTTTCTCTCTCTCCCCCTCTCCCCCTCTCCCCCTGCTCTCTCACTCTCCCCTCTTCTCCTGCTCTACCCGTCTTCCCCTGCTCTCCCCCTCTCCCCCTGCTCTCTCCCTCCTCTCTCCCTCTCCCCCTGCTCTCTCCCTCTACCCCTCTCCCCCTGCTCTCTCACTCTCCCCCTCTTCTCCTGCTCTCCCCCTCTTCCCCTGCTCTCTCCCTCTCCCCCTGCTCTCTCCCTCTACCCCTCTCCCCCTGCTCTCTCCCTCTCCCCCTCTCCCCCTGCTCTCTCACTCTCTCCATCTTCTCCTGCTCTCCCCCTCTTCCCCTGCTCTCTCCCTCTCCCCCTGCTTTCTTCCTCTCTTTTTGCTGTCTATCCCAGGTCTCCTCCCAGACAGGCAAGAACATGGCTAAACTGTAGGGCTGGGAATTGCCAGGGACTGATATGTATTGCGATCCTCACAATTCTCAAGATACAATATGTATTGCAATTCTCACGATTCTCATTATTCTATATGTACTGCGATTCTCACGATTTTCAAGATTCTATATGTATTGGGATTCTCACAATTCTGTATGTATTGCGACTCGATACTGCGATTTTATAGTTATAGTTAGAATTGATGTTCCAAACATATTGCTCACTGCTGCAGAGAGACAAGATAATATCATAATAATATTGCGATATGAAACTGCATAAATTACTACTAAATTGCACATTGTAAATATGTCCACTGATGCCAGGCCATAAAGAGAGAAACTGCTCCCAATAGCTTCAATTCACATACAAACATCAAAAACGTCTCCGCAGCCAAATATGTTTGTGTGTGCGTTTGTGCATGATGACTGTGTGTGTGTGTGTGTGTGTGTGTGTGTGTGTGTGTGTGTGTGTGTGTGTGTGTGTGTGTGTGTGTGTGTGTGAGGGGGATGTCATGGCATATTTCCAATAATTATTAGCTACCAACAGCTGATGTCTGATTCCTCTGATCTGACGCAGATGGGCTGAGGTGTGTATGTTAGCCCTTGGGGGACAGCGGGGATCAATATCACCAGTGTAGGAGATAACATGGTGTCAATGAATTCAGATTGACCCCTAAGGCTAGATCACAACACTGATAGTCACGTCTACACCCTCTCCATACCAGGGCAAAAAGGACAAATTACAAAATACCATAAAGATATATGTATCAAAATAAACTACCAAATACTTGTATTTTGCAATGTATTAAATAAAAATTCATGTATTTGTATTTTTAAAAAATAATAATAATAATATTTGCAAGTAGTCAACCCGAATAGCAACAACATTCTGAGTAACGTTTACAGAAACTTGTTATGATTGTGATGTGTTGTTTATCTGGCAGTCATACTGAATCATGTCTGCTAAATGACCAAAATGTATGTGAAAATGAAATAACAAAATAAAAGGCAAAGCACTCTGGGTACTATTATTGACCTAAATAGAAGAATACTCAGCATTTTTTGCAATTGTTCGTTTTTCTAGTTAGTGCATTTATCAGAGGCTCTTATCACACCATAGTGACATCAGACTTCTGATACTAATGCAGGGTGAAGGGGGCCACAAAATGTGTACCGGTATCATTTTTTCTATTGAAAATGATTTTGTATTTTGAAAATACAAAATGTAATCTCTCAAAAGTATCTTGTTATAAAAATACATTGGAGTGTATTTCAGCTCAGTGTAATACACATGACAACATTTCTCAGAATTAAATGAAATACATATTTCAAATCCATACAACAGAAATACTACTCAACACTCACACACATGCACACACACACACAGACACACCCCTCATATGCCTTCCCTGTAATTACTAACCCTAACTCTAACCCTATTGTTCATTAACTTTAACCCTCGCCTGGAAATAGACTCACACAACCCGTCATTAGTGGCTACATACTGATCTTTCTTACTCTTCCTCACTATTCTCAGGAGAACTCAGTTTGTTATTCAAATACAATAAAATGTTATTCATCACATGCATCGTAAACAACAGCTGTAGACTAACAGTGAATTGCTTCCTTTACAGGCCCTTCCCAACAATGCAGAGAAATAGTAGAAACATATCACGAGGAATAAATACACAATGATAACTTGGCTATATACATAATTGAGGTATACACATGAATTACAAATGAAAAGCTGAAATGTCTAATAGTTTTTAACATGTACCCAACACATACAATTATCTGTAAGGTCCCTCAGTCGAGCAGTGAATTTCAAGTGCAGATTCAACCACAAAGACCAGGGAGGTTTTCCAATGGTTCACAAAGGGAACCTATTGGTAGACACTGAACATCCCTTTGAGGATGGTGAAGTTATTCATTACACTTTGGCTGGTGTATCAAAGTCACCACAAAGATACAAGCGCCCTTCCTAACTCAGTTGCGGGAGAGGAAGGAAACCGCTCAGGGATTTCATCATGAGGCCAGTGGTGATTTTAAAACAGTTACAATGGCTTTGATAGGAGAAAAATGAGGATGGATCAATAACATTGTAGTTAATCCACAATACTAACGTAATGGACGGCGTGAAAAGAAGGAAGCCTGTACATTTTTTTTTTTAACATAAAGTCAAATCAAATGTTATTTCTCACATACACATGGTTAGCAGATGTTAATGCGAGTGTAGCGAAACGCTTGTGCTTCTAGTTCCGACAGTGCAGTAATATCTAACAAGTATTCTAACAATTCCCCAACAACTACCTAATAAACACAAATCTAAAGGGGTGAATGAGAGTATGTACAAGTAAGTATATGGATGAGCGATGGCTGAGCGGCATAGGAAAGGTGCAATAGATGGTATAAAATACAGTATATACATATGAGATTAGTAATGTAAGATATGTAAACATTATTAAAGTGGCATAATGTAGAGTGGCATTGTATAAAGTGTCTAGTGATCCATTTATTAAAGAGGCCAGTGATTGGGTCTCAATGTAGGCAGTTAGATTGCTGTTTAGCAGTCTGATCGCCTTGAGATAGAAGCTGTTTTTCAGTCTCTCGGTCCCAGCTTTGATGCACCTGCACTGACCTCGCCTTCTGGATGGTAGTGGTGTGAACAGGCAGTGGCTTGAGTGGTTGATGTCCTTGATGATCTTTTTGGCCTTCCTGTGACATCAGGTGGTGTAGGTGTCCTGGAGGGCAGGTAGTTTGCCCCCGTGATGCGTTGTGCAGACCTCACTACCCTTTGGAGAGCCTTCTGGTTATGGGCGGAGCAGCTGCCGTACCAGGTGGTGATACAGCCCGACAGGATGCTCTCGATTGTGCATCTGTAAAAGTTTGTGAGTGTTATCAGTGACAAGCCAAATTTCTTCAGACTCCTGAGATTGAAGAGGCGCTGTTGCGCCTTCTTCACCACGCTGTCTGTGTGGGTGGACCATTTCAGTTTGTCCATGATGTGTACGCCAAGGAACATAAAACTTTTCACCTTCTCCACTACTGTCCCGTCGATGTGGATAGGGGGGTGCACCCTCGGCTGTTTCCTGAAGTCCACGATCATCTCCTTTGTATTGTTGACATTGCGTGTGAGGTTATTTTCCTGACACCACACTCCGAGGGCCCTCACCTCCTCCCTGTAGGCTGTCTCATCGTTGTTGGTAATCAAGCCTACCACTGTAGTGTCGTCTGCAAACTTGATGATTGAGTTGAAGTCGTGCATGGCCAAGCAGTCATGGGTGAACAGGGAGTACAGGAGAGGGCTGAGAACGCACCCTTGTGGGGCCCCAGTGTTGAGGATCAGCGGGGTGGAGATGTCGTTTCCTACCCTCACCTCCTGGGGGCGGCCCATCAGAAAGTCCAGGACCCAGTTGCACAGGGCGGGGTCGAGACCCAGGGTCTGAAGCTTAATGACGAGTTTGGAGGGTACTATGGTGTTAAATGCTGAGCTGTAATCGATGAACAGCATTCTTACATAGGTATTCCTCTTGTCCAGATGGGTTAGGGCAGTGTACAGTGTGATTGCGATTGCATCGTCTATGGACCTATTGGGGCGGTAAGCAAATTGGAGTGGGTCTAGGGTGTCAGGTAGGGTGGAGGTGATATGATCCTTGACTCTCAAAGCACTTCATGATGACGGAAGTGAGTGCTACGGGGCGATAGTCATTTAGCTCAGTTACCTTAGCTATCATGGGAACAGGAACAATGGTGGCCCTCTTGAAGCATGTGGGAACAGCATACTGGGATGCTGTCCGTAAACACACCAGCCAGCTGGTCTGCGCATGCTCTGAGGACCCGGCTAGGGATGCCATCTGGGCCGGCAGCCTTGCGAGGGTTAGCACGTTTAAATGTTTTACTCACATTGGCCGTGGTGAAGGAGAGCCCGCAGGTTTTGGTAGAGGGTGGTGTCAGTGGCACTGTATTGTCCTCAAAGTGAGCAAAGAAGTTGTTTAATTTGTCTGGGAGCAAGACGTCGGTTTCCGCGACGGGGCTAGTTTTCTTTTTGTAATCCGTGATTGACTGTAAACCCTGCCACATACAGTTGGCGTCGGAAGTTTCAAACTACTTTTTCAACCACTCCACAAATTTCTTGTTAACAAACTGTAGTTTTGGCAAGTCAGTTAGGACATCTACTTTGTGCATGACACAAGTAATTTTTCAAACAATTGTTTACAGACAAATTATTTCACTTATAATTCACTGTATCACAATTCCAGTGGGTTAGACGTTTACACACACTAAGTTGACTGTGCCTTTAAACAGCTGGGAAAATTCCAGAAAATGATGTCATGGCTTTAGAAGTTTCTGACGGGCTAATTGACATAATTTGTGTCAATTGGAGGTGTACATGTGGATGTATTTCAAGGCCTGCCTTCAAATTCAGTGCCTCTTTGCTTGACATCATGGGAAAATCAAAAAGAAATCAGTGAAGACCTCCACATCTGGGTCATCCTTGGGAGCAATTTCCAAATGCCTGAAGGTGCCACGTTCATCTGTACAAACAATAGTACCCAAGTATAAACACAATGGGACCACGCAGTCGTCATACCGCTCAGGAAGGAGACGTGTTCTGTCTCCTAGAGATGAACGTACTTTGGTGCGAAAAGTGCAAATCAATCCCAGAACAACAGCAAAGGACCTTGTGAAGATGCTGGAGGAAACAGGTACAAAAGTACCTATCCACAGTAAAACGAGTCCTAAATCGACATAACCTGAAAGGCCACTCAGCAAGGAAGAAGCCACTGCTCCAAAACCGCCATACAAAAGCCAGACTACGGTTTGCAACTGCACATGGGGACAAAGATCGTACATTTTGGAGAAATGTCCTCTGCTCTGATGAAACAAAAATAGAAGTTTTGGCCATAAAGACCATCGTTGTGTTTGTAGTAAAAAGGGGGAGGCTTAAAAGCTGAAGAATACCATCCCAACCGTGAAGCACGGGGGTGGCAGCATCATGTTGTGGGGGTGCTTTGCTGCAGGAGGGACTGGTGCACTTTACAAAATAGATGGCATGATGAGGGATGAACATTTTGTGGATATATTGAAGCAACATCTCAAGATATCAGTCAGAAAGTTAAAGCTTGGTCGCAAATGGGTCTTCCAAATGGACAGTGACCCCAAACATACTCCCAAATTTGTGGCAAAATGGCTTAAGGACAACAAAGTCAAGGTATTGGAGTGGCCATCACAATGCTCTGACCTCAATCTTATAGAAAATTTGTGGGCAGAACTGAAAAAGCATGTGCGAGCAAGGAGGCCTACAAACCTGACTCAGTTACACCAGCTCTGTCAGGAGGAATGGGCCAAAATCCACCCAACTTATTGTGGGAAGCTTGTGCAATGCTACACCCTAATTGACAACCAAACAAACCAAAACAAAGGCAAAGTCTTCATGCAGACAGAGTCTGGTGTTCAGCTGGGCTCATGGTCAGGATTAAAACTAAAGCCCAAACCCTTTCCAGCTGACTGTCCATTCAGAAATGTATCCCTCTCACACTAAGTCTGTATGATGGCCATTAAAACACTAACTCCTGGTCTCCCGAGTGGTGCTGCGGTCTAAGGCACAGCATCTCAGTGCTAGAGGCGCAACTACAGACCCTGGTTTAATTCCAGGCTGTATCACAACCGGCCATGATTGGGAGTCCCATAGGGCGGCACACAATTGGCCCAGTGTTGTCTGTGTTAAAGTTTGGCTGGGGTTGGCCATCATTGTAAATAACTATTTCGTCTTAACTGACTTGCCTAGTTAAATAAAGGTACAATAAAAATAAATCAACAAACATAACGACTGTTTAATAGCAATGTATGTGTTTATTCCACTTCCCGTTTTCACTCTCTTTCTCTTTTACATCTAGCCATCCATTTCTCTACCACTCTATCCACGTCTCCCTTTTCCCATACCCCTCTTAATGGCCAATCCATCTATTTCTCCCAACGTCTCATCCCTCCACACTGCCACTTTGAGGAATCCAACTGTGTGAGTGAGATAGGGAGGGAAAGAGAGGGAAAGAGAGTGAGAGAAATAGAGAAAGGGGGAGAGGAGGGATTGGGGGTCTGTGCTTCGCTGAGACAGCAGAGTTGGTGGGATCTGACTGTGTGTGAGCAGATGTCTCTTTGTGTGTGTGTGTGTGTGTGTGTGTGTGTGTGTGTGTGTGTGTGGTGGGGGGACATTTTGTTAGTACCCACAATGTCAAATGCTATTTCTAAAGGGGTTAAGGGTTAAGGTTAGAAATGGTGTTAGGGTTAGAATTAGGTTTATGGTTAAGAGCTAGAGTTAGTTTTAGAGTTAGGGTTAAGAGCTAGGGTTAGGGTTAAGTTTTCAGGTTAGGGTTGAGTTTAGGGTAAGGTTTAAGGTAAGGGGTTAGGGAAAATAGGATTTTGAATGGGACTGAATTGTGTGTCCCTACAAGGTTAGTTATACAAGACTGTGTGTGTTGGCACGCACAAGTGTCCATGAACATCTCCCAATTAATATTAGCCAATTAAAACCACTGTACTGCTAGCCCACACAGAGGCTCATTAGAGGCGTGTGTGTATGTGTGGATGAGTGAGTGTGTGGGTGCGTGCATGTGACAGCAGGAACTAAATGCTGATGATGCATGCTTTTCTTGTGTTCTCACACTGTCTCATGGATGAGAGGCTGCAGACTTTCTTCATCTGTCTTCATCAATTATTTTAATAGAATAGGAGGAAGAGAGGAATTATTTTCTCAACACACTCATTCAGTTTTCTGTTGGATGTGGAACAAAATGTTTAGGAGTGGATGATTTTTAAACCCCAGCACGCAAAGAACTAACTACCATTCAGATGTCATTCAGGCCGACACCACTACAGTACACAGAACTCTAAGCCTGTATTGTGTGCCACTGAGCTGAAACAGGGGATTGGGCTTTATAATTATTTGCATGAATGATGAATTTTGTGGGTTTATATACAGGATTATAAACTGGGTGGTTTGATCCCTGAATACCGATTGGCTGAAATCCATGGTATATCGGACCATATACCACAGGTATGACAAAACATTTAATTTCACTGTTATAATTATGTTGGTAACCATTTTATAACAGCTATAAGGCACCTCGGAGGTTTGTGGTATATGGCCAATATACCATGGCTACGGGCTGTGTCCAGGCACTCCGCGTTGCGTCGTCATAAGAAAAGTCCTTAGCCGTAGTATATTGGCCTTATACCACACCCCCTTGGGCCTTATTGATTAATTATAATTGGTGTGTTTTGTCATGTGTGAAAGGTATTTCTGATTTCATACTGCCCTCTGGTGTTCATGACGCAATATCCCTAGGCAACCTAAATAAAAGGTGAAAAATCTGTTGATGTGCCCTTGAGCAAGGCACTTAACCCTAATTGCTCCTGTATTACTCTGGATAAGAGTGTCTGCTAAATGACTAGTTGGATGGTTCAAGTTGGATGTTTTGATGTTTGTGGGGCTGAAAGCTGCTTCAACGGTGAAAGCTACATGGGAACATGGCCAACCAAACACGCTCCCAGAGTTTCTGTCTCACGAGGCAGACCTTTCAGGGTCCATATGGCCCTTCATATGTAAATCTGTAGTGAAAGACTGACTACTTCAAAACCTTTCGTAGAGCATGTGACTGACTTATTTAAAGAGCTAAACATAGTCTGGAGAGCTTGAGAGCTTGAGAGAGAGAGAGAGAGAGAGAGAGAGAGAGAGAGAGAGAGAGAGAGAGAGAGAGAGAGAGACAGAGAGAGACAGAGAGATACAGAGAGAGAGACAGAGAGAGAGACAGAGAGAGAGAGAGAGAGAGAGAGAGAGAGGGAGAGAGAGAGAGAGAGAGAGACAGAGAGAGAGAGAGAGAGAGACAGAGAGAGAGAGAGAGAGAGAGAGAGAGAGAGAGGGAGGGAGGGAGAGAGAGAGGGAGAGAGAGATAGGGAGAGAGATGGAGAGAGAGAGAGAGAGAGAGAGAGAGGGGGAGAGGGAGGGAGAGAGAGAGAGAGACGGAGAGAGAGAGAGAGAGACAGAGAGGGAGAGAGAGGGAGGGAGAGAGAGAGAGAGAGAGAGAGAGAGAGAGAGAGAGAGAGAGAGAGAGAGAGAGAGAGAGGAGAGAGAGAGAGAGAGAGGGTGAGAGAGAGAGAGAGGGAGAGAGAGAGGGAGAGAGAGGGAATGGGAGAGAGACAGAGAGAGAGGCAGAGAGAGAGACAGAGAGAGAGACAGAGAGAGGGAGAGAGAGAGGGAGAGAGAGAGAGGGAGAGAGAGAGAGAGACAGAGAGAGAGAGAGAGAGAGAGAGAGAGAAGAGAGAGAGAGAGAGAGAGAGAGAGAGAGAGAGGGAGAGAGAGAGAGAGAGAGAGAGGGAGGAGAGAGAGAGAGGGAGAGAGAGAGAGAGAGAGAGAGAGAGGGAGAGAGAGAGAGAGAGGGAGAGAGAGAGAGAGAGAGAGAGAGGGAGAGAGAGAGAGAGAGAGGGAGAGAGAGGGAGGGAGAGAGAGAGAGAGAGAGAGAGAGAGGGAACAACAGACAACAAATTCCAATTGGCTATACTAAAACTCTTTAACATCATCCTTAGCTCTGGCATCTTTCCCAATATTTGGAACCAAGGACTGATCACCCCAATCCACAAAAGTGGAGACAAATTTGACCCCAATAACTACCGTGGGATATGCGTCAACAGTAACCTTGTTAACAGCAGACTCGTACATTTCCTCAATGAAAACAATGTACTGAGCAAATGTCAAATTGGCTTTTTACCAAATTACCGTACAACAGACCACGTATGCACCCTGCACACCCTAATTGACAACCAAACAAACCAAAACAAAGGCAAAGTCTTCTCATGCTTTGTTTATTTCAAAAAAGCCTTCGACTCAATTTGGCATGAGGGTCTGCTATTCAAATGGATGGAAAGTGGTGTTGGGGGTAAAACATACGACATTATAAAATCCATGTACACAAACAACAAGTGTGTGGTTAAAATAGGCAAAAAACACACACATTTCTTCCCACAGGGCCGTGGGGTGAGACAGGGATGCAGCTTAAGCCCCACCCTCTTCAACATATATATCAACGAATTGGCGTGAGCACTAGAAAAGTCTGCAACACCCGGCCTCACCCTACTAGAATCTGAAGTCAAATGTCTACTGTTTGCTGATGATCTGGTGCTTCTGTCACCAACCAAGGAGGGCCTACAGCAGCACCTAGATATTCTGCACAGATTCTGCCAGAACTAGGCCCTGACAGTAAATCTCAGTAAGACCAAAATAATGGTGTTCCAAAAAAGGTCCAGTTACCAGGACCACAAATACAAATTCAATCTAGACACCTTTGCCCTAGAGCACACAAAATACTATACATACCTTGGCCTAAACATCAGCACCACAGGTAACTTCCACAAAGCTGTGAACGATCTGAGAGACAAGGCAAGAAGGGCATTCTATGCCATCAAAGGAACATAAAATTCAACATAACAATTACGATCTGGCTAAAAATACTTGAATCAGTCATAGA
Organism: Oncorhynchus mykiss; assembly: GCF_057628025.1. Lineage (NCBI taxonomy): Eukaryota > Metazoa > Chordata > Actinopteri > Salmoniformes > Salmonidae > Oncorhynchus > Oncorhynchus mykiss. The sequence goes on along the minus strand of NC_143033.1, from coordinate 18,135,678 downwards.
GCCCATTGCCCTTTATGGTTGTGAGGTCTGGGGTCCGCTCACCAACCAAGATTTCACAAAATAGGACAAACACCAAATTGAGACTCTGCACGCAGAATTCTGAAAAAATATCCTCCGTGTACAACATAGAACACCAAATAATGCATGCAGAGCAGAATTAGGCCGATACCCACTAATTATCAAAATCCAGAAAAGAGCCGTTAAATTCAATAACCACCTAAAAGGAAGCGATTCCCAAACCTTCCATAACAAAGCCATCACCTACAGAGAGATGAACCTGGAGAAGAGTCACAAACACAAACACACCCCAAAGAGCCCCAGGACAGCAGCACAATTAGACCCAAGAATATCATGAGAAAAGAGAATTACTTGACACATTTTAAAGAATTAACAAAAAAACAGAGCAAACTAGAATGCTATTTGGCCCTAAACAGAGAGTACACAGTGGCATAATACCTGACCACTGTGACTGACCCAAACTTAAGGAAATCTTTGACTGTGTACAGACTCAGTGAGCATAGCCTTGCTATTGAGAAAGGTCGCCGTAGACAGACATGGCTCTCAAGAGAAGACAGGCTATGTGCACCCTACCCACAAAATGAGGTGGAAACTGAGCTGCACTTCCTAACCTCCTGCCCAATGTATGACCATATTAGAGACACATATTTCTCTCAGATTACACAGATCCACAAAGAATTTGAAAACAAACCCAATTTTGATAAACTCCCATATCTTTTGGGTGAAATACCACAGTGTGCCATCACAGCAGCAAGATTTGTGACCTGTTACCACAAGAAAAGGGCAGCCAGTGAAGAACAAACACCATTGTAAATACAACCCATATTTATGCTTATTTAACCATTTGTACATTGTTACAACACTGTATATATACATAATATGACAATTGTAATGTCTTTATTGTTTTGAAACTTCTGTATGTGTAATGTTTACTGTTAATTTTTATTGTTTATTTCACTTTTGTATATTATCTACCTCACTTGCTTTGGCAATGTTAACACATGTTTCCCATGCCAATAAAGCCCCTTGAATTGAAGAGAGAGAGTGAGAGAGAAAGAGAGAGAGAGAGAGAGAGAGAGAGAGAGAGAGAGAGAGAGAGAGAGAGAGAGAGAGAGAGAGAGAGAGAGAGAGAGAGAGAGATCTTTCCAGAACAACAAAGCCAGGGTTGGTGACCACTGGCCAAGGTAAAGAAACTCAGTCAGCAATCATCAGGAATTTTTTTTTTATCCATCTGTCCATTGTAATAGAGACATTAAAGTATTTCAAACACACATGCAAGTGTGTGTGTGTAGTCTATTGTGCCAACAGAGAAGTTAATGGTGTGCAGCGGATTGACGACTGGAGGGAAGCCGACAGAAAGAGGGAAGAAAAGAGAGAGGGAGGAACAGACAGGAACAGAGACGGAGGACAGGCTGAAGTAAGTAACGTTCTCAGAATGGTAGTTCCTTCACACTGACCAACAGAGAATACAGCAGCAGGACCACTGCTCTGACACCGCCACCGGGCCAGTAGGCACACACAAACACACAAACACACAGACACACAAACACACACACTCGCTCTCTTGAAGAAATGTTCCTGCTGTTATGTTATTGTCCTCATAGACCCTGCCTGCTCCTACAAAACACACACACACACACACACACACACACACACTCGCTCTCTTGAAGAAATGTTCCTGCTGTTATGTTATTGTCCTCATAGACCCTGCCTGCTCCTATAAAACACACACACACACACACACACACACTCGCTCTCTTGAAGAAATGTTCCTGCTGTTATGTTATTGTCCTCATAGACCCTGCCTGCTCCTACAACACACACACACACACACACACACACACACACACACACACACACACACACACACACACACACACACACACACAAACAGACACACAAACAGACACACTCGCTCTCTTGAAGAAATGTTCCTGCTGTTATGTTGATGTCCTCACAGACCCTGCCTGCTCCTACAACACACACACACACACACACACACACACACGAACAAACGGACACACAAACAGACACACTCGCTCTCTTGAATAAATGTTCCTGCTGTTATGTTATTGTCCTCATAGACCCTGCCTGCTCCTACAACACACACACACACACACACACACACACACAAACAGACACACAAACAGACACACTCGCTCTCTTGAAGAAATGTTCCTGCTGTTATGTTGATGTCCTCACAGACCCTGGCTGCTCCTACAACACACACACACACACACACACACACACACACACACACACACACACACACACACACACACACACAAGCAGCTTCTGTCTATTCTCTTCCCTATAAAGAGGGGAAGTGGAGTAGAGCAGACCCAGAGAGAGAGATACAGAGCAGAGAGTAAATGCATCCCATATTTTTTTTTGTACTTTAACTATTTGCACATCCTTACAACACTGTATATAGACATAATATGACATTTGAAATGTGTATTATTTTTGAACATTTGTGATTTTAATGTTTACTGTTCATGTTTAATTGTTAATTTCACTTGCTTTGGCAATGCAAACATGTGTTTCCCATGTTAATAAAGCCCCTTAAAATGTAATGAATTACAGAGCCAGCCTGGAAAAGTATTTCTGGAGTTTGTCTCTTTACAAAGACCCCTGACTGCCTCAAAACATCTCTGTCTCTTAGTCTATCTGTCTGTCTGTCTGTCTCTTCTCTCTCTCTCTCTTGGTATCACTTTCACGCTTTCTCTCTCATTTGTTTATTGACTGTAAGTTCAGGCTATTCCCTCTACAGTTGAATACAAAGAGGCACTTCATGATGAGCACCTCCAATCCTCTGGGAATGCTCTAGAAGTTGTTGGTGTACATTAACCATGACACCTATCTCTCTTACCTTGGGCCATTACAGAGGTAGGATCTTAATTTGAGCCAGTTTGCTACAGAAGGAAAATAATCCTGCAGCAACAGGAAATGTGAATTATTATGTGGATTATAATTAATGGACATTTTTTTGAAATGACAAAGCCTTTTTAAATCTTGAATACACTACAAGTTTTCATTTCCTGCTGTGCAGGAAGATTCTCAGCAACACAAGAGTGATGAAATGAAGATCTTACATCTGTAGTTTGAGCAAAACCCATCCCACAAACAAAGGCTCAGTTAGCAGTACAAATGTATGTTATAGTATAAAGTTGGTCCTACCTTTGGCCATTTGGGGTTGAGCAGGCGGGCTTTGAGGGCGTCGTCCAGGGCGGTCTGGTACTGTCCAAGGCGGAGATGGGCCGCTGAACGGTTACTGTACAGGATGCAGTTCTGAGGGTCTGCAGACAGGGCCTTCCCATAGAGCTGCACCGCCTGGCTGTACTGCCCCCGCTGGCATGCCTGGTTACTGCAACGCACTGCTTCCAAAAACTCTGTCTTAGAAAGGATAGGAGGCCCAGGAGGGATGGAGGGAGCGATGGAGGGATGAGGGTCTGTCTTACGGAGAGAGGGAGGGATGGAGGGATGAGGGTCTGTCTTGCAGAGAGTGGGAGGGATGGGGGGAGCAGAGGTAGAGGATGAAGAGGAGGAAGAGGGAGGGTTGGTGCTTCGGCCAGAAGAGCGAGAGCCAAAGAGAGAGAACTAAAGAGGAGAAGAGAGAGGGGGATGGGAGGAAGAAAATAAATGTAGGGAGGAGTGGTCAGTTATATTTTAATTCAATCAAATACCTTTTTCTCAACATTACAGTAATTTGACAGTCAAGTTGTGTCATCATTCCCTAAAGAGGACCATGCTGATGTACAGCTGACTTTCTAATCTGTTCCACCAAAACATCAAAGCAATGTTTTTATATCTACATCTGCATGCGTTTGTGTGTAATGTGCACGTTGAGGTTAACTCTCTGCTTCCTTCCCTGATCTGCTGCTACCAAATTTGTCTTTTCAGAATTACTTACATCAAGGCTGTCATTATCTCTCTCTCTCTCTCTCTCTCTCTCTCTCTCTCTCTCTCTCTCTCTCTCTCTCTCTCGCTCTCTCTCTCTCTCTCTCTCGCTCGCTCTCTCTCTCTCTCTCTCTCGCTCACACACACACACACACACACACACACACACACACACACACACACACACACACACACACACACACACACACACACACACACACACACACACACACATGTTCCCTGGAGTCCCAGTGGCATTCTCTGTCCAAACAGAGAGCAAACTGGAGCACTAACTCACACAGTAGAACGTTTTCACTGAGAGAAGAAAGAGAGAGAGACAGGGAGAGCTAGAGAGAGAGCAAGAGAGAGTGAGAGAGGGGAGAGGGAGAGGGGGGAGAGAGAAGGAGAGAGAGAGAGAGAGAGAGGGGGAGTCAGGAGAAGAGGAGAGAACAGCTGATTTTCAGCCTGTGCATATAGCTGGGTATATATGAGTCACTCTTACACACACACTCTCCATCTCTCTCCCTGCGTATTTCTCTCTATCTCACTCACTCAATCTCTTTCTTTCTGTGTCACTCTCACTCTCTCTCATACCAACACAGATGGAGGCGTGCAGGAAAATGAGCCATTGTCAAAGTGGAGCAGCAGTTGAAACAGTTGTGTTGGAAAAGTAGTACAGGAACACCATCTTCACACACACACACACACACACACACACACACACACACACACACACACACACACACACACACACCACTTCCTTGTCCCTTCCTTCCTCCTCCCAGCCCAGGTCAGCAGGGAGACACATTCCTGAGAGAATGAAACCAGGGACCTCCTCTGACAGAGAGAGAGAGAGAGAGAGAGAGAGAGAGAGAGAGAGAGAGAAAGAGAGAGAGAGAGAGAGAGAGAGAGAGAGAGAGAGAGAGAGAGAGAGAGAGAGAGAGAGAGAGAGAGAGAGAGAGAGAGAGAGAGAGAGAGAGAGAGGAGAGAGAGAGAGAGAGAGAGAGAGAGACTAAAGGGGCAAAAACCACTATTCTGTTTGTAACCTAAGTAAAAGCTAATGTTACATTTGGATCTTGTCTTATCTTATTATTATTGTAATACTGTAATATGGCATTTTCCACTAAATTGCTATGAAAAGCGCGGTACGGGCTAGGCTACAATACTACTGAATAGCTAAGCAACTTGGGCATAACATCAAACGGATCATCAAAGCACTTTGGCTGAAATTGATAGGTTAGTTACTAGCCAGCCTATAGCATACTATTGCAGTTAGCTAGATCTATAGCCTAAATGCTATGCACTGTCAAAAAAACTGTAGCCTCATTTTCTTTGTTCGCCATTGGGTTATTTACCCTTTCTTTCTTCGGTCGATGCTTCTCCATCCTGTTCTAGCTTTATACACAGCGGCAGCAACTTCAAACTTTCATCCCATGGCAGTTCGCTTCCCAAACAGCCACAGAAACGCTGCGCTCTCCTACAACAATGTTTTCATGGACCTCAGAAAAATGAACAACAAGCGATATTCCACTTAACCGGCCGCGAACTAACTCAAGTTATTTCCCAGAAAGTGCGCCATGTTAAATCCGTTTTTCCCCGAGTAACGGAATTTGTGGCGGGTGGAGGCGGGTCTCGGCAGGCTCAAGCTCCACGGATGCATCTCCAGTCGCTCTCCAGGTCTCAATTACCCGTGGTGACATCAGAGAGGGGTTGAGTTACCTAGCAGTTATTCATTCCTGTTGTAAGTATTGTTTCTACAGAATTTTTGTAATAGATCGTTACTTACTGCAGACCTCTTCACAAATTAACAAGCCATACGCTTCATATTAGAGTAGGTTACACAATTGCCTTGAATCAAAGGTGAAAAAAATGAAAAATAATTATAGAAAAGACGATACAAACACCATCCCTTTGCCTTTAATGAACGTATTCTAATAGTTATGGCTTCCATAATAATAATCTAACACTTTGGTGTCTTTGATATAGTGTAGTTTAATGTGTCATCAAATTGACAGCATTGTAAAGACAACACTAAGAAATAGCATACAGGCTCTGTCAAAGTGTTTATTTAAAAAAACAATGTTTTATTTTATTGAACCTTTATTTAACTAGTCAAGTCAGTTAAGCGCAAATTCGTATTTACAATGACGGCCTACACCCGTCAAACTTGAACGACGCTGGGCCAATTGTCAAAGTGGATGGCACTCCCAATCACGGCAGGTTGTGATACAGTCTGGATTATTACAGAGTAAACAAATAATGAATAAAAACATTAAATGCAAACACTGTTTGTCTTTGATAATGATATGTTTTTCTATACAAGTAACTTATATGTACAATTTGCAGTCAGATAAAGTATTAAATGAATGCTGAGCATAGACAGTAGTTGAAAAAAAAAGTATTTTACACTATAGTACAGTAGATTAGATATTTACATTCAGGACTTGAAACAGAGTTTTTCCTTTACAGCAGTAAGGCCCTGATACACATATCACTATTTATAACTGCTATTAGTAGATGTCTTATCCCTCCAACAACAACAAAAACTTGCACTTGTCTTTTTTCCTACTTGCACTGAGTTTGCTGATGTGGATGTCTCACCTAGCTATCTTAAAGTGAATGCATTAACTATAAGCAGCTCTGGATAAATCTGGATTTACAATTACTAAAATGTAAATTACAAAAATAAATAGTATCTATATCCCATATGGGAGGAAATGGGATGGCTAAATAAATCAGGCAACATTGCATCACATTGGCACTGCATCTTCTACTAAAGCACATTGACTGTGCTTCCTGGTCATCCTGATGCAGAGTTTGTGTAGTCTGCGTTTGGCCCATCTAGATTTGGGCCTCCTGCCGTTGTGGCCAGCGGCCTGTAGATGGCGCCACTTCTCCATGCCTCCACCATTGATCTTCTGCTGCTCCAGCTGAACAGGAGAGGGTTTGACCAGAGAAGCCGAGCAGCTGTAGATAAGGAGGTAGACTGTTACAAACTCACGTGCGGTTGTGTGTGTCTGTGTGTGCGGGCGTGGACCATTAGCTCAGTGGGCCTGTCTAACTTGGGGTTTTTGCGCAAAATGATAATTATCTGGCTAATAGTGGGGGCCACAAGGAAAAAATGGGCCAGTGTATTAGAATGCCAGAGCCTATTTCTGGTCCCAGTCCGTGTGTGTGTGTGTGTGTGTGTGTGTGTGTGTGTGTGTGTGTGTGTCTGTGTGTGTGTGTGTGTGAGAGAGAGAGAGAGCGTGCACCCTTGCGTGCACATGTGTGGCAGTGCGTGTGTGTGTCTGTGATGTGTACTGTACTGACCTTGTCCCCTGTGTGCAGACCTGTGGCTGTAATGTGAAACAGGACAGAGAGATGTACTTCAACAGGATAGTCTGAACCCCAGATATCTCCTTCTGCTGAACCAGAACCTCAGACAGTCTAGAGGAGAGGAGAGGAGAGGAGAGGAGAGGAGAGGAGAGGAGAGGAGAGGAGAGGAGAGGAGAGGAGAGGAGAGGAGAGGAGAGGAGAGGAGAGGAGGACATATTGGGGTGAGTGCCAGACACACACAATCTTACTGCTGCCAAAAAGTCCTACTTCTGTATTTTATCAAACATTTGATTTAAACATTAAGCAACAACTGCTAACACAACTAGTAGGGCTGTCCTTGACTGTCTGACTCTATGCACACCATTTGTTTTACACACCTAACAAATATACCCGTAAAGGATGGGTCACCGAAGGTGATTTGACTCATTCACAAAATGACATACAGACATGTGTATGTCACAGACCACGTGGTTGCACTGATCTGGTTGTCCAAGTCATTACATATTGTGTTATTCTGTAATAATGACCTGCTGGTACAGTTGCAGTGGAAGAGGGTCCTGGGTTCTGGGTTGAGGAGGCTGTATCTCTTCTGGTGAGCAGGGATCTTAAACCTGCAGTCATCCAGGTCTCTGTATACATCACACACATACACATGCTGCTTCCCTACACAGACGGAAAACACAATGAAATGTAATTGAGCTCATGGTCAAGTCCACTCAAAAGGCATTATCAATAGTAGATGCACATAGAAACAGGCAGAAAGAGACAGAAAACCAGACAATATTTTCTTTCACCTACCTGTGCTTGCTGCGTCCTGGTTAGACTTAGGCAGAGTCAGGCCAGTATGGTGGGTGGGTTCAGCTGGCGAGGCCAAAGCCAATGCTGGGCCCGAGGCTGAAGTTTCCAGTCCCGAGGTGCTACTCTGGGTCCCTATAGCAGTAGCAGTGCCAGTGGTGGAGGTGGGGGAAGTATTGGCAACCATATTGTCCTCTCCAGGGTAAGGGTGGATGACAGGCGAGCCAGAGGCTGGTGTTCCACTCTGACCCCCTGGGGTGAGGTCTGCTGGGGCAGCACTGGAAGGAGTGGTGGGGGTGGAGGTGGAGGGAGAGGTGGAGGGAGAGGTGGGGGTGGAGGTGGAGGGAGAGGTGGAAGTGGCAATGTAGGGAAAGGTGGTGGGAGAGGTTGAAGTGGTGGAGGGAGATGTGGAGATGGAAGTAGAGAAGGTGGAGGAAGAGATGGAGGAGGAGGTGGAGAAGGTGGAGGGAGAGGTGGTGGAGATGGAGGTGGAGAGGGAGGTAGAGGAGGTGGAGGAGGTGGTGGGAGAGGTGGAGATGGAGAGGGAGGTGGAGATGGAGGAGGTGGTGGAAGAGGTGGAGAGGGAGGTAGAGGAGGTGGAGATGGAGGTGGAGGAGATGGTGGGAGAGGTGGAGAGGGAGGTAGAGGAGGTGGAGATGGAGGTGGTGGGAGACGTGGAGAGGGAGGTAGAGGAGGTGGAGATGGAGGTGGTGGGAGATGTGGAGAGGGAGGTAGAGGAGGTGGAGATGGAGGTGGTGGAGTTGGAAGTGGAGGAGGAGGAGGAGGAGGAGATGGATGTGGAGGAGGAGGTGGTAGAGTTGGAGGGGGAGGTGGAAGTGGGGGTGGAGATGGTAGTGGTGGTATTGTCAGCCATGTCATCCTCCTCTAAGTCAGGGTCTGGCTGGGTGGAGTTGTAGAAGGTGGGAGGATGGACCACAGCATACAGAGACATCTCATACTGTTGACACCTGTCACAGAGAGGAATGAGGTAGGATCAGCCTCTACTCCATTTTACATTGCATGTTACATTAAACACTTCATGAACAAACATAAGTGAGGGAGAGATCGTCACTCACATGCCAAACCAGTTCCTCTGAGAGCACTGTAGTCTGTGGGAGAACTCAAAGCAGTGCATCTTCAGCAGGTTGAAGAAGACGTATCCCACTGTGTCTGAAATACTGTCCTCAGCCCCCAGCAAACACTGGTGAAACCTATACACAACAACACAATGTTAATACAATGTTAATACAACCTAAACACAACATCAATACAACACTACCCAGAGGTTAGCCGGAACTGAATCAGTAATGTATAATGTTAAGGGAAAGGCAGAATCTTCCTCATGAGAGTCACAGTCTCATAGACAGAGTTAGTTTGTGACAGGCAGCCTACCTGTTATCACAGTGGCAGTGGGACAGGGTGAAAATGTTTGTGTTGAAAACTCCATAGTTGGTCTCGAACGACAGGATGGTGTCCTGACATTGGTCATGCTCCCTGCAGCAACTGTCTGTCTCTGCAAACACACCTGTCACAGGTAGACGGGTAGGAGAGGTTCAGCAACAACAACAAGAGTCCAGGTTAGGCATGTTTGATATATTGTGAAGCGAAACAGAGGCATTACTAAAGTAGGGCCCTATAAAATCAGCTCAATTTTGTCTGATTCCGTATTTTGTTTCCCCAAATTCCGTTTAATTTTACCCCGATTTCTGTTTCACCCTGTTTTTTAAGGTTTTCGCTCTGAAAATCACACTTTTTTAAACTGAAAAACAACTCAATTGGATGTTCTAATCCACAACAATGCTTAACCCACATCAGGAGACCACTTTTCAGGTCTAAAAAGAATTACAAATACACATAGATGCAACTGTTAGCGGTGTAGCTCACACAATCAATCAATCGTTTAGAAAGCCCTTTTAACATCTGCAGTTGTCACAAAGTGCTTATACAGAAACCCAGCCTAAAATCCCGAAGAGCTAGCAATGCAGATGTATATAGAAGAACTCTACCATCACTGTCCGTGTTTGCAAAATAAATACCGACTGGATTGATGCAAATAATGATATCATTCTGCCAGGTAAGCATAGACTACTTTGTAGTTAACATTTAATTGAGAAGGTTTTTGGGAAAGCATTTCCATCTACCAACATCGCTAACGGCTGCACAAAGTGGTAGACGCTTTATGTGTTAATTAATTTAGATGATTCCCTACTAAGGACAATACATTTTTGAATAAGGTTGAATTACATTTTAATATCTGGATTCCATAATTCTGTCTGCGTTCTCCGCATCGCGGATTTTATAGAGCCCTACAAATGGGCACATGAATCATCATCATCAATTACATTCTGCTTTAATACCCCATTCAATTACAAATGAGAAAATATTATCAAAAGGAGAACCACATCTTAGTCTGGAACACAGTTACAGATTCAACACCGATCACCTACCTAAATCGTCATAGGTCGCCGCCTTGTTCCCTGAGCCGCACCAAAGCGTTCCCGGCACGATGAAACCACGTTTTACGCGCCGATGGGTTTGCGTCTCATCCCTGGAACTGTCACCACCGTCTCCAAGAAGATTCTGGAACGCTATATCATCAATAACGCTCCGTGCGTGCCTCTTACTCCTTGTCTCTGTATGTTCCTCAGAGGCATCTCCAACGGCTTCGCGCTGGGTGACCGTTGGAGAGCTAACAGGAGCGCAGTGGCTTTCAAGTTCAGACTGCGCACTGACATCAAAACGTTCACGAGGACGGTCAGAGAACTCTCCTGTGGTGTTCTTCTCCCGACACACAGACATGTAGCTGTTTGTAACGGCCGTGTCGTCACTCACTGCGCAGTTGACCAGTCTATTCTCCACAGACCACACACTGTGGTAGAGATGGAGGGACGAGGAGGAGGCGTGGTGAGTTTTGCTGTGGTGTCGGAGAAAGCCGAGATGGATCTCACCGTTCGACGTGACTTTAGTCCAGAAACAGAAATCCCTCGGGTCAGCAGCAGCAGCTGCAGTGGTCAACATCAGTGACACTGCTGCCATCATTACAGCAGAAAATAAAATGGAGTTGATGTGCATTTTCAGCACCAATGTAAGCACTTTAAATGTCCTTCAGTACTTTATAGATAAACTAATATTGGTAATAAAAAGCACCGAACCCAATTCAATTTAATTTCTCGTTTTATAAAACACTCCCTTTCTCTTATGCTAAGAGGTAAGATTAAATATATAAATAAAATGTTGCCGCACCCCGAACTTGCATTAAAATACATTCACTTTGCAGCTGATACGTAATTAACAGTGGCCCTATGCACTAGTTTCCACTGTCTGAGGATGTCTGAAAAGAGACGGACCTCAGGCCGGTTTTAAACTGTTCTACGAGGGGCTTTCCCGCCCGCAATATTCTGCGCTTTGATTTGACCACGTGGTTGTAGTGTGTGTTTGTGTAACTAACCAGTCTTCTGTCCAAGCTTTGGGTGCAAGTAGTGTATATCGGAGAAACCTCATGGAAACAGGACAGGTCTAATGTAGTTAACTTTCCAAATGTCGACAAAACAAAATAGGCATACGCTAGAAGAAGTGGATATTTTTGTGTCGGTAAAATTAACTATGTACGAAATGTTGGTGGAAACGCTTTTATGCGCAAATAATAGCCATCATGACCTAATAGCCACGCGATGCAGCCTGGTCTCATAAACTAGACGTAACATAGTAAACGTAAATCCGGGACTCGAAATTAGTATATGTTACATTTGGTTACTTACAGATGGTTACTTACCATAAGCTCACTAGACCGAACACATGCCATCGCGCATGTTAATTTTGTCCACCCACACCAGACGCAATCAGACGCATGTTGAAATATAAAAACAAACTCTGAACCAACTATATTAACTTGGGTACAGGTCGAAACATATTGTAACGACCCTAGGTTTATAAGCGCGGAAATTGACCCTGCCGTAAGAGCATGCTTTTGCAGCACAGTCGATAGCGCACCGGACCTCGGGCTCGAAGGTCGAGGGTTCGAGACCTGCTCCCTGCTGTTTCATTATAATATGAAACACTCGCGGACATTTTTCTAGCTTGCTGTTGCTTGCTAATTTGTCCTGTGATGTAAACGTTGGGTTGTAGATGATAGAGTACAGTATATACATATACATATGAGATGAATAATGCAGGGTATGTAAACATTATATTAAGTAGCATTGTTTAAAGTGGCTAGTGATATATTTTACATCAATTTCCATCAATTCCCATTATTAAAGTGGCTGGAGTTGTCAGTGTGTTTGCAGCTGCCACTCAATGTTAGTGGTGGCTGTTTAACAGTCTGATGGCCTTGAGATAGAAGCTGTTTTTCAGTCTCTCGGTCCCAGCTTTGATGCACCTGTACTGACCTCGCCTTCTGGATGATAGCGGGGTGAAAAGGCAGTGGCTCGGGTGATTGTTGTCCTTGATGATCTTTATGGCCTTCCTGTGACATTGGGTGGTGTAGGTGTCCTGGGGGGCAGGTAGTTTGCCCCCGGTGATGCGTTGTGCAGACATCACTACCCTCTGGAGAGCCTTACGGTTTTGGGCGGAGCAGTTGTCGTACTAGGCGTGATACAGCCCGACAGAATGCTCTCGATTGTGCATCTGTAGAAGTTTGTGAGTGTTTTTGGTGACAAGCCAAATTTCTTCAGTCTCCTGAGGTTGAAGAGGCGCTGCTGCGCCTTCTTCACGATGCTGTCTGTGTGGGTGGACCAATTCAGTTTGTCTGTGATGTGTACGCCGAGGAACTTAAAACTTACTACCCTCTCCACTACTGTTCCATCGACATGGATAGTGGGGTGTTCCCTCTGCTGTTTCCTGAAGTCCACAATCATCTCCTTAGTTTTGTTGACGTTGAGTGTGAGGTTATTTTCCTGACACCACACTCCGAGGGCCCTCACCTCCTCCCTGTAGGCCGTCTCGTCGTTGTTGGTAATCAAGCCTACCACTGTAGTGTCATCCGCAAACTTGATGATTGAGTTGGAGGCGTGCGTGGCCACGCAGTCGTGGGTGAACAGGGAGTACAGGAGAGGGCTCAGAACGCACCCTTGTGGGGCCCCAGTGTTGAGGATCAGCGGGGTGGAGATATTGTTACCTACCCTCACCACCTGGGGGCAGCCCGTCAGGAAGTCCAGGACCCAGTTGCACAGGGCGGGGTCGAGACCCAGGGTCGTGAGATTGATGACGAGTTTGGAGGGTACTATGGTGTTAAATGCTGAGCTGTAGTCGATGAACAGCATTCTTACATAGGTATTCCTCTTGTCCAGATGGGTTAGGGCAGTGTGCAGTGTGGTTGAGATTGCATCATCTGTGGACCTATTTGGGCGGTAAGCAACTTGGAGTGGGTCTAGGGTGTCAGGTAGGGTGGAGGTGATATGGTCCTTGACTAGTCTCTCAAAGCACTTCATGATGACGGAAGTGAGTGCTACGGGGCGATAGTCATTTAGCTCAGTTACCTTAGCTATCATGGGAACAGGAACAATGGTGGCCCTCTTGAAGCATGTGGGAACAGCATACTGGGATGCTGTCCGTAAACACACCAGCCAGCTGGTCTGCGCATGCTCTGAGGACCCGGCTAGGGATGCCATCTGGGCCGGCAGCCTTGCGAGGGTTAGCACGTTTAAATGTTTTACTCACATTGGCCGTGGTGAAGGAGAGCCCGCAGGTTTTGGTAGAGGGTGGTGTCAGTGGCACTGTATTGTCCTCAAAGCGAGCAAAGAAGTTGTTTAATTTGTCTGGGAGCAAGACGTCGGTTTCCGCGACGGGGCTAGTTTTCTTTTTGTAATCCGTGATTGACTGTAAACCCTGCCACATACAGTTGGCGTCGGAAGTTTACATACACTTAGGTTGGAGTCATTCAAACTACTTTTTCAACCACTCCACAAATTTCTTGTTAACAAACTGTAGTTTTGGCAAGTCAGTTAGGACATCTACTTTGTGCATGACACAAGTAATTTTTCAAACAATTGTTTACAGACAAATTATTTCACTTATAATTCACTGTATCACAATTCCAGTGGGTTAGACGTTTACACACACTAAGTTGACTGTGCCTTTAAACGGCGGTAGTCGTTTAGCTCAGTTACCTTGGCTTTCTTGGGAACAGGAACAATGGTGGCCCTCTTGAAGCATGTGGGAACAGCAGACTGGGATAAGGATTGATTGAATATGTCCGTAAACACACCAGACAGCTGGTCTGCGCATGCTCTGAGGGCGCGGCTGGGGATGCCGTCTGGGCCTGCAGCCTTGCGAGGGTTAACACGTTTAAATGTTTTACTCACGTCGGCTGCAGTGAAGGAGAGTCCGCATGTTTTGGTTGCGGGCCGTGTCAGTGGCACTGTATTGTCTTCAATGCAGGCAAAAAAGTTATTTAGTCTGCCTGGGAGCAAGACATCCTGGTCCGTGACGGGGCTGGTTTTCTTTTTGTAATCCGTGATTGACTGTAGACCCTGCCACATACCTCTTGTGTCTGAGCCGTTGAATTGCGACTCTACTTTGTCTCTATACTGACGCTTGTTTGATTGCCTTGCGGAGGGAATAGTTACACTGTTTGTATTTGGTCATGTTTCCGGTCACCTTGCCCTGATTAAAAGCAGTGGTTCACGCTTTCAGTTTCACGCGAATGCTGCCATCAATCCACGGTTTCTGGTTTGGGAATGTTTTAATCGTTGCTATGGGAACGACATCTTCAATGCACGTTCTAATGAACTCGCACACCGAATCAGCGTATTCGTCAATGTTGTTGTTCGCCGCAATGCGGAACATATCCCAGTCCACGTGATGGAAGCAGTCTTGGAGCGTGGAATCAGATTGGTCGGACCAGCGTTGAACAGACCTCAGCGCGGGAGCTTCTTGTTTTAGCTTCTGTCTGTAGGCAGGGAGCAACAAAATGGAGTCTTGGTCAGCTTTTCCGAAAGGAGGGCGGGGGAGGGCCTTATATGCGTCGCGGAAGTTAGAATAGCAATGATCCAAGGTTTTATCAGCCCTGGTTGCGCAATCGATATGCTGATACAATTTAGGGAGTCTTGTTTTCAGATTAGCCTTGTTAAAATCCCCAGCTACAATGAATGCAGCCTCAGGATATGTGGTTTCCAGTTTGCAGAGTCAAATAAAGTTAGTTCAGAGCCATCGATGTGTCTGCTTTGGGGGGAATATATACGGCTGTGATTATAATCAAAGAGAATTCCCTTGGTAGATAATGCGGTCGACATTTGATTGTGAGGAATTCTAAATCAGGTGAACAGAAGGACTTGAGTTATTGTGTGTCTCGTTAACCATAAGGCATACGCCCCCGCCCCTCTTCTTACCAGAAATATGTTTGTTTCTGTCGGCGTGATGCGTGGAGAAACCAGCTGGCTGCACCAAATTAATCCACAGATAAAAGGGGAAACCTATTTAGAAATAGAAATCAAGTTCTATTTTGGTGCCTGGCTACGCAGACGCTCGTTGATGCACGAGAGTAGTTTGGATGAAATGATTGAATAACATTTATGTGTACATTTATTTTACAACACTCACTCACGCAATGAGGGCGGTGTGGTCAGCATGCTTGGCAAAAATTAAAGTAGGGTGGTTGGTCACAGCCAATTTGAGCATTTTAGCTAATTAACAGCTTTTCAACTACTTACTACTTTTCAGCTAGTTTTCAACTACTTAGCATGTTAGCTAACCCTTCCCCTAACCCTTTTAGCTAACCCTAACCTTAACCCTTTTAGCTAACCCTTCCCCTAACCTTAACCTTAACCCTTTTAGCTAACCCTTCCCTTAACCCTAACCCTTTTTGCTAACCCTAACCCCAACCTTAACCCTTTTAGCTAACCATTCCCCTAACCTTAACCCTTTTAGCTAACCCAAACCCTAACCTTAACCCTTTTAGCTAACCCTTTCCTTAATCCTAACCCTTTTAGCTAACCCTTCCCTTAACCCTAACCTTAACCCTTTTAGCTAACCCAAACCCTAACCTTAACCCTTTTAGCTAACCCTTCCCTTAATCCTAACCCTTTTAGCTAACCCTTCCCTTAATCCTAACCCTTTTAGCTAATCCTAACCCTAATTGTAACCCTTTAACCGAACTCCTAAACTTAACCCTAACCTTAACCCTAACCCCTAAAATAGCAAACATTAGCCAGCTAGCCACCTAGATAGAATTCGAAACATAGTGTATGTTTTGCAAATTCGTAACATGTAACACAAATGGTCATTTAGAACATATCATACGAAATGGATGATGGACATCCACAATTTAACACATACCATCCGAAACGTAACATATCATACTAAAGTACTTTCTCAGATTTACATACAGAATAATACGAAGTGCTCTGAGACCAGGTTGCACAGGTTGCAGCTATGACGTGTTGTATGGTCCTCCCACTAAGACACTAAGCATACAGTTTATTAGGCTACATATGAAATAAATGATGAGGAACTTCACAGGGTGGTAAAAGTGCAAGGTGAGCTTGATGATACATTCCAATAAATATTGAGGGTTTTATTCCGGTGACATGATCATCGATGCTTGGCTGCTTTTTGACAAAAAAAAATGTATCTTGCTCTTTTGTCCAAAATAATCTCATCGTGTGGTTCCCAATCTGGGATACTAGAACCCCTGGGGGTAATTGGACATATACACAGGGGGTACATATGAGAAGACTCATGCCTACTGGTAAAATGCACATACGGAGGTACTTCAGGGCTACTCCAGGCAAAGTAAAATTCAGTTGGTGGTACAGTAAATCTGTCAATGTGTCGTTGGGCACTTAACCCTAAGTGTTCCTGTAAATCACTCAGGATAAGAGCTTCTACGTAAACCGATAGAAACACATCTCGGATTGGAAAATACACATATAGTAGCCACATATCATTGAGTGACTCCAAGTTTACTTAGATATGATGGTTATTATATCAATATTTGTACATAAATGCGTTTCCACAGCCATTTTTTGCTAAATACACCACCATGTCGAACAAACAAATTATCTGTGTGTCACGGTTGTTATAATGGATGGACCAAGGCGCAGCGTGATTTGAGTTCCACATCTTTATTAAAAGTGAAACTTAAAAAAAAAAACAATGAACAAACGTGAAGTAACTTAGTGCACCAAGCACATACACAAAACAATTTTCCACAAAAGCAGGTGGGATCAGGGACACCTTAAGTATGCTCCCCAATTAGAGACAACAATAATCAACTGCCTCTAATTGGGAACTATACTCAATCCCAAACATATAAATAAATTGACTAGAACACTCCCTAGTCACGCCCTGACCTACAACACCATAGAGAACCAAGGGCTCTCTATGGTCAGGGCGTGACACTGTGGGCATTTATACAATTATACCGAAACTTCCAATTTCCATCACAGCTGTGGTGATTTTTAAAAATAATTTATTCTCATAAAAACTGAGGATGGTTACAAACCAGGTTTCCAGCCAACCTTTCTATATAGTAAAGTACATGTTGGATAAAAAAATGACATGCCTGATGGAAACAGACAATTTGTCCGTAAACTTTCCATATGTCGACAAAACAAAACATGCGAGACAAAGTGGGATCTTTTAGTGTCTGTAAAATTAATTATGTGAGAAATGTCGGTGGAAACACTTTCATGTGCAAATATTGATATAATAACCATCATATCGAAGTAAACTTCCCTGTTAATAATTCCTCAGCACCCCCATCAGTACAGCTGAAAATGCGATGGAAACACATTTAACTTGTTAAACACATTTAACAAAAATGATTTAACAGATATTGAATATTGTGTCCCTGAAC
Organism: Oncorhynchus mykiss; assembly: GCF_057628025.1. Lineage (NCBI taxonomy): Eukaryota > Metazoa > Chordata > Actinopteri > Salmoniformes > Salmonidae > Oncorhynchus > Oncorhynchus mykiss. Next base: position 18,117,851 of record NC_143033.1, on the reverse strand, counting down.
AAAGGGGGGTATCTGGTTTGGTCAGTATCTGGTTTGGCCACCAGCTGCATTAAGTACTATAGTGCATCTCCTCCTCATGGACTGCACCAGATTTGCCAGTTCTTGCTGTGAGATGTTACCCCACTCTTCCACCAAGGCACCTGCAAGTTCCCAGACATTTCTGGGGGGAATGGTCCTAGCCTTCACCCTCCGATCGAACAGGTCCCAGACGTGCTCAATGGGATTGAGATCCTGGCTCTTCGCTGGCCATGGCAGAACACTGACATTCCTGTCTTGCAGGAAATCATGCACAGAACGAGCAGTATGGCTGGTGGCATTGTCATGCTGGAAGGTAATGTCAGGATGAGCCTGCAGGAAGGGTACCACATGAGGGAGGAGGATGTCTTCCCTGTAATGCACAGCATTGAGATTGCCTGCAATGACAACAAGCTCAGTCTGATGATGCTGTGACACACCGCCCCAGACCATGACCTCCAAATCGATCCCGCTCCAGAGTACAGGCCTCGGTGTAACACTCATTCCTTCGACTATAAACGGAAATCCGACCATCACCCCTGGTGAGACAAAACCACGACTCGTCAGTGTAGAGCACTTTTTGCCAGTCCTGTCTGGTCCAGCGACGGTGGGTTTGTGCCCATAGGTGACGTTTTTGCCGGTGATGTCTGGTGAGGACCTGCCTTACAACAGGCCTACAAGCCCTCAGTCCAGCCTCTCTCAGCCTATTGCAGACAGTCTGAGCACTGATGGAGGGATTGTGTGTTCCTGGTGTAACTCGGGCAGTTGTTTTTGCCATCCTGTACCTGTCCCGATCCTGTGCAAGTGTTGTTACACGTGGTCTGCCACTGCGAGGATGATCAGCTGTCTGTCCTGTCTCCCTGTAGCGCTGTCTTAGGCACAGTACAGACTTTACAATTTATTACCCTGGCCACATCTGCAGTCCTCATACCTCCTTGCAGCATGCCTCATCCCCGCAGATGAGCAGGGACCCCGGGAATCTTTCTTTTGGTGTTTTTCAGAGTCAGTAGATAGGCCTCTTTAGTGTCCTAAGTTTTCATAACTGTGACCTTAATTGCCTACCGTCTGTAAGCTGTTAGTGTCTTAACGACCGTTCCACAGGTGCATGTTTATTAATTGTTAATGGTTCATTGAACAAGCATTGGAAACAGTGTTTAAACCTTTTACAATGAAGATCAGTGAAGTTATTTGGATTTTTACGAATTATCTTTAAAAGACAGGGTCCTGAAAAAGGGAAGTTTCTTTTTTTGCTGAGTTTAATGAACACAATTGTTTCTACTGGATGGATGATCAATGAAAATTATTACACTTGCCATCCTTATCAGATATCATAAATTATGAAACATTAAAATGCTTATCTTTTATCTATTGGCCAGCATCCAGAATATGAGGTGTTTCTGAACATGACAGAGTCAAATTCCGCCAGGAAGTAAACATAAAATCTATCTAGTTTTATAATTGTATCCTCCAATATTGACCAGAAAGAACTATTTCCATTTATATTTCTATCTATTAACTATTTTTTTCACTCTAGGCCTATATTTTTAAACTAAATTATACAATGTCAGCATTATATCATTGAATATTATTAAACCATCAATGTCTCCATGAATGTCAAGGTGTGTTATACTGCACAGTGGAGTTCAAGTCTATACAGTCAGGCAGACTAATCCTTCAGAGGCCAACAGGACTGTGAACTTTCAACCAGTTGGAAAAGAAAAAGAGAAGAGATTCACTACTGTGTTTATCAAGAGAGCCAAAGTCCACCTGCATCCCACTGCGTGTCTACTCAGGCCACCGGTTCTCAAACCTCACCTGATTCTCACAAAGGTCCTGCCATGTCACAGACGCTGCTTATACAATGAGCGAACTTCAAAGAATGTCTATGCATTAACAGTGGTGGAAAAAGTAGCCAATAGAAATAGAAAATTACTCAAATAAAAGTGAGTCACTCAGTAAAACACTACTTGAGTAAAAGTCTAAAAGTATTTGGTTTTACATATACTCAAGTATCAAAAGTTAATGTAATTGCTCAAATATACTTAAGTATCAAAAGTAAAAGTACAAGTACAAATCATTTCAAATTCCTTATATTAAGCAAACCAGAGAGTGAGTACTTTTGGGTGTCTGGTAAAATGGATGGCGTAAAAAGTACACTATTTCCTTTAGGAATGTAGTGAAGTAAAAGTACAAGTTGTCGAAAATATACATAGTAAAGTAAGGTACAGACACCCCAAAAAACGACTTAAGTTGTACTTTAAAATATTTTTACTGAAGTACTTTACACCACTGTGCATTAACCATTTGCATGCTTCTCCCAAGACTATGATAACAGTGGCAGAAGGCAAATACATCATGTGTACATATGTACTGTATCTACAAAACATCCACAACTTTATACTGCACTTGAAAATATCATTCTTATTCAAAGTAAATATAAACACATCTTAAAGTTTCATATTTAATTTTACTTTCCATTGCATTATTGTTTAACATAAGCTATCACAGATCATTTCACATTTGATAATTTCTAGCAATCAAACCTACTACAGGTCAATGCACGTCATATGATCTAGACAGGGCTCATGCTCAGCATGTATTTTGTGCGCATTTGTTATCTGTCACAGGAAGATGCAGTGCAGTGCAATATGCCCATGTCTACAGCATTGTCTGATCATTACTTCATCAGGCTTGGAGTAACGCTTTGTTCTATGAGTGAGAGCAAGTGTGAGAGTGTGAGAGTGTGAGCGTGTGTGTGTGTGTGAGAGAGAGAGAGAGAGAGAGAGAGAGAGAGAGACAGAGAGAGAGAGAGACAGAGAGAGAGTATAGAGGAGAGACAGAGAGAGAGAGAGAGAGAGTATAGAGGAGAGAGAGAGAGAGAAAGAGAGAGAGAGAGACAGAGAGAGAGAGAGAGAGAGAGAGAGAGGCAGAGAGAGAGAGAGAGAGAGAGAGAGATAGAGAGATCAGTGTTTCTATGATATCCCATAGTTCTTAGAGGATCTAATGCTTCAATAACATGTAAATATCTTCATTCATAAATAACATCAACATATGTTTCATAACATCCAACACATGCTCCTTTTAACAAACTGTTCGTACATACAGTAGAACAAGTGAAGATCATATGCTTTGGCAGCACAAACACTAGTCCCAAGCAGTCACAGTATAGAAGTGTACAAGACAGATTACAGATGTAGGAATTTCATTTGAGTCAATTTGCTACCGCAGGAAAATAATCCTGCAGCAACAGGAAATGTGAATTATTTTGTGGATTATAATTAATGGACATTTTGTAGATTGATACATTTTCCATTAGAGCAAATGTCACGTTCTGACCTTAGTTCCTTTGTTTTGTCTTTTGTTTTAGTATGGTCAGGGCGTGAGTTGGGTGGGTTGTCTATGTTAGTTTGTCTATGATTTTCTATTTCTGTGTTTGGCCTGGTATGGTTCTCAATCAGAGGCAGCTGTCAATCGTTGTCCCTGATTGAGAACCATATTTAGGTAGCCTGTTTTCCATTGTGTTTTGTGGGTGGTTGTTTTCAGTCTTTGTAATTGTTTTCTTTGTTATTCAGTGTACTTTATTAAAAAGATGAACATGTACCACGCTGCGCATTGGTCCTCACCTTCTTCCACCAACAACAGCCGTTACAGCAAATCAAGTCTGACATTTCAAAGTGGAAATTACAAACTTCAGAAGCCTTTTTAAAACTCAAATACACTACTGCATAGCAGGATAATTCTCAGCAACAAAAGAGTGATACAATTAAGATCCTACATCTGTATGACTGTGTCATAACATCACAGTATTGAAGTATAGAACACAGATTATGACCACATCATAACATTGTACAGCAAAATCCAGGGTGGGGGGTCAGAGACAATGATGCAATCTATATGATGTAATCTATATGATGTCTATGGTAAGAGAGGAGGGGAATTCCTTGCGTTGAGACTGAGATAGGTAAGGATGGTGTAACAACGCGTTGTTTAACAACATACTTTAGCACCCTGTTCATTGAAATCCGGTTTCCAGGTTTTAGAGATAAGTGAAAGAGATCACTTTCCCCCAGAAGCAGTAAAGCATGCCTGAAAGACGGGAGATATTCTGTTGCACTTTCTTTTTGTTTCACTGGAAACACTGTGTTGATAAGTACATGAATCCAATAAGAATTCTGTCTGCACAAGAAGAATGAAGTTGTAAAAAGTGTGAGAGCCTTAATTTGCTGCCAATTCAGGTTCACATTACTGAAAGTAGGAAGACCTAGATTATGATTTGTGATTTTATTAGGATCCCTTTTGCCGATGCCAATGGAGACAGCTTGTCTTCCTGGGTTCCGACACATAACGGAAAAACATTAGACAAAAATACTTTACAATTTAAATACATTTAAAAACAATTGGATGATTGGAAGACAAAATATTATATTTAAGAGGAAATTAGAAAACGCTATTTAGGAGGGAGGAGGAGGAGGAAATGGGAGGAAGAAGAAGACAAGGGAGGAGGAGGACGAGGTCGTCTCTCAGTCGTCCGTGTCTTTGACGGTGTTGTCATTTAGGAGGACGTGCCAGTGCTCGATCTTCTTGTCTTTGTTCTTGAGACATTCGTACCAGTGCTTCAGACACTCCCCCTTTGCTTGTGATGCCCAGCTGGCATCCACCTGGAGGGAGATAAGAAGGTTTTTAAATATATTATTTTGAAGTCGGCTTAAAATCTGCACAATATTGTTTGTTAAATATAAAAATCAGTAACTACAAGTACATTCATTATGCCATCTCAACTGAACTCACCAATTAAATTGTTGGATTTCTCAACTCACCAATGAAAAACGCTGGGTGTGCCCATGTTATAGTCCCAACTCACCAATGAAATCGTTGGATGTTCCCATGTCATAGTCCCAAACAAAGATGTTCAGGATCTTCTTGGCCAGCTCACCATGTTTGATCTCATAGCTGAACTCCTGCAACACAACTTCAGCCATCAGACTCCATTTCTCAGTGCATAGACACAGACTGCCATTAGACTCTAATAAATAAAATAATAAAACAATGGCCTTGAACCTGATATTGTGCTGTTAGAGACAGATATGGAGGGGACACTAACCTCATTGAACTCTGGGTTGAGGGTCTTCTTCTTGATCTGGGTCTTGTTCTTGGCTTTCTTCCCCATGTCTGGTTTCAGGCAGCTGCAGGTCACAATCACAGGAAAGAATCAATCAATAAACCAATCAATCAATTCATCCATCAATATTTTACTGCTGTAGGAAAAATAGATATTAGAGAGAGGAAACATAATCCGTCATGTTGAGAGGTATGTTAGAACATGTACATCTTGACGAAAGGGTCTGAGTATCCATTAGAGTCCATAGCTGCCAGGTGAGCACAGCGCACCACTCCCACTATCAGACGACCCTTCTGGGTGCTGTAGGTTAAAGAGACCAGGATACGACCCCTCTCCTCTGATTCATCCTCCTTCACCTGTAGGACACACACAGGCATGAACACACACACAAAAAGGTTTACAAGTACATTTACATCCACTACCATAAGAATTTTTCCCAAGGAGATTTACATATCAAAGACAGTCATGTACAGTATGTATAGATATAATCTCTCTGCTACTGGTCATGTATTCACCTGGTCAGTCATGTACAGTATGTATAGATATAATCTCTCTGCTACTGGTCATGTATTCACCTGGTCAGTCATGTACACTGAGTGTACAAAACATTAAGAACACCTGCTCTTTCCATGACAGACTGACCAGGTGAATCCAGGTGAAAGCTATGATCCCTTATTGATGTCACCTGTTAAATCCACTTCAATCAGTGTAGATGAAGGGAAGGAGACAGGTTAAGAATGATTTTTAAGCCTTGAGACAATTGAGACATGGATTGTGAATGTGTGCCATTCAGAGGGTGAATAGGCAAGACAACATATTTAAGTGCCTTTGAACAGGGTATGGTAGTAGGTGCCAGGTGCACCGGTTTGTGTCAAGCACTGCAACGCTGCTGGGTTTTTCATGCTCAACAGTTTCCTGTGTGTGTCAATAGTGGAAAGAAAGAAATCATGCAGATGACACCAGAATGCAGCTACTATCTTATGTGTGAACGTCAAGTGTAAACCTTGAGTACTGTGTCAGGTGTGAACGTCAAGTGTAAACCTTGAGTACTGTGTCAGGTGTGAAAGTCAAGTGTAAACCTTGAGTACTGTGTCAGGTGTGAACGTCAAGTGTAAACCTTGAGTACTGTGTCAGGTGTGAACGTCAAGTGTAAACCTTGAGTACTGTGTCAGGTGTGAACGTCAAGTGTAAACCTTGAGTACTGTGTCAGGTGCGAACGTCAAGTGTAAACCTTGAGTACTGTGTCAGGTGTGAACGTCAAGTGTAAACCTTGAGTACTGTGTCAGGTGTGAACGTCAAGTGTAAACCTTGAGTACTGTGTCAGGTGTGAACGTCAAGTGTAAACCTTGAGTACTGTGTCAGGTGTGAACGTCAAGTGTAAACCTTGAGTACTGTGTCAGGTGTGAACGTCAAGTGTAAACCTTGAGTACTGTGTCAGGTGTGAACGTCAAGTGTAAACCTTGAGTACTGTGTCAGGTGTGAACGTCAAGTGTAAACCTTGAGTACTGTGTCAGGTGTGAACGTCAAGTGTAAACCCTGAGTACTGTGTCAGGTGTGAACGTCAAGTGTAAACCTTGAGTACTGTGTCAGGTGTGAACGTCAAGTGTAAACCCTGAGTGTCAAAATCAAATCAAATTTTATATGTCACATGCGTCGAATACAACAGTGTAGACTTTACTGTGATAGGCTTACTTACAAGCCCTTAACCAACAGTGTAGACTTTACTGTGATAGGCTTACTTACAAGCCCTTAACCAACAGTGTAGACTTTACTGTGATAGGCTTACTTACAAGCCCTTAACCAACAGTGTAGACTTTACTGTGATAGGCTTACTTACAAGCCCTTAACCAACAGTGTAGACTTTACTGTGATAGGCTTACTTACAAGCCCTTAACCAACAGTGTAGACTTTACTGTGATAGGCTTACTTACAAGCCCTTAACCAACAGTGTAGACTTTACTGTGATAGGCTTACTTACAAGCCCTTAACCAACAGTGTAGACTTTACTGTGATAGGCTTACTTACAAGCCCTTAACCAACAGTGTAGACTTTACTGTGATAGGCTTACTTACAAGCCCTTAACCAACAGTGTAGACTTTACTGTGATAGGCTTACTTACAAGCCCTTAACCAACAGTGTAGACTTTACTGTGATAGGCTTACTTACAAGCCCTTAACCAACAGTGTAGACTTTACTGTGATAGGCTTACTTACAAGCCCTTAACCAACAGTGTAGACTTTACTGTGATAGGCTTACTTACAAGCCCTTAACCAACAGTGTAGACTTTACTGTGATAGGCTTACTTACAAGCCCCTAACCAACAGTGTAGACTTTACTGTGATAGGCTTACTTACAAGCCCCTAACCAACAGTGTAGACTTTACTGTGATAGGCTTACTTACAAGCCCTTAACCAACAGTGTAGACTTTACTGTGACAGGCTTACTTACAAGCCCTTAACCAACAGTGTAGACTTTACTGTGATAGGCTTACTTACAAGCCCTTAACCAACAGTGTAGACTTTACTGTGATAGGCTTACTTACAAGCCCTTAACCAACAGTGTAGACTTTACTGTGATAGGCTTACTTACAAGCCCTTAACCAACAGTGTAGACTTTACTGTGATAGGCTTACTTACAAGCCCTTAACCAACAATGCAGTTTTAAGAAAATGTGGTTAAGAAAATATTTACTAAATAAACAAAAATAAAAAATGTATTCTAAAAAAGTAACACAATAAAATACCAATAATGAGGCTATTAAAAGGGGGTACCAGTACTGAGTCAATGTGCGGGGATACAGGTTAGTCAAGGTAATTTGTACAGTCGTGGCCAAAAGTTTTGAGAATGACACAAATATTAATTTTCACAAAGTTTGCTGCTTCAGTGTCTTTAGGTATTTTTGTCAGATGTTACTATGGAATACTGAAGTAGAATTACAAGCATTTCTGTCACGCCCTGACCTTAGAGATCCTTTTTATATCTCTATTTTGGTTTGGTCAGGGCGTGAGTTGGGGTGGGCATTCTATGTTTTGTGTTTCTATGATTTTCTATTTCTGTTTTGGCCGGGTATGGTTCTCAATCAGGGACAGCTGTCTATCGTTGTCTCTGATTGGGAACCATACTTAGGTACCCTTTTTCCCACTTGTATTTGTGGGAAGTTAACTTAGCCTTAAGCTTCACGGTTTGTTTTGGTATGGTTTATTGGTTTGTTGGCGACATCTACTATTAAAAGTATGTATGCTCACCACGCTGCACCTTGGTCCTCTTCTTTTGACGGCCGTGACAATTTCATAAGTGTCAAAGGCTTTTATTGACAATTACATGAAGTTGATGCAGAGTCAATATTTGCAGTGTTGACCGTTCTTTTTCAAGATTTCTGCAATCCGCCCTGGCATGCTGTCAATTAACTTCTGGGCCACATCCTGACTGATGGCAGCCCATTCTTGCATTATCAATGCTTGGAGTTTGTCAGAATTTGTGGGTTTTTGTTTGTCCACCCGCCTCTTGAGGATTGACCACAAATTCTCAATGGGATTAAGGTCTGGGGAGTTTCCTGGCCATGGACCCAAAATATCGATGTTTTGTTCCCCGAGCCACTTAGTTATCACTTTTGCTTGATGGCAAGGTGCTCCATCATGCTGGGAAAGGCATTGTTCGTCAACAAACTGTTCCTGGATGGTTGGGAGAAGTTGCTCTCGGGGGATGTGTTGGTACCAGTCTTTATTCATGTCTGTGTTCTTAGGCAAATTGTGAGTGAGCCCACTCCCTTGGCTGAGAAGCAACCCCACACATAAATGGTCTCAGGATGCTTTACTGTTGGCATGACACAGGACTGATGGTAGCGCTCACCTTGTCTTCTCCGGACAAGCTTTTTTCCGGATGCCCCAAACAATCGGAAAGGGGATTCATTAGAGAAAATGACTTTACCCCAGTCCTCAGCAGTCCAATCCCTGTACCTTTTGCAGAATATCAGTCTGTTCCTGATGTCTATCCTGGAGAGAAGTGGCTTCTTTGCTGCCCTTCTTGACACCAGACCATCTTCCAAAAGTCTTCGCCTCACTGTGCGTGCAGATGCATTCACATCTGCCTGCTGCCATACCTGAGCAAGCTCTGTACTGGTGGTGCCCCGATCCCGCAGCTGAATCAACTTTAGGAGACGGTCCTGGCGCTTGCTGGACTTTCTTGGGCGTCTTGAAGCCTTCTTCACAACAAATGAACCGCTCTCCTTGAAGTTCTTGATGATCCGATGAATGGATGATTTAGGTGCAATCTTACTAGCAGCAATATCCTTTCCTGTGAAGCCCTTTTTTATGCAAAGCAATGATGACGGCACATGTTTCCTTGCAGGTAACCATGAATGACAGAGGAATAACAATGATTCAAAGCACCACCCTCCTTTTGAAGCTTCCAGTCTGTTATTCAAACTCAATCAGCATGACAGAGTGATCTCCAGCCTTGTCCTCGTCAACACTCACACCTGTGTTAACGAGAGAATCACTGACATGATGTCAGCTGGTCCTTTTGTGGCAGGGCTGAAATTCAGTGGAAATGTTTTTGGGGATTGAGTTCATTTACAAGGCAAAGAGGGACTTTGCAATTATTTGCAATTCATCTGATCACTCTTCATAACATTCTGGAGTATATGCAAATTGCCATCATACAAACTGAGGCAGCAGACTTTGTGAAAATTAATATTTATGTAATTCTCAAAACTTTTGGCCATGTCTGTACATGTAGGTAGGGGTAAAGTGACTATGCATTCAGGTGTAAATCTTAGGTATGAAAGTCAAGTGTAAACCCTGAGTACTGTGTCAGGTGTGAATCCCGTCTCAGGTGAGTCTTACCTCCTCCTCGTAGAGAGCCATGCCCCGGGCTGTTGTAGTTCCTACCTGGACCACCCTCTCTAGACACATGCTGTTGTAGTTCTACCTGGACCACCCTCTCTAGACACATGCTGTTGTAGTTCCTACCTGGACCACCCTCTCTAGACACACACTGTTGTAGTTCCTACCTGGACCACCCTCTCTAGACAGACACTGTTGTAGTTCCTACCCGGACCACCCTCTCTAGACACACACTGTTGTAGTTCTACCTGGACCACCCTCTCTAGACATACGCTGTTGTAGTTCTACCTGGACCACCCTCTCTAGACACACACTGTTGTAGTTCCTACCTGGACCACCCTCTCTAGACATACACTGTTGTAGTTCCTACCTGGACCACCCTCTCTAGACACACGCTGTTGTAGTTCTACCTGGACCACCCTCTCTAGACACATGCTGTTGTAGTTCCTACCTGGACCACCCTCTCTAGACACACGCTGTTGTAGTTCCTACCTGGACCACCCTCTCTAGACATACGCTGTTGTAGTTCTACCTGGACCACCCTCTCTAGACACATGCTGTTGTAGTTCCTACCTGGACCACCCTCTCTAGACACACACTGTTGTAGTTCCTACCTGGACCACCCTCTCTAGACACACACTGTTGTAGTTCTACCTGGACCACCCTCTCTAGACACACGCTGTTGTAGTTCCTACCTGGACCACCCTCTCTAGACACATGCTGTTGTAGTTCCTACCTGGACCACCCTCTCTAGACACACGCTGTTGTAGTTCCTACCTGGACCACCCTCTCTAGACACATGCTGTTGTAGTTCTACCTGGACCACCCTCTCTAGACACACACTGTTGTAGTTCTACCTGGACCACCCTCTCTAGACACACGCTGTTGTAGTTCCTACCTGGACCACCCTCTCTAGACACATGCTGTTGTAGTTCTACCTGGACCACCCTCTCTAGACACATGCTGTTGTAGTTCCTACCTGGACCACCCTCTCTAGACACACGCTGTTGTAGTTCCTACCTGGACCACCCTCTCTAGACACATGCTATTGTAGTTCCCACCTGGACCACCCTCTCTAGACACACGCTGTTGTAGTTCCTACCTGGACCACCCTCTCTAGACACACACTGTTGTAGTTCCTACCTGGACCACCCTCTCTAGACACACGCTGTTGTAGTTCCTACCTGGACCACCCTCTCTAGACACATGCTATTGTAGTTCCCACCTGGACCACCCTCTCTAGACACATGCTGTTGTAGTTCTACCTGGACCACCCTCTCTAGACACACGCTGTTGTAGTTCCTACCTGGACCACCCTCTCTAGACACATGCTATTGTAGTTCCCACCTGGACCACCCTCTCTAGACACATGCTGTTGTAGTTCTACCTGGACCACCCTCTCTAGACACATGCTATTGTAGTTCCCACCTGGACCACCCTCTCTAGACACATGCTGTTGTAGTTCTACCTGGACCACCCTCTCTAGACACACGCTGTTGTAGTTCCTACCTGGACCACCCTCTCTAGACACATGCTGTTGTAGTTCCTACCTGGACCACCCTCTCTAGACACACGCTGTTGTAGTTCCTACCTGGACCACCCTCTCTAGACACATGCTATTGTAGTTCCCACCTGGACCACCCTCTCTAGACACATGCTGTTGTAGTTCTACCTGGACCACCCTCTCTAGACACACGCTGTTGTAGTTCCTACCTGGACCACCCTCTCTAGACACATGCTATTGTAGTTCCCACCTGGACCACCCTCTCTAGACACATGCTGTTGTAGTTCTACCTGGACCACCCTCTCTAGACACATGCTATTGTAGTTCCCACCTGGACCACCCTCTCTAGACACATGCTGTTGTAGTTCTACCTGGACCACCCTCTCTAGACACACGCTGTTGTAGTTCCTACCTGGACCACCCTCTCTAGACACACGCTGTTGTAGTTCCTACCTGGACCACCCTCTCTAGACACATGCTATTGTAGTTCCCACCTGGACCACCCTCTCTAGACACATGCTGTTGTAGTTCTACCTGGACCACCCTCTCTAGACACATGCTATTGTAGTTCCCACCTGGACCACCCTCTCTAGACACATGCTGTTGTAGTTCTACCTGGACCACCCTCTCTAGACACATGCTATTGTAGTTCCCACCTGGACCACCCTCTCTAGACACATGCTGTTGTAGTTCTACCTGGACCACCCTCTCTAGACACACGCTGTTGTAGTTCCTACCTGGACCACCCTCTCTAGACACATGCTGTTGTAGTTCTACCTGGACCACCCTCTCTAGACACACGCTGTTGTAGTTCCTACCTGGACCACCCTCTCTAGACACATGCTATTGTAGTTCCCACCTGGACCACCCTCTCTAGACACATGCTGTTGTAGTTCTACCTGGACCACCCTCTCTAGACACACGCTGTTGTAGTTCCTACCTGGACCACCCTCTCAAGACAGACGCTGTAGTTCTTCATCTGGTTGGCTTTGAGTTTCTTCAGAGCAACATGCGTCTCTCCTATGAACTCATTGTGTCCAAACTTGTCCATATCACTCAACGACAGCCTGGAAGCAGGAAGAGGAGTTTTAATGTCTTATTATTTTGTAATTTTACCCCCTTTTTCTCCCCAATTTTGTGATATCCAATTGCGATCTTGTCTCATCTCTGCAACTCCCCAAAGGGCTTGGGAGACGCGAAAGTCGAGTCATGCTTCTTAACACCTGCTCACTTAACCCAGAAACCAGCTGCACCAATGTGTCGGAGGAAACACTGTTCAACTGACGACAGCTTGCAGGCACCCGGTCCTCCACAAGGAGTCGCTAGAGTGCGATGAGCCAAGTAAACCCCCCCCCCCCCCGGCCAAACCCTCTCCTAACCCAGACGACGCTGGGCCAATTGTGCGCCACCCTATGGGACTCCTGGTCACGGCCGGTTGTCACGGTGGGATCGAACCCCAGGCTGTAGTGATGTCGCAGGCTGTAGTGACGACCGCTGCGCCACTCGGGAGGCCCAGGAAGAGGAGTTTTATTCTCTTACTCTCTTCTTGCATCACAGAACAGTTTTTATTCTCCTTTTTCCCTTTAGCTCTGGGAAATCGTACTGATTGATGAATGGAGAGCCACTGAACAAAACTGGACCAATATCAATGTAAACATTTTCATTTCATTTGAAATGGAATAATTTCCGAATCATTTCAGATGGCCCAGTGGGTCAGTCATACAGTATATCCAGTAGTGGTATGGTTGAGGCTGTTATTACCGCAGTGTTTTGCGCTGCATGTCGTCATCAGTGATACCGTGGTACACCAGAGTCTCATTCCACACTGGGTTCAGAGTGCCCTTCAGGGTCTTAGTACGCAGCTTGTTAGACTGGAGGAAAACGGGGAGAGGGGGAGGGGAGAGACAGGGGAAGAAATAGAGCAGGAGACAAAGGGAGATAGATGGAGAGAGACAGAGAGAGAGAAAGATTTCTTATTTTCACTTAGTGCAAAGTTTGTTCGACTTTTAGACTGTCTAACAGACTGTGGAGAGAAGATTAATAGATATAGAGTACATGATTACTTTACCGGGGGAACGTCTGTGTCAACAGGAAGCAGGAGTACAGGCCTACTGTGTGGTCCAGTGATTAAAGATCCCAGATATACAGCCTAAGCTACCAGAGTCGGTATTGGGTTCGAATTCAACCCATGCCCTTCTAACATACAAACTCTCCTAGTTTTTCTGTCTCCTCTTCACTGTCCTATCTCATTAAAGAAAATACATCAAACCAGGGCTACAACACAAAGACAAGATTATAGGAAACCAGAAGTGTTGAAGTTACCTTACTGGCTCCAGGTAAGAGGTGCAACTTGACGTAGGGGTCTGCTAGTCCGTTAGAGTCCATTGGCTTTAAACCCTGTGAGAGAGAGAGAGAGAGAGAGAGAGAGAGAGGGAGAGTGAGTGAAAGCGAGAGCAAGATGTCATCAAGGCAAAGGGTGGCTACTTTGAAGAATCTCAAATATAAAATATATGTATATTTGTTTAACACTTTTTTGGTTACTACATGATTCCATATGTGTTATTTCATAGTTTTGATGTCTTCACTATTATTCTACAATGTAGAAAATAGTAAAAATAATTTTAAAACCCTGGAATGAGTAGGTGTGACAAGAATTTTGACTGGTACTGTGTATACGTATCCACTGTGTCGTGTGTGTGTGTTTTTACCTTGGCTTTGACTATGTTGCAGTGCAGCGTGTTGTTCCCCTGTTCATAATGCAGAATGAACTCCAGCAACCCCAGCGTGGCTGATGGACAGAACAAAATAATGACAAAAGAAAGTCAGATTGGTTTCTGCTACCAACAAAGAGATAGGGAGAGGGAATAACAGAACCACAGGGAGAGGGAGAGGGAATAACATAACCACAGGGAGAGGGAGAGGGAATAACAGAACCACAGAGAGAGGGAGAGTGTGTACATTAGAACATGTGTATTTTATGGTTGTTCTACGCAAAGGAATTATCTGTAGAGCTCTGAGACAGGATTGTGTCGAGGCACAGATCTGGGGAACGGTACCAAAAAATGTCTGCAGCATTGACGGTCTCAAAGAACACAGTGGCCTCCATCATTCTTAAATGGAAGAAGTTTGGAACCATCAAGACTCTTCCTAGAGCTTCGGCTGCCTGGCCGAACTGAGCAATCAGGGGAGAAGGGCCTTTGTCAGGGAGGTGACCAAGAACCCGATAGTCACTCTGACAGAGCTCCAGAGTTCCTCTGTAGAGATGGGAGAAACTTCCAGAAAGACAACCATCTCTGCAACACTCCAATCGAGCCTTTATAGTAGTAGAGTGGCCAGACGGAAGCCACTCCCCAGTAAAAGGTACATGACAGCCCACTTGAAGTTTGCCAAAAGGCACCTAAAGGACTCTCAGACCATGAGAAACAAGATTCCCTGGTCTGATGAAACCAAGATTGAACTCTTTGGCCTGAATGCCAAGCGTCACGTCTGGGGGAAAGCTGGCACCATCCCTACGGTGAAGCATGGTGGTGGCAGCATCATGCTGTGGGGATGCTTTTCAGCAGCAGTGACTGGGAAACTAATCAGGATTGTTTCCTAATCAGGAAAGATGAACAGAGCAGTACAGAGAGATCCTTGATGAAAACCTTCTCCAGAGCACTCATGACCTCAGACTGGGGCGAAAGTTCACCTTCCTACAGGAAAACGACCTTAAGCACAAGTCTCTGAATGCCCTTGAGTGGCCAAGCCAGAGCCTGGACTTGAATCCGATCGAACATCTCTGGAGAGACCTGAAAATAGCTGTGCAGCGATGCTCCCCATCCAACCTGACAGACCTTGAGAGGATCTGCAGAGAAGAATGGGAGAAACTCTCCAAATACAGCTGTGCCTTGTAGCGTCATACCCAAGAAGATGCAAGGCTGTAATCGCTGCCAAACATGCTTCAACAAAGTACTGAGGAAAGGGTCTGAATACCTACTGTTGAGTCGGAAGTTTACATACACCTTAGCCAAATACATTTAAACTCAGTTTTTCACAATTCCTGACATTTAATCCTAGTAAAGGATAGGATTCTCTATCTTGGGTCAGTTAGGATCACCACTTTAATTTAAGAATGTGAAATGTCAGAATAATAGTAGAGAGAATTATTTATTTCCGCATTTATTTATTTAATCACATCCCCAGTAGGTCACAAGTTTACATACACTCAATTAGTATTTGGTAGCATTGCCTTTAAATTGTTTAAATTGGGTCAAACGTTTCAGGTAGCCTTCCACAAGCTTGCCACAATAAGTTGGGTGAATTTCTCCTGACAGAGCTGGTGTAACTGAGTCAGGTTTGTAGGCCTCCTTGCTCGCATATGCTTTTTCAGCTCTGCCCACAAATGTTCTTTAATGTCCTTAAGCCATTTTGCCACAACTTTGGAAGTATGCTTGGGGTCATTGTCCATTTGGAAGACCCGTTTGTGACCTAACTTTAACTGATGTCTTGAGATGTTGGTTCAATATATCCACATAATTTCCCTTCCTCATGATGCCATCTATTTTGTGAAGTGCACCAGTCCCTCCTGCAGCAAAGCACCCCCACAAAATGATGCTGCCACCCCCGTGCTTCAAGGTTGGGATGGTGTTCTTCGGCATGCAAGCCTCCCCCTTTTTCCTCCAAACATAATGATGGTCATTATGGCCAAACAGTTATATTTTTGCTTCATCAGACCAGAGGACATTTCTCCAAAAAGTACGATCTTTGTCCCCATGTGCAGTTACAAACCGTAGTCTGGCTTTCTTATGCCGGTTTTGGAGCAGTGGCTTCTTCCTTGCTGAGCGGCCTTTCAGGTTATGTCAATATAGGACTCCTTTTGCTATGGATATAGATAATTTTGTACCTGGTTCCTCCAGTATCTTCACATGGTCCTTTGCTGTAGTTCTAGGATTGATTTGCACTTTTCGCACCAAAGCACGTTCATCTCTAGGAGACAGAACGCGTCTCATTCCTGAGCGGTATGATGGCTGCGTGGTCCCATGGTGTTTATACTTGCATACTATTGTTTGTATAGATGAATGTGGTACCTTCAGGTGTTTGGACATTTCTCCCAACGATGAACCAGACTTGTGGAGGTCTACAATTTGTTTTCTGAGGTCTTGGCTGATTTCTTTTGATTTTCCCATGATGTCAAGCAAAGAGGCACTGAGTTTGAAGGTAGGTCTTGAAATACATCCACAGGTACACCTCCAATTGACTCAAATTATGTCAATTAGCCTATCAGAAGCTTCTAAAGCCATGACATCATTTTCTGGAATTTTCCAAGCTATAAAGGCAGAGTCAACTTAGTGTATGTAAACTTTTGACCCACTGTAATTGGGATACAGTGAATTATAAGTGAAAAAATCTGTCTGTAAACAATTGTTGGAAAAATGACTTGTGTCATGCACAAAGTAGTAGTCCTAACCGACTTGCCAAAACTATAGTTTGTTATTAACAAGAAATGTGTGTAGTGGTTGAAAAACAAGTTTTAATAATTCTAAGTGTATGTAAACTTCCGACTTCAACTATAAATGTGATATATATTTATTCCATATTTTTTTACACATTTGCAAAAAATTTTAAAAACATTGTTTTTGCATTGTCATCATGGGGTATTGTGTGTAGATTGATGAAGGGAATTTGTACAAATTAATTTTAGAACAAGGCTGCAACGTAACTAAATGTGGAAAAAGTCGAGGGATCTCAATACTTTCCGAATGCACTGTAGGTGTCACGGTGAGTGAATGAGGACCCAAAAGCGAATTAACTTAACAGAGCTTCTTTAATAACCAAACATAGGTAGGTTCAGACAGACCGGCAGATTCCGACAGGACAGGACAAGGTTACAGCAAACATGACGATAGTCTGGTTCAGGCATGAAACACAACAAACAAGAATCCGACAAAGACAGGAGCAGAAACAGAGAGAGATATAGGGACCTAATCAGAGGGAAAAAGGGAACAGGTGGGAAACGGGGTGAATGGGTAGTTAGGAGGAGACAAGGAACAGCTGGGGGAAAGCGGGGGAGAAAAGGTAACCTAATACGACCAGCAGAGGGAGACAGGGTGAAAGGAAAGGACAGAAAGACACAACATGACAATACATGACAGTACCCCCCCACTCACCGAGCGCCTCCTGGCGCACTCGAGGAGGAAACCTGGCGGCAACGGAGGAAATCCTCGATCAGCGCACGGTCCAGCACGTCCCGAGAGGGAACCCAACTCCTCTCCTCAGGACCGTACCCCTCCCAATCTACAAGGTACTGGTGACCACGGCCCCGAGGACGCATGTCCAAAATCCTGCGGACCCTGTAGATGGGTGCGCCCTCGACAAGGATGGGGGGGGGGGGGGGAAGACGAGCGGGGGCGCGAAGAACGGGCTTGATACAGGAGACATGGAAGACCGGGTGGACGCGACGAAGGTATCGCGGAAGAAGAAGTCGAACTGCGACAGGATTAATGACCCGAGAAATACGGAACGGACCAATGAACCGCGGGGTCAACTTGCGAGAAGCCGTCTTAAGGGGAAGGTTCTGAGTGGAGAGCCAAACTCTCTGACCGCGACAATATCTAGGACTCTTAGTTCTACGCTTATTAGCAGCCCTCACAGTCTGCGTCCTATAACGGCAAAGTGCAGACCTGACCCTCTTCCAGGTGCGCTCGCAACGTTGGACAAAAGCCTGAGCGGAGGGGACGCTGGACTCGGCGAACTGAGATGAGAACAGCGGAGGCTGGTACCCGAGGCTACTCTGAAAAGGAGATAGCCCGGTCGCAGACGAAGGAAGCGAGTTGTGGGCGTATTCTGCCCAGGGGAGCTGTTCTGACCAAGACGCAGGGTTGCGAAAAGAAAGACTGCGTAAGATGCGACCAATAGTCTGATTGGCCCGTTCTGCTTGACCGTTAGACTGGGGGTGAAAGCCGGAAGAGAGACTGACGGAAGCCCCAATCAAACGGCAAAACTCCCTCCAAAATTGAGACGTGAATTGCGGACCTCTGTCCGAAACGACGTCTGACGGAAGGCCATGAATTCTGAAAACATTCTCGATGATGATTTGTGCCGTCTCTTTAGCAGAAGGAAGCTTAGCAAGGGGAATTAAATGAGCCGCCTTAGAGAACCTATCGACAACCGTAAGAATAACAGTCTTCCCCGCTGACGAAGGCAGTCCGGTGACAAAATCTAAGGCGATGTGAGACCACGGTCGAGAGGGAATGGGAAGCGGCCTGAGACGGCCGGCAGGAGGAGAGTTACCGGACTTAGTCTGCGCGCAGACCGAACAAGCAGCCACGAAACGACGCGTGTCATGCTCCCGGGTGGGCCACCAAAAACGCTGGCGAATGGAAGCAAGCGTACCCCGAACGCCAGGGTGGCCGGCTAACTTGGCAGAGTGAGCCCACTGAAGAACGGCCAGACGAGTAGGAACGGGAACGAAAAGAAGGTTCCTAGGACAAGCGCGCGGCGACGGAGTGTGAGTGAGCGCTTGCTTTACCTGCCTCTCAATTCCCCAGACAGTCAACCCGACAACACGCCCCTCAGGGAGAATCCCCTCGGGGTCAGTGGAGGCTACTGAAGAACTGAAGAGACGAGATAAAGCATCAGGCTTGGTGTTCTTAGAGCCCGGACGATAAAAAATCACGAACTCGAAACGAGCGAAAAACAGCGCCCAACGCGCCTGACGCGCATTAAGTCGTTTGGCAGAACGGATGTACTCAAGGTTCCTATGGTCAGTCCAAACGACAAAAGGAACGGTCGCGCCCTCCAACCACTGTCGCCATTCGCCTAGGGCTAACCGGATGGCGAGCAGTTCGCGGTTTCCCACATCATAGTTACGTTCCGACGGCGACAGGCGATGAGAAAAATACGCGCATGGGTGGACCTTGTCGTCAGAGAGGGAGCGCTGAGAAAGAATGGCTCCCACGCCCACCTCTGACGCGTCAACCTCGACAACGAACTGTCTAGAGACGTCAGGTGTAACAAGGATAGGAGCGGATGTAAAACGATTCTTGAGGAGATCAAAAGCTCCCTGGGCGGAAACGGACCACTTAAAGCACGTCTTGACAGAAGTAAGGGCTGTGAGAGGAGCTGCCACCTGACCGAAATTACGGATGAAACGACGATAGAAGTTCGCGAAGCCGAGAAAGCGCTGCAGCTCGATGCGTGACTTAGGGGCGGGCCAATCAATGACAGCTTGGACCTTAGCGGGATCCATCTTAATGCCTTCAGCGGAAATAACAGAACCGAGAAATGTGACGGAGGAGGCATGAAAAGTGCACTTCTCAGCCTTCACAAAAAGACAATTCTCTAAAAGGCGCTGGAGGACACGTCGAACGTGCTGAACATGAATCTGGAGTGACGGTGAAAAAATCAGGATATCGTCAAGGTAAACGAAAACAAAGATGTTCAGCATGTCTCTCAGGACATCATTGACTAATGCCTGAAAGACAGCTGGAGCGTTAGCGAGGCCGAAAGGAAGAACCCGGTATTCAAAGTGCCCTAACGGAGTGTTAAACGCCGTCTTCCACTCGTCCCCCTCCCTGATGCGCACGAGATGGTAAGCGTTACGAAGGTCCAACTTAGTGAAAAACCTGGCTCCCTGCAGGATCTCGAAGGCTGAAGACATAAGAGGAAGCGGATAACGATTCTTCACTGTTATGTCATTCAGCCCTCGATAATCTATGCAGGGGCGCAGAGACCCGTCCTTCTTCTTGACAAAAAAAACCCCAGCTCCGGCGGGAGAGGAGGAGGGGACTATGGTACCGGCGTCAAGAGCTACAGACAAATAATCCTCGAGAGCCTTACGTTCGGGAGCCGACAGAGAGTATAGTCTACCCCGGGGGGGAGTGGTTCCCGGAAGGAGATCAATACTACAATCATACGACCGGTGTGGAGGAAGAGAGGTGGCCCTGGACCGACTGAACACCGTGCGCAGATCGTGATATTCCTCCGGCACCCCTGTCAAATCACCAGGCTCCTCCTGTGAAGAAGAGACAGAGAAAACAGGAGGGATAGCAGACATTAAACATTTCACATGACAAGAGACGTTCCAGGAGAGGATAGAATTACTAGACCAATTAATGGAAGGATTATGACAAACTAGCCAGGGATGGCCCAAAACAACAGGTGTAAAAGGTGAACGAAAAATTAAAAAAGAAATGGTTTCGCTATGATTACCAGAAACAGTGAGGGTTAAAGGTAGCGTCTCACGCTGAATCCTGGGGAGAGGACTACCATCCAGGGCGAACAAGGCCGTGGACTCCTTTAACTGTCTGAGAAGAATGTCATGTTCCCGAGCCCAGGTCTCGTCCATAAAACAGCCCTCCGCCCCAGAGTCTATTAAGGCACTGCAGGAAGCTGACGAACCGGTCCAGCGTAGATGGACCGACAAGGTAGTGCAGGATCTTGAAGGAGAGACAGGAGTAGTAGCGCTCACCAGTAGCCCTCCGCTTACTGATGAGCTCTGGCTTTTACTGGACATGAAGTGACAAAATGACCAGCAGAACCGCAATAGAGACAGAGGCGGTTGGTGATTCTCCGTTCCCTCTCCTTAGTCGAGATGCGGATACCTCCCAGCTGCATAGGCTCAGCTCCCGAGCCGGCAGAGGAAGATGGTAGTGATGCGGAGAGGGGGGCAACGGAGAGCGCGAGCTCCTTTCCACGAGCTCGGTGACGAAGATCAACCCGTCGCTCAATGCGAATAGCGAGTTCAATCAAGGAATCCACGCTGGAAGGAACCTCCCGGGAGAGAATCTCATCCTTTACCTCTGCACGGAGACCCTCCAGAAGACGAGCGAGCAAGGCCGGCTCGTTCCAGCCACTGGAGGCAGCAAGAGTGCGAAACTCAATAGAGTAGTCAGTTATGGATCGATTGCCTTGACATAGGGAAGACAGGGCCCTGGAAGCCTCCTCCCCAAAAACAGATCGATCAAAAACCCGTATCATCTCCTCCTTAAAGTCCTGATACTGGTTAGTACACTCAGCCCTTGCCTCCCAGATTGCCGTGCCCCACTCACGAGCCCGTCCAGTAAGGAGAGATATGACGTAGGCGACACGAGCAGTGCTCCTGGCGTAAGTGTTGGGCTGGAGAGAAAACACAATATCACACTGGGTGAGGAACGAGCGGCATTCAGTGGGCTCCCCAGAGTAACACGGCGGGTTATTGATTCTGGGCTCCGGAGATTCGAAAGCCCTGGAAGTGGCCGGTGGATCGAGGCGGAGATGGTGAACCTGTTCTGTGAGGTTGGAGACTTGGGTGGCCAGGGTCTCAACGGCATGTCGAGCAGCAGACAATTCCTGCTCGTGTCTGCCTAGCATCGCTCCCTGGATCTCGACGGCTGAGTGGAGAGGATCCGAAGTCGCTGGGTCCATTCTTGGTCGGATTCTTCTGTCACGGTGAGTGAATGAGGACCCAAAAGCGAATTAACTTAACAGAGCTTCTTTAATAACCAAACATAGGTAGGTTCAGACAGGACAAGGTTACAGCAAACATGACGATAGTCTGGTTCAGGCATGAAACACAACAAACAAGAATCCGACAAAGACAGGAGCAGAAACAGAGAGAGATATAGGGACCTAATCAGAGGGAAAAAGGGAACAGGTGGGAAACGGGGTGAATGGGTAGTTAGGAGGAGACAAGGAACAGCTGGGGGAAAGCGGGGGAGAAAAGGTAACCTAATACGACCAGCAGAGGGAGACAGGGTGAAAGGAAAGGACAGAAAGACACAACATGACAATACATGACAGTAGGTCGGGGTAAAGTGACTAGGCAACAGGATATATGATAAATAGTAGCAGCAGCATATGTGATGTGTCAAAAGAGTTAGGACAAAAAGGTCAATGCTTTAGCAGTATAATGGCTTGTGGGTAGAAGATGTTTAGTGTCCTGTTGGTTGCATACTTCGATACCGTATAAACATTTTTTTTACAAATCTTTCACCTTTATTTAACCAGGTAGGCCAGTTGAGAACAAGTTCTCATCTACAACTGCGACCTGGCCAAGATAAAGCAAAGCAGTGCGACAAAAACAACAACACAGAGTTACACATAAACAAATGTACAGTCAGTAACACAATATAAAAATCTATGTATAGTGTGTGCAAATGTAGAAGAGTGGGGAGGTAAGGCAATAAATAGGCCATTACTGCTGTAGTGATAGATGCGCAGATGATGATGTGCAAGTAGAGATACTGGGGTGCAAAAGAGCAAGAGGGTAAGTAATAATATGTGGATGAGGTAGTTGGGTGTGCTATTTACAGATTGGCTGTGTACAGGTACAGTGATCGGTAAGCTGCTCTGACAGCTGAATCTTAAAGTTAGAGAGGGAGATATAAGTCTCCAGCTTCAGAGATTTTTGCAATTCGTTCCAGTCATTGGCAGCAGAGAACAGGAAGGAAGGGCGGCCAAAGGAAGTGCTGGCTTTGGGGATGACCAGTGAAATATACCTGCTGGAGCGTGTGCTACGGGTGGGTGCTGCTATGGTGAACAGTGAGCTGAGATAAGGTGGGGCTTTACCTAGCAAAGACGTATAGATGACCTGGAGCCAGTGGGCTTGGTGACGGATATGTAGTGAGGGCCAGCCAACGAGAGAATGCAGGTTGCAGTGTTGGGTAGTATATGGGGCTTTGGTGACATACCCAATGGCACTGTGATAACTACATCCAGTTTGCTGAGAAGAGTGTTGGGGGCTATTTTGTAAATTACATCCCCGAAGTCAAGGATCGGTAGGATAGTCAGTTTTATGAGGGTATGTTTGGAAGGAGGCTTTGTTGCGAAATAGGAAGCCGATTCTAGATTTAATTTTGGATTGGAGATGCTTTATGTGAGTCTGGAAGGAGAGTTTAGAGTCTAACCAGACACCTAGGTATTTGTGGTTGTCCACATATTCTAGATCAGAACCGTCCAGAGTAGTGATGCTAGTCGGGCGGGAGGGTGTGTGCAGCGATCGGTTGAAGAGCATGCATTTAGTTTTACTTGCATTTAAAAGTAGTTGGAGGCCACGGAAGGAGAGTTGTATGGCGTTGAAGCTCATTTGGAGGTTTGTTAGCACAGTGACCAAAGAATGGCCAGATATACAAAATGGTGTTGTCTGCGTAGAGGTGGATAAGAGAATCACCAGCAGCGAGAGCAACATCATTGATGTATACAGAGAAAAGAGTCGGCCCGAGAATTGAACCCTGTGGCACCCCCATAGAGACTGCCAGAGGTCCGGACAACAGGCACTCCTTTGAAACACTGAACTCTATCTGAGAAGTAGTTGGTGAACCAGATGAGGCAGTCATTTGAGAAGCCAAGGCTATTGAGTCTGTCGATAAGAATGCGATGATTGACAGTCGAAAGCCTTGGCCAGGTCAATGAAGACGGCTGCACAGTATTGTCTTTTATCGATGGCGGTTATGATATAATTTAGGACCTTGAGCGTGGCTGAGGTGCACCCATGACCAGCTCGGAAACCAGATTGCATAGTGGAGAAGGTACGGTGGGATTCGAGATGGTCGGTGATCTGTTTGTTAACTTTTAGAAAGGCAGGGCAGGATGGACATAGTTCTGCAACAGTTTGGGTCTAGAGTGTCACCCCCTTTGAAGAGGGGGATGACTGCAGCAGCTTTCCAATCTTTGGGGATCTCAGACGATACAAAAGAGAGGTTGAATAGGCTAGTAATAGGTGTTGCAACAATTTTGGCGGATAATTTTAGAAAGAGAGGGTCCAGATTGTCTAGCTCAGCTGATTCGTAGGGATCCAGATTTTGCAGCTCTTTCAGAATATCAGCTGTCTGGATTTGGGTGAAGGAGAAGCGGGGGGGGGGGGGGGGGGGGGAGCAGAGAGAACAGCCTATAACTTGGGTGGCTGGAGTCTTTGACAATTTTTAGGTCCTTCCACTGACACGGCCTGGTATAGAGGTCCTGGATGGCAGGGAGCTCAGCCCCAGTGATGTACTGCGCTGTACTCAGCACTCTCTGTAGCACCTTGCGGTCGTGTGCCTTGCAGTTGCCATATCAAACGGTGGTGCAGCTCTCAAAGGTGCAGCTGTAGAACTTTTTGAGGATCTGAAGGCCCATGCTGAATCTTTTCAGCCTCCTGACGGGGAAGAGGCATTTTTGTGCCCTCTTCACAACTGTGTTGTTGTGTGGGGACTATGATAGGACCTTAGTGATGTGGACACCTAGGAACGTGAAGCTCTCCACCCACTCCACTTCAGCCAAGTCAATGTGAATGGGGGCGTGCTCGGCCCTCCGTTTCCTGTAGTCCACGATCAGCTCCCTTGTCTTGCTGACGTTGAGGGAAAGTTTGTTGTCCTGGCACCACACTGCCAGGTCACTGACCTCCTCCCTATAGGCTGTCTCGTCGTCGGTGATCAAGCCAACCACCATTGTGTCGACAGCAAACTTAATGATGGTGTAGAAGTCGTGGGTGAACAGGGAGTACAGGAGGGGACTATGCATGCACCCCTTACGAGCCACCGTGTTGAGGGTCAGCATGGCGGATGTGTTGTAACCTCTAACCCCTAAACCTAACCCTAAACCTTAACCCCAAACCCCTAACCCTAATTTTAACCCTAACCATCATTTTAACCCTTAACCTAACCTCTAAGCCTAAAAAAGGCATTTTCCTTGTGGGGACATTCAAATGTTCCTTGTTTTACTATCTGGTCCCCACAAGGATAGTAAAACCAAACACACACACACACACTCACTTACTGGATTCATCAGAGTCGTATTCGTTGTCATTGTCTTCGTTGGGAGCGGGGCCTGTGCGTGGTTCCATGCTGGGTTTGGGGGCAGGAGTGGGTTTCTCCTCCCTGACTAGAGGTGGCGCTCTCTCCTCTCTCTGCTGTGGGCATCTGCTCTTCTGTGGTGCAGGGGCTAACGAAGAGAAATACAGATATCTAGCCAGTCTCAATTTCAAAGTAGAACCGATTATGCAAGTTAGTCATTGGTGGCAATTGGTAGGTTAACAAAACCAAAGTTGTTTCTTCTTATCTATTGACTGCTTTCAGAGGGGAGAAGGCAACACATATGTCATTTTGTAATTTGGGTGAAATGTCCCTTTAATCATACCCTGTGCTGTGACTGTGTCAGCTGGAGCTGGTGGGTTCTCTCTTCCCCTGGCTGTGGGAGGTTTGGAGCCTAACTGTCTTTCCATCTTCACCACCTCCTCCACCACGGCAGGGCTAACCTGGGCCTCAGCAACACCCTCTAGTGTCTGAGCAGAGCTAATGCCCTCTGGGTCCTGTTGCTCCGAACTGGAGTATGGGGGCTCATCAGTGGGCTCTGAGATGAGACAGAGAGAGGAAGATGACATTTTGAAATATATATGTCCTCGATACCCAACATCTGAGACAAACTAAAAGCTTTTGCTTTTACCTCTCATACAAATCCAACTAGTAGTGAAATGGAAATGCTTGTTTCCACTGCTCACCTTGGTTTTGTATGTTGGAATAGGAGTTATCTTGCTGCTCCTGCCGCTCTGTGTAGTCCTCTGTACCAGGGTCTGGCTGGTAGCTGGGCTGGGCACTAGGCTGGTGATGGGCATGGGTAGGGGTCTGGGTATGGGGATAGGGCTGGGCACTGGGCTGGTGATGGGCATGGGTAGGGGTCTGGGTACGGGGGCTCTCTGTACCTGTCCCTCTGGGCCTGGAGATGGGCAGGGGAGCAGGGAGGACTTGCTGGGGTTGGCCCTTAAAGAACCATGCTCCAGAACGCTTCAACATCTAGACATAAAACGAGAGATGGAGAGACACAGAGGAAGAGAGAGAGAGGGAAGAGATGTAGAGATAGAATGAGAGAGAGATCACGGGAGATATAGCGAGAGAGAGATGGAGAGGTAGAGAATTAGATGGAAAGAGAGAAAATGAGATGGGGGTAGTGTGCTTAGCAGCTGAGTTAACGCACATTGATTGACAAGTAGGACCATTTAATTAAAGGGTCTGAAACATAGTGACTGAACATGCTGAACCCTCATCTCCCTCCTTCTCTCGTCTACCCATTCACTCCCTTCCCCCTTCACTCTCTTCCTCTCTCCCCCTTCTCTCTCTTCCTCTCTCCACCTTCTCTCTTTTACCCCTTATCTTCCTCCTTCTCTCTCTTCTACCCCTTATCTTCCTCTCTCTCCCCTTCTCTCTCCATCTGTCTCTCCATTTAGATTTTGAAGGGACAGACAACCACAATCGTTACTCATAAGAGGGAATATTCAATGGAGGATAATTAGAGGGTACCGAGAATTATTATTAAAATGATTAAAACTACTGACTGTCTCTCCACCCCTTCTTTCCTCCCCTGATCACTCTCCCCTTGTCTCCTCCCCCTCTGCCCCTCACGCCTCTCCTCTCACTTCTTTCCTCCCCTCATCACTCTCCCCTTGTCTCCTCCCCCTCTGCCCCTCACGCCTCTCCTCTCACTTCTTTCCTCCCCTCATCATTCTCCCCTTGTCTCCTCCCCCTCTGCTCCTCACGCCTCTCCTCTCACTTCTTTCCTCCCCTCATCACTCTCCCCTTGGCTCCTCCCCCTCTGGCCCTCACGCCTCTCCTCTCACTTCTTTCCTCCCCTCATCACTCTCCCCTTGTCTTCTCCCCCTCTGCCCCTCACGCCTCTCCTCTCACTTCTTTCCTCTCTCTCTTTCCACCTCACTTCTTGATGTTCACTGCAGATCCTACAAACCCACACTGGAGATGACGAACGGCTGTTCTGAATCCCACACATGTGCTGGAGGCAGAAACACACACGCGCGCACACACACGCGCGCGCGCACACACACACACACACACACACACACACACACACACACACACACACACACACACACACACACACACACACACACACACACAGGTCTCTTGAGGCAGTGCAGGTACACACACAATTTTACAGTTCATGTAGTGAATGGACAGGATAACATTTTCTAATTCACACACTTATCAAGAGAACATCCCTGATCATCCCTACTGTCTATGATCTTGTGGACTCACGAAACACACATGCTTCGTTTGTAAAGGATTTCTGAGTGTTGGAGTGTGCCCTTGGCTATCTGTTTAAAAAACAAGAACATGGTGCCATCTGGTTTGGTTAATATCAGGAATTTGAAATGATTTATACTTTTAATTTTATAGTTAAGTATATTTTAGCAATTACATTTACTTTTGATAATTATGATTATTAATTTGTTTATTTATTTTTTACTCCTTTTTCTCCCCAACTTCTTGGTATCCAATGTAACGTTCTGGGTGTAGTGGGTGAGAAGTCATGCGCAGGAAGCAGAGAGTTCAGGGTAGTGCTAATTTAATGCACAAAACGGCGAACATAAGCCAACCCCACGAAAACACAGGGCACACAACAAAACAAACGCCCCAAACACGGGGACTTAAACTGTCCAGCAAAACCCACGAAATGGGAAACACGTAACCCACAGACTTGCACACAAGTTACACAAAACAAAGGAACTAAGGTCAGAACGTGACAGTACCCCCCCCCCAAAGGTGCGGACTCCGGCCGCAAAACCTGAACCTATAGGGGAGGGTCTGGGTGGGTGTCTGTCCGGGGTGGCGGTTCTGGCGCGGGACCCCACTCCACCATAGTCTTTCTCCTCCTCCTTAACCGCCTCCGTGGCCTCTTAAGAGCGGCAACCCTCGCCGCCGACTTCGGACTGGGGACCCTAGCCACTTGTCCCGAATGGACGGGAGATTCCGGCAGCGCCGGACAGGCGGGAGACTCCGGCAGCTCCGGAGTGAAGGGCGATTCCGGCATCGCCGGCGTGACAGGCGCCTCTGGCAGCTCCTGGCTGACTGACGGCTCTGGCAGCTCCTGGCTGACTGACGGCTCTTGCAGCTCCTGGTTGACTGGCAGCTCAGGACAGACTGGCGGCTCTGGCAGCTCAGGACAGACTGGCGGCTCTGGCAACTCAGGACAGACGGGAGACTCTGGCAGCGCTGGGCAGGAGGAAGGCTCTGGCAGCGCTGGACAAGCGGGAGCACCTGTAGGGAGAAGACGGAGAGACAGCCTGGTGCGGGGGGCTGCCACCGGAGGGCTGGTTTGTGGAGGTGGCACGGGATAGACCGGACCGTGAACGCACACTGGAGCTCTTGAGCACCGAGCCTGCCCAACCTTACCTGGTTGAATGCTCCCCGTAGCCAGGCCAGTGCGGCGAGGTGGAGTAGCCCGCACTGGGCTGTGCTGGAGAACCGGGGACACCATGCGTACGGCTGGTGCCATGTACACCGGCCCGAGGAGACGCACTGGAGACCAGATGCGCTGAGCCGGCTTCATGGCACCTGGCTCGATGACCACTCTATCCCGGTCGATACGAGGCCCACAGACGTAGACACAAGTTACACAAAACAAAGGAACTAAGGTCAGAACGTGACATCCAATCAGTAGTTACAGCCTTGTCTCATCGCTGCAACTCCCGTATGGACTCAGGAGAGGTGAAGGTCGAGAGCCGTGCTTCCTCCGAAACACAACCCAACCAGCCAGGCCGCACTGCTTCTTGACACAATGCCCACTTTAACCCGGGTTGCCAGCCGCACCAATGTGTTGGAGGAAACACCGTACACCTGGTGACCGTGTCAGCATGCACTGTGCCCGGCCCGCCACAGGAGTTGCTAGTGCGCGATGGGACAAGGACATCCCTACTGACCAAAGCCTCCCCTAACCCGGACGATGCTGGGTCAATTGTGCGCCGCCCCATGGGTCTCCCAGTCACGGCCGGCTGCGACAGAACCTGGACTCTAGTGGCCCAGCTAGCACTGCAATGCAGTGCCTTAGACCACTGCCCCACTCGGGAGGCCAACTTTTGATACTTAAGTATATTTAAAACCAAATACTTTTAGACTTTTACTCAAGTAGTGGTTTACTGGGTGACTTTCACTTTTTTTGAGTCATTTTCTTTTAAGGTATCTTTACCTTTACTCAAGTCTGAACATTTGGTACTTTTTCCACCTCTGGTTACAGGAGTTACAGGAGATAAAGGAGTTACAGGAGAGACCAAAGTTACAGGAGATATAGGAGTTACAGGAGTAACAGGAGAGACAGGAGTTACAGGAGATACAGGAGTTACAGGAGATATAGGAGTTACAGGAGATAAAGGAGTTACGGGAGTTACATGAGTTACAGGAGAAGAGATACAGGAGATAAAGGAGTTACAGGAGATAAAGGAGTTACTGGAGATACAGGAGTTACAGGAGATACAGGAGTTACAAGAGTTACAGGAGATACAGGAGTTACAGTAGTTTACCCCTGCGGGTTCAGTCAATGTGTTGTAATGGTCTCTGTAGGTAGGTGTGTTTGTTACCTTCTTGCAGTAGGAACAGAGTACAGAGGTGACTCCCTGCTGTCCAAACGTCTCTCCACACAGCAAACAACGAGACTGACCATCTCCACACGCCGTCTTCTTCATACTGTCCAACCTAGTGGCAAAACGCCTGTAGTACACACACACACACACACACACACACAGACTGTCCAGACAGGTCGCCAACCGCCTAGAGATCACACAGTATGCACACACACACACACACACACACACACACACACACACACACACACACACACACACACACGCACACACACACACACACTGTTTTCTATTTCTCTCTCGTTCTCATTCCTCGCTCTCTCTCTCTCTGTCTGTCTCACCCGATCCTCTCCTGCTCCATGGCCTCTATGGTCTCAGCCCGAGCCAGAACACTGTTGATGATCTCCTTCTCTTCGTCTGTTAGCGCGACCTCCTGAGGACCTCCTCCATGACCTCCACCATGCTGGTACATCCTGCTGACTGACCTGACAGACGGAACGGAGACACCGGTAGAATTTGCCGGTCAACAGTACTTAACATCAGATTTGGTCCAGACCAGACTAAAAACCAATATCCGTGGATGTGGAAATCAAGACTAGTCCTGACTGCACCAAAAAAATATGTCCAAAAGGCTTCGGTGTTGGTCCGTGCTTACTGAGGTGAAGCCTACAGTACTGCCTGTTAAATCATTTTATGAATGCCCATCTATGTGGTAATCCTACCGTTTATGAAACACCAAAAAGAGACATCCAAAAGACGTTGGCTCATGTTTACTGGGGTGTAGTCTACCATGCCGCAATGCAATTGTATGAATGCCCATCCATGTGGTAGGCCCACTGTTTGTAAAACAGGCCGTTCTATTGGCTTCATTAGTCCTGATTCCTGTGACTAATCAATTTGGCTATTTAGGCTCTGAATATCAGCTACCCAACTTTATCAGGAGTTATTGTGAGCATATTTGCAATGTGTTGACACAGTGGGAAATGCAGAAGTATGTTATTTTTTCGCTACGATCAGCTTGTCCAAAAAAATTTATGGAAACAAATTTGAAACCACTGATCATGACAATGGGGTGAAACTCCTGGCTAACAGTTGTTATGGTCCATTCCATAGTGTCCATTCTACTTTCACCTGTCCTGTCTTTAGGATATGTTGTTTGATAACATGACAGCAAATGTTTTGTTTGATTAGACGCCAGGAGAAACCTGCATGATGTAAAAAGTGTCTGTCTCATTACATTGTCATCCATTTTATCTCCAGCCTCTAGGCTACAGAAAAGTGTCTGTGTCATTACATTGTCATCCATTTTATCTCCAGCCTCTAGGCTACAGAAAAGTGTCTGTGTCATTACATTGTCATCCATTTTATCTCCAGCCTCTAGGCTACAGAAAAGTGTCTGTGTCATTACATTGTCATCCATTTTATCTCCAGCCTCTAGGCTACAGAAAAGTGTCTGTCTCATTACATTGTCATCCATTTTATCTCCAGCCTCTAGGCTACAGAAAAGTGTCTGTGTCATTACATTGTCATCCATTTTATCTCCAGCCTCTAGGCTACAGAAAAGTGTCTGTGTCATTACATTGTCATCCATTTTATCTCCAGCCTCTAGGCTACAGAAAAGTGTCTGTCTCATTACATTGTCATCCATTTTATCTCCAGCCTCTAGGCTACAGAAAAGTGTCTGTGTCATTACATTGTCATCCATTTTATCTCCAGCCTCTAGGCTACAGAAAAGGCCACATAGACATTTCTTTTTTTATACCCCTTTTTCTCTCCAATTTCATGGTATCCAATTGGTAGTTACAGTCTTGTCCCATCGCTGGACTCGGGAGAGGCGAAGGTCGAGAGCTGTGCATCCTCCGAAACACAACCCAGCCAAGTCGCACCGATGTGTCGGAGGATACACTGTACACCTGGCGACCGTGTCAGCGTGCATTGCACCCGCCACAGGAGTTGCTAGTGCGCGATGGGACAAGAACATCCCTGCCGGCCAAACCCTCCCCTAACCCGGATGACGCTGGGACAATTGTGCGCCGCCCCATGGGTCTCCCGGTTGCGGCCGGCTGCGACAGAGCCTGGACTCACGGATCTCAAGTGGCACAGCTAGCACATGCAGTGTCTTAGACCACTGCGCCACTCAGGAGGCCACATATTATTTCTACCATATCCTAGATCTGCTACATGATTTATGTTAGATACAACGGAACATTGGTGGATCGCCGCAGCGATGCGTCTCTCCAACAGAACCTGGAGAGGTGCGCTGGGAATGAACAAGCAAAATATTTAGCGCCCCTGCCTCAGACAAAGTGGGCACTGCTTATCACAGGGAGGCATCAGCTCTCACCTAAAAAACCCATATGCCACTGGTTGAGAGAAAATGACATTGTTTTTGGGCAGAATTATGTGAGGTTTTATGTGTTGTTGTTGGAGGTGCATCTTGGTCAGTTTAGCTCAGAAAATGCCACCCTGATTTAGCGCCTGGTCTTGTCCACTCCACCCTGTTCTAATGAGGCTTTGTGGGCGTTGTAGAGGGAAACAGAAGACATATGTGTTCCTGAGAGTCTTATCTTTCAGTTATGAGGTCATAATATTCTATGAACCAAGAGCCATTATTGTTTTTATTCAGAGTTTTTCCTCAAGACACCATTTTCAAATCAGTGTATTATAGTGTTTGCTGCGGGTCACCAGGATCAGGGTCGCGACCCCTCATTTGGGAAACGCTGCCCTATCCCCATACTGGGCTCAAACCAGTGAACCTCTGCTCGCAGACACACGTGAACGTCCTCCTTGACAGCGTACCAACTGATTGAGCTATACAACAGGTACCAATTAGTTAGCTCCATCGGCGACATTTCAAGCTAGCTGTGGAGTGAACTTAACTCGTTACAGATGCATCAGTCCTGTCTGTCTCAACCCTGATCCTGATGACCCGCAGCAAACACTGAAATACACTGACCTAAAGGATACACGGCTGTAGATATTCTACTTGACAGTGCTCTAATCTAGCCAATGATAATGATGTGTGCCTCTGTTCCTTGTTCAGTGAAAACATCTAGAGGCATTTTCAGTTCCTGGTAGCAGGGTATTGAACCCTGAGTAATGCACAGTAGTATTGAACCCTGAGTACAGATCACTCCAGAGGCGACGGTTGACTTGCCTTCTGATATGTGTGTTTCTCACTTACTCTCTCCCCTCCATCTTTCTCCCCCCCCCCCCCCTCTCTCCTCTCTATTCTTTCTGTACTGTCACAAATGTTCTCTCCCTGATGATTGGAAATGTCAGGGGTTATTGTGACCGCCGGCGGCATGGCAACATGACTGATTGCTGTCACAGTGTGTGTGTGCATGCATGCATGCATGAGTGTGTTTGAGTGACATTGGTGGGTTGAGGTGGCGAAGTCGGGGGAGGGGTCAGGGAGATAAGGAATGTTCAAGAATGGCGTGACACTCTCACCCCATGTGTCATCACTCATCATCACACACACACACACACACATACACATACACACACACACACACACACACACACACACACACACACACACACACACACTGTATGACATCAGTCTACAACCATAGAATGGTGCAGATGGAGAGAAGAAGAGATTAGTATATTGTGTAATATCTGTGGTGGCAGCCTTCAAATGGCTTGATGTCTCATGAACAATATGACATGGTCCCCTTGACTTGGTTACAAGGATTACAGACGATGTTCTAAAGAGGCGAGCCCTGCCCACAGTAGCTCTGTGTACAGAACACACACAACATGACATTACATCAGCTTCACTGACCCCCTCCTACCCTGACACACACTAGCACACTACCATGGTTATATAGTCACCTCCATACATAGTGGCTCATTCAACCCAACTCCTCTCCCCTCCCCTCCTCTCCACCTCTCCCCTCCACCTCTCCCCTCCTCTCTTCCTCTCCACCTCTCCACCTCTCCCCTCCTCCTCTCCCCTCCTCTCCTCCTCTCCACCTCTCCCCTTCTCTCCTCCTCTCCACTCCCCTCCTCTCCTCCTCTCCACCTCTCCCCTCCTCTCCTCCTCTCCACCTCTCCACCTCTCCCCTCCTCTCCTCCTCTCCACCTCTCCACCTCTCCCCTAATCTCCCCTCCTCTCCTCCTCTCCCCTCCTCTCCTCCTCTCCTCCTCTCCACCTCTCCCCTCCTCTCCTCTCCACCTCTCCCCTCCTCTCCTCCTCTCCTCTCCACCTCTCCTCTCCTCCTCTCCACCTCTCCCCTTCTCTCCTCCTCTCCACCTCTCCCCTTCTCTCCTCCTCTCCACCTCTCCCCTCCTCTCCTCCTCTCCACCTCTCCCCTTCTCTCCTCCTCTCCACCTCTCCTCTCCCCTCCTCCTCTCCACCTCTTCCCTCCTCTCCTCTCCTCCTCTCCACCTCCCCTCCTCTCCTCCTCTCCACCTCTCCCCTCCTCTCCCCTCCTCTCCTCCTCTCCTCCTCTCCACCTCTCCCCACCTCTCCCCTCCTCTCCTCTCCACCTCTCCCCTCCTCTCCTCTCCACCTCTCCCCTCATCTCCTCCTCTCCTCTCCACCTCTCCCCTCCTCTCCTCCTCTCCCCTCCTCACCTCTCCCCTTCTCTCCTCCTCTCCACCTCTCCCCTCCTCTCCTCCTCTCCACCTCTCCTCCTCTCCTCTCCCCTCCTCTCCTCCTCTCCACCTCTTCCCTCCCTCCTCTCCTCTCCTCTCCTCCTCTCCACCTCCCCTCCTCTCCTCCTCTCGCACACGCACACACACACACACACACACACACACACACACACACACACACACACACACACACACACACACACACACACACACACACACACACACACACAGACAGTGTGCAGGACTAACGGGGCTGAGATCAAAGCCAGTCCTGTGACTAAAGGAAGTAAGTCTGTTGGAGAACCTGAAAGTAAACATGATATTAAAAACAACAGTGTGTGCGTGTGTGTCCTGAGGGTTGATGGGTTGAACTCTTTTCAATCAACACCTCTTCTCCGCTGACACACTCAAAGGACACTTGTCACTAGAAAGACTTCTGTTTGATTCACACTTTTCTAATAACATGTCTGGGTGAAAAAAAGGGACTGGTGTGTGCTTGTCGACAGTAGAACATTCTCTCATCTGGGGAAGGAGAATGAAAACTGTACAGAAAGTTACATTTTTCTCAATTTCCAAACATTACAAAACAAAAATAGTTTTCAATTCACATCTGGTTTGAGTATGATTAGGAGATGAAAGAGCCAGGTCGTTTTAAAACAACATGCTGTGTGGTGTGTGTGTTGGTATGTCTGTGACAGCAGCTGCAGAGGCCTGCAGTGGACAAACAGACATACAAACACACACACATCAGCACACCTCCCCCTGCACACACTGCACACGCAACGCCCACACACAGCAAGCTGAGAAAGAGGACCTGTCACCATGCATCTATGGACTGACACTTTCACTGGCCCAGGGAAAAACACACACACACACACACACACACACACACACACACACACACACACACACACACACACACACACACACACACACACACACACACACACACAGCTCAGGGAACTGCAGTCCAAGTCTCTGTGTGTGTGTGTGTGTGTGTGTGTGTGTGTGTGTGTGTGTGTGTGTGTGTGTGTGTGTGTGTGTGTGTGTGTGTGTGTGTGTGTGTGTGTCATCCCATGTCATCCCTGCGTCCTCGTCCTGTTTCCCTCGTTTCTTTACATCTCACAATAGAATTCATAAACAAACTCCATTCCATGTCATAATATGGAGAATGTATGATTTCATGCATGAACAGCTATAGTTATTTGTCATTTTCTACATGATTTGAGATGAGACTGTTGTTCTATCAAGCAGGGAATGCTGCATTCATAGAATTCGAATTAGCAGGAGGGGTATTCCCATTCCAATCAGTTCTAATTCAATGGATTTTCCACTGCCTGAAGAATCCCAACAGCTTCCGAAAAATCTCTGTGGTTAATACATACAGTTACATTCAAAAGTTTGGACACACCTACTCATTCAAGAGTTTTTCTTTGTTTTTACTATTTTCTACATTGTAGAATAGTGAAGACATCAAAACTATGAAAGAACACATTTGGACTCATGTAGTAACCAAATAAGTGTTAAACAAATATATTTGAGATTTGAGATTCTCCAAAGTAGCTTGATGACAGCTTTGCACACTCTTGGCATTCTCTCAACCAGCTTCATGAGGAATGCTTTTCCAATAGTCTTGAAGGAGTTCCTATAAAGGCACAAGGTGAGACCCAAATGTAGACACAGGAGGCAGATGGTTGAGCTCCGATATTTATTATAACAAGAGGGGTAGGCAAAAGGCAGGTCGGGTACAGGCGAAAGTTCATAAACCAGGTCCAAACGGTACAAGACGATAGGCAGGCTCGAGTGGAGGGGGTGGAGGGGGTGGAGACAAGCACAAGGACAGGTGAAACAGATCAGGGCGTGACCGTTCCCACATATGCAGATCACTGCACCTGTTCATAGCCCATCTGTATGCAGCCCATCTATCTACCTCATTCCCATACTGTATTTATTATTTTGGCCTATTTATTGCCTTAACTCCCTTATCTGACCTTATTTTCACTCACCGTATATAGACTTTGTTTTCTTTTTTTAATTATTATTGACTGTATGTTTTGTTCATTCCATGTGTAACTCTGTGTTGTTGTATGTGTTGAACTGCTACGCTTTATCTTGGCCAGGTCGCAGTTGCAAATGAGAACTTGTTCTCAACTAGCCTACCTGGTTAAATAAAGCTGAAATAAAAAATAAATAAATACCTTGTCACAACACAACTGATTGGCTACAAACACATTTAAGAAGGAAAGAAATTCCACAAATTAACTTTTAACAAGGCACACCAAGGCACGTCAATTGAAATGCATTCCAGGTTACCTCATGAAGCTGGTTGAGAGAATGCCAAGAGTGTGCAGAGCTGTCATAAAGGCAAAGGGTGGCTACTTTGAAGAACCTCAAATGTAAAATATATTTTCATTTGTTTAACATTTTTTAGGTTACTAAATTATTCCGTATGTGTTATTTCATAGTTTTGATGTCTTCACTGTTATTCTACAATGTAGAAAATAGTAAAAATAAAGAAAATCCCTTGAATGAGTGGGTGTGTCCAAACTTTTGACTGGTACTATATCACAGGCAGCCGGTGGCACTTTAATTGGGGGGACGGGCTCATAGTAATGGCTGGAACGGAATTATTGGAATGGTATCAAACATGTGGTTTCCATGTGGTTGTTACGATTCCATTCACTCCATTCCAGCCATTATTATCACCATCCTCCTGTGATATACACAACGTGTACCAAACATTAGGAACACCAACCTAGAATTGAGCTGAAAGCCCCCCTTGACACACACCGGTGCGCCTGGCAGCTACTACCTTACACCGTCCAAAGGCACTTACATTTTTTGTCTTGCTCATTCACCCTCTGAATGGCACACATACACAAGCCATGTCTCAATTGTTTCAAGGCTTAAAAATGATTTTTTTAACCAGTTTCCTCCCCTTCACCTGCACTGACTGAATTGGATTTAACAAGTGACATCAATAAGGGATCATAGCTCTTACCTAGATTCATCTGGTCGGTCTATGTCATGGAAAGAGCAGGTGTTTTTAACAGTTTGTATAGTCAGTGTATGTACACTCAATGGCCAGTTTATTAGGTACACCACCCTGTTCACAAATGGTTCACTCTTACAGTGAGTCACATGGCTGTGGCTTGCTATATAAAGAAGGCAGACAGGCATCGAAACATTCAGTTATTGTACGATTGAAGGTTAGAATGGGCAATACGAGTGACCTAAGCAACTTTGAGTGTGGTATGATCAATGGGTACCAGGCACACTGATTCCAGTATCTCAGAAACGACTGGCCTCCTGGGATTTTCGCACACGACAGTGTCTAGGGTTTACTGAGAATGGTGCGACAAACAAAGAGCATCAAGTCAGCAGCAGTCCTGTGGGCGAAAACAGCTTGTTGATGAGAGGTCGAAGAAGAATGGCAAGAAGAGTGCAAGCTAACAGGCGGGCGAGAAGCAGGCATATAAAGATGCAGTACACCAGTGGTGTGCAGAACGGCATCTCAGAACGCACAACTCGTCGATCCTTGTCACGGATGGGCAATTGTAGCAGACGACCACACCAGGTTCCTCTCCTATCAGCTAAACAGAAGAAGAAGCGGCTTCAGTGGGCACGCAATCACCAACACTGGACAAATGAGGAATGGGAAAACATTGCCAGGGCAAACGAATCCCTGTTTCTGTTGTATCATGTTGATGGCAGAGTCAGGATTTGGCGTAAGCAACATGAGTCCTTGGCCCCATCCTGCCTGGAGTCAACAGTACAGGCTGGTGGCGGTGGTGTAATGGTGTGGGGAATGTTTTCCTGGCACATGTTAGGTCCCCTGATACCAATTGAGCAACGTTTCCATTCTCCGAAGAATTACGGCTGTTCTGTAGGCAAAGGGTGTCTGTACCTAATAAATTGGCCACTGAGTGTATATACTCAGTATATTCTGAAGCTATTCCTCCTTTTTTACTACATTTCTTTAGCTTTGTTTTTCTATTTGCCCCCTTGGGAACCTTATTTGCCACACTGCTTGTCCTGGATTCTCTGCTTGTGGTATTATATCCTGGACTAGTAGGAGTCATTTCTGGAACACAGAACATTCTAGAGAATTCCATTCCCTTAGGATTCCATTTCTCTCCATCCTTATATCTCCACCCTCTTTCCTCTCTTTATCTCCTCTCCTCTCCTCCTCTTCACTCTCTCAGTGGAAGCAAATTATAAATCTTAGAGCTCTCCACATCACCTCCTTCTATCCCTGTTGATGACTCTCTGTGGTTACACACACACGCGCGCATATGCACACGCACACACGCGCGCATATGCACACGCACGCACTCACACACACAAGTCTTATGACGCAAACACAGATTCACACTAAGTATTAGAGAGTGCAGAAAGCACACACACACAAGCTAAAATCTCTTATGTGGCAGTGCTGTGGAGAAACATCTTACTCAGTTGGTGACAGGAGGAGGTGATGGCACACACACACACACACACACACACACACACACACACACACACACACACACACACACACACACACACACACACACACACACACACACACACACCTACTTCAGTGCACTAAAGGAGAAGACAGCTAACAAACATGTTTATAGGAATAGACAAACGGCATTTAGATCCTGGTACTACGCATTGACATCAGAGGGTTGTACATGGGGGAGGGAGAGAACACATACTGTGTACATGTTAGTGTGCGTCTCTCGCTCCCTCTGTCTCTTTCTCTCCCTCTCTCTCTCTCTCTGCGCTCGTGCCTGTCTGACCATCCGTGTATGAGTATGTGTGTGTGCATGGTTTGGGGGTGGGGTTGGGGGCCAAGGGAGTTCACAGCCCTCTTCATTAGCAGAGGGAAGGCTACAGTACTCATATGCTGAGAGAGTGCGATAGTATGGGTGTGTGATACATCAGTGGCAGCAGTTAGTACGCCACAACAGCAACATAGGACTTAGTGCCTAATTAATGCTCTCTCTCTCTTTCTCTCTCTCTCACCCACTCTTTCTCTACCACTCTTCCTCCCCTCTCGCTCTC
The DNA here is from genome assembly GCF_057628025.1 of Oncorhynchus mykiss. Lineage (NCBI taxonomy): Eukaryota > Metazoa > Chordata > Actinopteri > Salmoniformes > Salmonidae > Oncorhynchus > Oncorhynchus mykiss. Next base: position 18,078,415 of record NC_143033.1, on the reverse strand, counting down.
TCCCCCTCTTGCTTCACTCTCTCTCTTTTCTCTCTCTTTCTCCCACTCCCTCTCACTCTCTCTCTCTCAGACAATCACAGGTAGTATGACCTGAGGAGGTGGTCAGATAAAGGAGAGGAGGAAGGTCAGGAGTGGGTGTCCACTACCTCTCCAGGGACACATCTGCAGACAAGACAGGAGGTGTTAATTTCCTTGTCTTCACTCCTTCACCTTCGCCCTCCTTCACACACCTCCACTCACCCCCCGCTTCCTCTCATCTTCAATCTTCCACCTGTTCCCCTTATCTCCAAACTGCCACTCAACTCAGTGGCTGCATTCCAACAGGCAAATTTTTATTTTGCTTAGTGTATTTAGAGGTGGTCAAACCCTACTCATGGGAGTGAAAAGTCCTGCACATTCCTGCATACCAAGTAGCTCTTCAGGAGGAGAGTTGATCACCCTTGAAGGGTAGTTCTCAGAACTAGTAGGGTATATCTCTGTAAGACATGGGGTGTTCAATAGAGGAATTATTTGTCAAAGATGTTCTGCCCATAAGCGTTCTTTGGTCACACTTTATTTGGATAGTCCAGACAGTCCATCTCTAGATGCTCTAAAGATGGTCATACTATCAACAAACTATCTGTTGATAAGCAACTGCTTGCTAAGGTTACGATTAGGGATAAGGTAATGTATAGATTAAGGATAAGGGTTAAGTTTAGGGTTAGGATAAGGGTTAAGGTTAGGGTTAGGATAAGGGTTAAGGTTAGGGTGAGGATAAGGGTTACGTTTAGGGTTAAGGTTAGGGTTAGGATAAGGGTTAAGGTTAGGGTTAGGATAAGGGTTAAGGTTAGGGTTAGGATAAGGGTTAAGTTTAGGGTTAAGGTTAGGGTTAGGATAAGGGTTAAGGTGTCACGAATCCCGTTTCCTGAGTCTGTGTTTGCCTGTGTTTCTGTCCTGGAGTGTGTTTCCGGTGTCCTGGAACGCACCCTGTCTGGTTGCCGGGCGAATTAGCTTGTTGGGAGATCGATATTCACCCGCACCTGTATCCCATCAGTAATCTGCACACCTGTCCTGATCATCACCTCTCCCCTTCAAAAGCTCTGACCTGACATCCATTCCCTGCCGGATCGTTAGCCATGAACAGTATGTTGTGCCAGAGTATCAGCCTCAAGTTGGATAGAATTTGTTTTGTTGTTTGTTATGTATTGCTTGCCTTGAACTTACCTCTGTTTGTTCTGTCTTCAGTTACTCACCCGGATCATTTACCCCATTCCCGCCTGGGGCCTGTTGCACAAAAGTAGAATTAAGACATCCGGGATAAATGACTCAGCTGAGCTCAATGAAGCCAAAACATGTGCGTCCAGGCTTAATTGGTTGCACAAAGACCAAGCCAGGATGAGCAGACACGGATTCATTAAGCCAGGTGAAACCAATCCTGGATAGGTGCGCGCTCACGGCTCACTCAAATAGACCCCGCCACAGATCACAGATTAACTGATTTACCATGGCAACTAGAGCCGCGTACTTTTCCCCGTCGGAAGCACAAATCCTCATGGAGGCATACGAGGAGGTAAAAGATATAATTAAGAAGAAAGGCAACACCGCCACAGTGATAAAGCAAAGAGAAAAAGCGTGGCAAAGTATTGCAGACCGCCTGAATGCGTAAGTAGTGCACAATTACACACTCACCGCTCCGCTGAAACATCACAATTACAATTCAAATATTTAATTCACATCTCCAAAAATGCAGTTGTACTGTAATTATGAAACGGTTAATTTGTTTTATTGAAATGCACTGCAGATATGAGTGAAATTGTGTAAAGTAACTCCATCACACTGTATAAAGCTATGATAAAATTTTTGATATTTTTACTGAAAACAAGACAAAAATACCAAGTAATTTTTTGCAGTGTGACTCCATTAAGTGTGTGTGTGTGTGTGTGTGTGTAGATTAAACATGAACGGGCCAAAACGGACATGGCAGCAGGTCAAAATCAAATACAAGAACATTCTGCAGAATGGTATGGTCCCTGACTAATATTTAACAAAGCACAAGCATATATTGTACCCAGAAGGTGCCTGCTCACACATTGTCTGTACTGTTTTAGCAGTGAAAAAGAATACCCACAGACAAGGCACGGGTGGTGGGTCACCAAAGGCTGACCTTACCCCAGCAGAGGACATGGCCTTGGAGCTAAATAAAGGCAGGCCCGTCTTAGAGGGGATCCCTGGGGGGAAAGAGACGAGCATAGGTTCCTCCCAAGATGCCACCCGCTTCATTCAAGGTATGTCCTTCCATCTCTACATGGGATACAACCACATTCATATTGAATCAATTTGGACTGTCTGACTTTGGTTTACCTATTGCCTTGCAGTGTCTGGCAGCACTGTGTTCCTGTTAGAGCCACCAGCACAAGCACCAGACGATGCTGATCCAGTGAGTACTCCATCAAAGGCATACTGTAGGCCTGGCATGTCTTGTCTACTAGCTTCAATATGAATCCGATTAAATGTGATAGGGTGAAGGCCCCAGTGCAGCAGCAACAGCACATGATGGAGACGATGATGAGGAGGAGACCATCTCTCTGGATTCCAGAAGGCATGAGGTATCATGTTAAGACTGTGAAAGTACTATTTACTCTACAATGGTGAGGAGTCCTCATCAAAATCAAAAAATCTAATTTCTTTTACAGGACCCAGATGCTATACAGTGGGAAAACCAGCCTGGCAACATAGTGCGTATTAATAAAAGGACACCACATCCTGCCAAATTCCAGCTGCGCTAATTGTATTGTGTTCACAGAGCTCACAAGCTATCAGAAAGTTGTATGGCAACCACCTCCGGTGCCAAATAGAACTGGCAGACATAGACATTCAGTACAAGAAGAAAAAGATGGAAAATCTTGCACTGGAGTTCGAAATAAAAAAGAGGACAATTAGGAAACTGGACCTTGAAATAAAAAAACTTGAGAGGGAGGTGAGATATGCCTTCAATGTACACTGTATGCTAACTGTAACACAAATGTATTAATCATTATTTTTCTTTCCTCCCCCAGCTCCAAGAAGATGACACAGCTCAAAATAAAAATTAGGTATATTCTCGTAAAGTCAAGTGAGCCATGACATATGAGCTCTTATTGTGAGCACACAGGACGGTGGCATCTTTCTAAGGTTTTTTTTATTTTCCCAGCAATCAGTACAACCAAGTCATCGTTATAAGGCATCGCCCTCTTTTGCCCACCCCCCCAGCACCAGGTGTGGCCACTAGCCTATATGAAGGCCCAAAATTGTGTGTTCCTTTCTGCTCTGACAATGGCATGCCCATTCGTGCGAGATGTGGTGGATGAAGAAGCACTTGTGCTGAGGAGAGCCTTCAGGTGAGAAAGGGTCTTCAGGGACCGGTTGGACCCACTGGCCTTCCCTGATGACCATCTATATGAAAGATACAGGTTTTCTGCAGATGGCATCAGGTATCTATGCAGACTACTGGGTCCCAGGATTAAGCACCGCACTGCACGGAGCCATGCACTGAGTGTGGAGCAAATGGTTTGTGTGGCCTTGCGCTTTTTTGCTAGTGGAGCCTTCCTGTACTCAGTGGGGGATGCAGAACAGCTGAACAAGGCCACAATTTGCCGCACAATAAGGAGTGTGTGTCTGGCTATCAAAGCATTAGCAGATGTCTTCATCTCCTTCCCTGGCCACAGAAGACTCTGTGACATCAAAGAGGAGTTCTATAGGATTGCAGGTAAGAGGATCTACAAATTACAGGACAACTGTTAACACATAGTAGGATACTCATTACTTTGTGTGACAGGTTTCCCCAATGTCATTGGTGCAGTGGACTGCACACACATAAGGATAAAAGCCCCCTCAGGTGCCCATGAGGCCGATTTTGTGAATAGGAAATCCTTTCACAGCATTAATGTTCAGGTGAACATAACTTTTTGATATTGTCCATTGACGAACACTCTGCATTGCCAGTGATGTGCATTGATTGGTGTAATATTCCTCATCTTATGATTTCAGATGGTCTGCAATGCTGACTGTGTGATCAGCAATGTTGTGGCAAAATGGCCTGGCTCAGTCCATGACTCCAGAATCTTTCGGGCCTCTGAAATCTATCAGTGCCTATCACAAGGTAAGCCACACAACCCCTATTTATAACCATCATGGCTGTGTCAAGAATATCACTGTGTTTATGAGGTAGTAATGATGAGATTTTGTGTTGACAGGTGAATTCTCTGGTGTGTTGCTGGGAGACAGGGGGTATGGCTGCCAGCCTTTTCTCCTGACACCTTTCACAGACCCCCAGGAAGCACAGCAGGCCTACAACCATGCCCATGCCAGGACCAGGGCCAGAGTTGAAATGACCTTTGGCCTCCTGAAGGCACGCTTTCACTGCCTTCACAAATTAAGGGTCAGCCCTGTTAGGGCATGTGATATTACTGTGGCTTGTGCTGTCCTCCACAATGTGGCCTGCCTGAGGAAGGAGAGGGCCCCCAGAGTGCCACCAGCCATGGACTGGGACAATCCGGCAATCTTCCCTGATGACGACAGTGGTCGGCTGCTGAGGGACCAATATGTGTTGAATTATTTTAGTTAGTATGTGTGCTTTCAATTTTGGTTAAATATGTCCTGCGGTGGCAGAGGAATTTGGGTTTTTTTGGGTTCGTTTTTTGACGAATTTGGCCTCTTATGATGTTTGTGCGGTATACTGTGTGTAATACAAGGCTGCAGGGAGGCTACTGCATCCATTCATTTGTCTGTTCAGTTGATGTGTATGGATTTGTCCTGCATTTATTTTAGTGTGCAGACATGCAGGGTGTGTTATACACATTCAAAGGTCTGTATATGTATCATTTTGTATAATATGCTTAGATTCTGTGCTTTCCATCTTGTAGAGTCACTGTGACTTCAGTTTTGAAAGGAGCTGATGGTTTACCTGCTTTGTTTTGTCCTTATTCAATAAAGGAACATAATGTTACACATTGTGTTTTTATATTCATATGGAATGTGTATTTGTTTATATGACAGAGTACTAGGGCCACACTGAAGAAAAAGGATAAAGTCATAAATTTATGAGGCTGGTTCTTTCTGCAGAAAAGCTACATATTGTTTTTACAGTTTTGATACTTATGACAATGTGATACTTAATATTCTGGCACATCAGCATGTCTTTGTTTATGAAACCATACTGAAGTACAATTTCACGAAATGCCCCACATCTGTCATTTTAACAACTGTCCTCCTTTAAAACAACTGGTTACAATATTATGACTTGTGTTTTTTTTCCCCTCTGTGGCCCTAATATTCTAGCATTTTATATATAGCCTTATAGTCTATGGGAAACTGTAAATTATCTAATGATAGCAACATCATCTAAAAATCATTTTTTATCCAAAATCATTGAAATTAATGATCACAAACGTTTAAATAACAGTGGGTCTAGTTATATGTGATAACAATGTATAGTGAGCAGTGAAATAACTATTGGTTTCCATTTGTGGTGACTGCTGATTGACATTAGGGATGAGATTAAATAGATCCTGGAATTTAGCCTGGTCTGGAGCAGGCTAGCTCCACAGAATAAATCTCCATGGTAATTTATACCATAACATATCCTCCTGCCCCCTATCCATCTTTAGTGCAACCGGATTACGGATCAATTGAGCCAGGATCACCAAGATATCCTGGCTTAATCCCTTATCCTAGTTTTGTGCAACAGGCCCCTGGTCGTCAGAGGATTCCGCTTCCCCATTGGATCCACCTATTTACTCCCATCAACTCATCACCGCTACACCACCTGGATATATCTACCCATTCACTTGTAAATAAATACTCACCTTCTTCCTACTCTCCTTGTCCTGGTCTGCTTCTGGGTTCGATTTTGAAGAATCGTGACATAAGGTTAGGGTTAGGATAAGGGTTATGGTTAGGGTTAGTTGATAGTCTGTAGAGCATCTCCAGATGGATTATGCAAATAAAGTTTTACCCGTTCTTTTTGTTGCTATATTTCTGTCCAGTTTATTTGGATCTGTGTGTAATTCTATCCTCTCTTTCAGATTCTGCTGTGTAGGCCATGCAGGATCAACATTCCGCTCAGGTCTCAGGCTCAGAATGGATATATTGTTATGGTTCTCTTATAAACACATGAATTTTCCCAGCCAGGGGACGACTGACATGAAACATATTAACAGTAACTCAGAGGGAATGGACATGCTTTAGTATTCACTAGGAAACAACCTGATTCAGCATCAAACACAAACTATACCATCTGCTACCACACACACAACCCCCCTTCACGGCTATACACACTCCAAACATACTCATGGTGCATTGGTTATCAATCACCTCTGTTCACACTTTGTTGTGCCGGAGCGCATCTGTTTTTCAAAGCACGTCATCAGAGAGAGCAGCCAGGGGAGTAGTGGATGGTATCACTGAGACAGGAAGTAAATTACTTTAGGTTCCAACTGTGTCAAATTGAGGAAAAAGGCATTCAAATATCCTGGATGAACTGAGGTGGAAAATCCTAATTGAAAGCAATGGGAAACTGTCCAATACATTAAAGTTGAGATGATTGGTTAAGTGGATTTGGTTGGAATTGAGTTGACACCAACCCTGACCTCCACTTATCATCATGGAGACAATTTCTGTCTGTTAAGGTCTGAAAGAGCAATGGCAGCAGATCATCCTTTGGCATTCTCTTCTACATAGGGGTGTGTGTGTGGCTATAACCTACAGCATAAAGCTTTCACACTCCACTGTATTCTGCTGAGATGGAGAAGATAAGGGGGCAAAGCTGCTGCAGCCTATAAGGAGGTATGACAATACAGAAGTATGAGTAGTTATAATGGTAGAATGAGAGTCTAGAGTAGTAGTAGTAGTAGTAGTAGTAGTAGCATCAGTATTAGTAGTATTAGTAGTAGCAGTGTGGAGTGTGGTGTCAGGAAAATAACCTTACACTCAACATCAACAAAACTAAGGAGATGATTGTGGACTTCAGGAAACAGCAGAGGGAACACCCCCCTATCCACATCGATGGAACAGTAGTGGAGAGGGTAGCAAGTTTTAAGTTCCTCGGCATACACATCACAGACAAACTGAATTGGTCCACTCACACAGACAGCATCGTGAAGAAGGCGCAGCAGCGCCTCTTCAACCTCAGGAGGCTGAAGAAATTTGGCTTGTCACCAAAAGCACTCACAAACTTCTACAGATGCACAATCGAGAGCATCCTGTTGGGCAGTATCACCGCTTGGTACGGCAACTGCTCCGCCCTCAACCGTAAGGCTCTCCAGAGGGTAGTGAGGTCTGCACAACGCATCACCGGGGGCAAACTACCTGCCCTCCAGGACACCTACACCACCCGATGTTACAGGAAGGCCATAAAGATCATCAAGGACATCAACCACCCGAGCCACTGCCTGTTCACCCCGCTATCATCCAGAAGGCAAGGTCAGTACAGGTGCATCAAAGGTGGGACCGAGAGACTGAAAAACAGCTTCTATCTCAAGGCCATCAGACTGTTAAACAGCCACCACTAACATTGAGTGGCTGCTGCCAACACACTGACAATGACACTGACTCAACTCCAGCCACTTTAATAATGGGAATTGATAGGAAATGATGTAAATATATCACTAGCCACTTTAAACAATGCTACCTTATATAATGTTACTTACCCTACATTATTCATCTCACATGCATACGTATATACTGTACTCTATATCATCGACTGTATCCTTATGTAATACATGTATCACTAGCCACTTTAACTATGCCACTTTGTTTACATACTCATCTCATATGGATATACTGTACTCGATATCATCTACTGTATCTTGCCTATGCTGCTCTGTACCATCACTCATTCATATATCCTTATGTACATATTCTTTATCCCCTTACACTGTGTATAAGACAGTAGTTTTGGAATTGTTAGTTAGATTACTTGTTGGTTATTACTGCATTGTCGGAACTAGAAGCACAAGCATTTCGCTACACTCGCATAAACATCTGCTAACCATGTGTATGTGACAAATACAATTTGATTTGATTTGATTTGAGTATTAGCATTAGTAGTATTAGTAGTAATAGCAGCAGTACTAGTATTAGTTGTAGCAGCAGTAGTAGTATTAGTAGTAATATTATCAGTAGTAGTAGTAGTAGTAATAGCAGCAGTACTAGTATTAGTTGTAGCAGCAGTAGTAGTATTAGTAGTAATAGTATCAGTAGTAGTAGTAGTATCAGCAGTAGTAGTAGAAATAGTAGTATCAGTATCAGCAGCAGTAGTAGTATTAGTAGTAATAGTATCAGTAGTAGTAGTAGTATCAGCAGTAGTAGTAGAAATAGTAGTATCAGTATCAGCAGCAGTAGTAGTATTAGTAGTAATAGTATCAGTAGTAGTAGTAGTAGTATCAGCAGTAGTAGTAG